>NC_133648.1:179619518-179951142 GCF_009905375.1 Apium graveolens | reverse complement strand
GATTGATTAGGTCCTGAATTAATTTAGTACATCAAGAATGTGATGGTGTTGACTCGGAAAAAAAAAAGTTGAAACAGCTCGTGATATACAAAGAGAGAAAGCGGATTCGTATCGAGAGAATATGAATACCTGGAATGAGGATCGGGGTATAGGAGAAAGTTTTACCCTAATAAAGATTGGTTAAGTTGAGCAGAAGGGACAAGTTAAGTCCTTAATATAGTGAATCAGTCGAGGTATTGATAAATATAAGTATAGTTGCCATAAGTTGACGTGGCTGCTGCAGTTGCAGTATATATATATATATATATATATATATATATATATATATATATAATGTGTCTTGCATATTAATATTAAAGTGATATATATATCTGATTCGGAATCAAGCCATTAATTAGAAGCCAATGGGCTCTCATCCAAATTGTTCTGTGTGGAATAATCGATCCAAATCCTAGATCATTAAGACCGAGTCCTTAATAATGAATTTATGTCTATAGTGAGTATGCTTTGAATAAATCCCCGAGTAGAAGAGTCTACCTGAAAGTTAGAGTCCGATATGCTTGACAAATATCCTCTTTCGTTTAGTAAATCAGATTCTGAGGACAGAATCTTTTTAAGGGGGGAGGATATAACGACTCGTATATTTTATTATTATTTAAATGTGTAATTATGGAATAAATAATTAAATAAAATATTTGTGTGGGTCCAGTCAGTGGGTTATTACTCTGTCACTATGTGTATGTGATTACTAGTGCATGGAATTGAATTGTGTGGTTAATTACTGAATTGTATGATTTTGGATCGTTGTTAAAAATGGTATTATTGCAGTTTTATTTCCATAAATACTTGGATTGTCTCAAAAACTGTTTTTATGACTTTATAATTTCAATAATTATTTTTAGGACTTTATAAAATTGAGAAATCAATATTTCATTAATTATTTATTTTTAAATGATTTTCTGAGTGTGTTTAATAGTAAAATCCATATTTAATTATGAAAATATTTAAAAATCATGAAACTTATATTTTATTAAGTTCGTATTATTCTGAGAATTTTAAAATTATTTTGGGAATTTTCGGAGTTAGTTTCACCCGCGAGTTGATTCGTTTAAATGAGAAAAGCGGGTATAAATTGCGTTTCAAAAATTATTTTAAAATTACGAAATTTATGTTTTAATTAACTTCAGGATATTTATAACATTTTAAAACTATTTTTGTGATTTTCTGAATTTGTTTTAAGCGCAGCTCTGTTCTTTAATTGTGAATTGCGAGTATGTTAGCGCGACTCAAAATGATTTAAAAATTTACAAAAATTTTATTTTGTTAGTTTTTAATTGATCCGAAAATTTTAAATGTATTTGGTAATTTTGCGGGATAAAACTTACCCGTAAGTTGTTGGATTAAGCGCGGGACGAGGGACAAAATATGGCCATTCAGGAATTGCGTGTCAAGTAAACTGATTCGTGTCACATTTTTATAAACTCATGTGACACGTGCTAGCTGCTCAGTGATTAGAGAGAAAAAAAATAGGAACAAACCCCCACCCCCTTTCCCTGTTATCTCTCGACTGCATCTCTCTCTTACTCTTTATCTCGCTTTATTCTCTTCCTCGACTTCTTGCTAAGCTTAATCGATCTCTTTTCCCTCTCCTTGCCCATTATCTGGTAATTCCCCTATCTGTTCTTCCCGTAACGTCGCCGCCGGCTTTGCTTTTCCGGCGGGTTATGGTGGCGCGTGTACGGGGGGGGGGGGGTTTGCTTGAATATTATTGTTGTAGTGTGTGTATAATGTGCGAATGGTGTATGTTCGTTGTGTGTGTGTTTCATTCGAGCTTGTTGTGGTTCTTTTGTTTTTTTTTCGGTCTTCTGGGTTGCTGCCGGTTTCTGGCGCGGTGGCCTGTTCTGTGCGTGTGCGTGCTTAACACGCGTGTATGGCATGTATGAATCGTGCAGTGCTGTGTGTGTATTGGATTGATGTTGGTTGTGCTAATACAATTAATTCTGAAATTATCTGTTACTTTCCTGTAGGATGAATTTGATTAAGGATTTATGAAATAATTTATTTGCACGGAAATAACTATTTTAATCGGTGGAATTCGCGTTAGGAATCTGAATTTAATCTGATACCCGTGGATTTTACCGCCATCCGCGATGAATTTCGACGAGCGGACGGTGGACCTTGATGATTATATTCTGAGTCCTAAATTAATAAATAAAAATAAAATACGAATAAAATATTAAAATATTAATGTAGCTCGTAAATTATTTTTGAGATGTAAATAATCGGATAATAATAATTAATTGATCTGGATTGACGTTTGGGAATTTGTGACTTGTGATTGTGTTGTTGGTTTGAGATTGTTGATTGAGACGTCGAGTTGTTCGACGGGTAGACCGATAAACAGAGGAGGTGCTGCCGAATTTTCGGAAATTAAATTCAGAAATTTGGAACATACCCTGTAATTCTCGGAAGGTCGAGCGCATATAAATAAGTATATATATATATTCTGTGCAGAAAGTGATTGTATGTTGTGGTGAGTGTTTTGTTAAAACTTGATAACTCTAATTTTTGTAAAATAATTAGTATTTGTATTTTCTGGAAATAAACACCAACCCGATTTCTAAGAACGTGAACCCTGATTATTGTGTATGTTAATATAACATGATTAAGTACGAGTCGGGAATCGTTATCGTTGGGTAGATGTGTATTGAGGATATGTCAAGCATACCTAGACATCTAACGTAGGGTATTTCAGCTCTGTAGGTTCTAGTCGAAGGACTCAAGAATTGAAGTCGAACTAAAGATAACCTAGTGATCAGTCGACAAGCGCAGCGAGGTTCCTAAGCGAAGGACCTGAACGTTGAAGTCGGATCCAGGATAGTCTGATAGTAAGGCAATAAAGCCGAGTGTTCAAGATAGTCCAAGGTCGATCGGTAGTAGTGGTATAGCTCTGCAAGGCAAGTACCCCTGACCATTCTTTTATGGTTCAGTATATGTGAATAGCTAATGTTTTAATCTAGTAATGGAACAGAAACGTTTTAAGTTACGTATTCCCCGTATTTGAAAATGTTGTTTAAAATTATGTTTTGGGGAAAAGTAACTTCTGAAAACACCTATCTCTAAATGTGATTTAAATGAAAAGAGGATTTGAATAGTGTGTTGTGACAGCATTGGTTTTGAAAATATAAAAGAGATAGGTGATAGTGATTTTGGAAACTGGATAACAAAGGAAGGTTTTGATCCACTTATGGCGTGAAATTTTTGGAAAGAGACAAAAAGGGAATTCAGTTGATCTATTGGAGTTGCGTAAGAGGCCCGTTATTCGGTAACGGCCCAGCATGAGGTTGCGTAAGTGGCTAATTGGGTTGTGCATTCTGTTTAACCGATTAGTCCAGCGTGGGGAAAAGACCTAGCTAGTCTCTTCCCAATTTCCGGAACACATTCTATTTCTGGACATCCGCTAGTCGCTGTCCGGTGAGGGTAGACTGATCAGCTATCTTCACCCGTTAAACGTGTAATAGATTTGATTGATTCAGTTTTGAAACTGTTTAATAAAGTATAGTGATTTTAAGGTTCCCGGAGAGGAACAAGTTTTTATAGGTCCTGTGATGGGACAAGTTTTATGGTTCCCGTAACGGAACAAATGGTCTTCGGTCCCCGTAACGGGACAAATGGTTTTATGATTCCTGTAATGGAACGGAAGGTTTGAAAATTGAAATAGAATGCTAAAATTTAACCATGGTTTTGTTTATGCACAGCACACGATTGCTCATCTTGTTTTACAGAGCATGCTAAATTTTAAATATCCAGTTTATATCATGTTTTACATGTTTCTGACGAGTTATGAATTCTGTTCCTATAACTGTTTTACATTACACTGTTTTACTTGTTATTCATATAGTGGTACTGCTGAGCAATGTATTGCTCACCCTTGCAGAATGTTTTATATATGTATTGCAGATGCCTAGGAGATTCTTGCGCATTAGTCAGGGCAGAGTTCCAGCTCCTTTGTGTCAGGCTCCTCTGAGGTAGTTGTGTTCAGACCAGATGAGGTCTGTTGAGTTGCTGCATTAAATTAGTGGTAAGGGTTGTGTAAGGTAATTGGGTTGTGTTGGTTGAATAACCTAAGTCATACTTAAACCTGGAAAAGGTCTTGGTAAAAGGGGTCATAGTTATGTTTTAGATTGATTTATAACTGTTGTTATCATTGTTGATGACGTCAACTCCTGATCCCGGGGTTGAGGCCGTCACAGTTGGTATCAAGCTACAGGTTTGAGTCCCTGATTTAGGTTATGGGTAGAGTCAAAAGAGTGAAGCAAGGTTCGTAGACAGATGTGAATCAGCAACTCAATTAGAGGAGTGAGTCTATGAGTTTAGTCAAGGGTTTCGGAGACGTAACCCTGACGTTTGTAGAGGATTGACTGGAACTACCCTAACCTAGAGTATATTCCCGTCGTATATCTATTATTAATAATGTTCGATAGAGATTTCTAGTTTTCCTCGAGAAAACGAGTCTAATTGCGGAAATTCAGCGTTGAGCGGGCTCTTGTTGTGTCAGCTGAGAAGACGCCCCCGTTATTTCTAAATATCACCTTTTCTGGATCAAGGAATGTGATTGGATTGATTGTGTGACCCTTGGTGAGTTCGGATAGTGTGATAATAGTCAGGGGTTGTTATGACGACTAAGTTTGGAAGTGACTGTGAATTAAAACGGGAGGTTATATCTTTGAACTCTTTTATTTCTTCCTTTAAATGTATTTTATCTCTAGAGTAATTGTTTTCTATTCCATAAGTTGCTTATCTTTTTTGTGAGAAATTTGTGAACCCGAAGTAAGCAACTTAGGGTTCTGTTGACCTCTGTATAAATCAGATTCCTTCTTTTCTATTTGCGAACTCCTTATCGGAACATTGTTTCTCTCCTCGGGTGATTGGGGCAAACAATGCATATGAATTGACCATTTGTCTATGTGACAAAAGGGTCTGGTGGGACGCTACCGAGTTATGTGTTGTGACCGTATGGTAGTAAGACTGGCCATCTTATGTACTTGTATGGTTGCTCTCAGTCATACCTACATCTTCTTCATTGTTTCTTCTTATTTGATTCCCTTGAGTTGGAAATTTCCTTCGATATTTTGTGATAATGAATTCCTGCAATTTGTTTGTCCTCGTTATTGAAAACAAGTCAAAGTAACTGTCAGAAAGCAGGAAAGCCTTATATCAGGATGTTACTTAAGAGTAATGGTAACATTGGGAGTTCAGTATTTAAGAATGGAGATATAGCCTCAGGAAAGGTAATTTAGTGATTGATGAATCACTTGAGGGTGATAAGAAATCATCCCTGGAGGAAAAGGTTGATTGGAACTTGGACCATGGTGCTTAGAGGAGTCAGTGTCCCTTAAACTTGACCCGATTTATTGGTTTGTTCTACATAGTGCGTGACTAATATATTCAGCCGACTTTTGTGGTATGTTAGAAAAATTTAGATGTTGTACTTGAGTAGAGATGGGAAGTTGGTTGGTTGTTGTTGTATTGAAGAGTCGTGCTATGGTGTTAGTTCTATGTAATATAAATCTTTTGAACTGTTGTTGATTCTGTTACTTCTATTGTTGCTAATGCTGCTAATCTAAGTTTCCTTTGTAAATGGACCCCGATAGTAAAGACATGGGTATTATGATTTGAGGCAGCATTTTCCTGATACCGGTGCACCATTTAAACGGTGATACCTTTTGTTAAAAATTTTTGTTATTGAATAAACTCATTTATATATTTCAGGAAGATGCCACCCAAGAAAGCTACCCAGTTTGAAGGAAATAATAGTAGTTTTACGGAGAGTCCAGCTATAAATGAAATTTTAGACTTGTTGCACCAGCAGCAGCAACAACAGTTACAGTTAATCCAACAGGTTCAGCAACAGCAACTACTGTTGTAGCAGCAACAACAAGGAGTGAACCAAAGTGCTAGTTTCAAATCCTTTCAGAATGTTAACCCTCCTGAGTTTAAAGGTGAACCTAATCCATTAGCTGCTGGAGCATGGTTAAAAGAGATGGAGAAAGTTTTTAATCTTGTTCAAGTAAGTGAGAATCTTAAGACTGATTATGCGAGCTATTTCTTAAAAAATGAAGCAAATTACTGGTGGGAGTCAACTAAAGCGTTGGAAGGAGAAGGCCCTGTTCCATGGGCTAGGTTTACTGAGTTATTTTTGGAAAAGTATTTTCCTGACTGTGTAAGGAACCAAATGGAAATTGAGTTTCTAGAACTGAAGCAATGTGACAGAAGTGTAGCTGAGTACGAGGCTAAGTTCACGGAGTTGGCTAGATTTGTACCAGATTATGTGTGCTCCGAAGCTCAGAAGGCAAGGAGGTTTCAACAAGGATTGAAGCCTGAAATTCATAGTGGAGTGGTGGCATTGCAACTCAAAACGTATCCTTCCGTAGTTCATGTTTCCTTAGTAATTGAATTTGATCAGAAGTTAGCCGCTAGAGAGCGAGAAGATAAGAAGCGAAAGATTGATGATATGGAAGAAGCATCAGGTCAAGAAGGATCCAGTCAGAAGTCTCTTAAAAATGCTGGAAGGAGTAAGAATAAAGAATTTAGAGAGAAAAGTATTTCTTTAAATAGAATTAGCAACACCTCAGCTAGCTCTAATCAGGCCAACTCGGTTAAATCACCTATATCGGAGTGGCAATGCGGTAAGAGGCATGGTGGAAGGTGTAAAGAAAATAATGAATGCTTTAGGTGTAGTCAGAAGGGACATTACGCGTCAGAATGTACGGTGGAAAATCCAAGAGTCGTCTGTTATAACTGTGGCAAGGTAGGGCATGTTGTCAAGAATTATAGAAGTACTTCCCGAGATAGCATTGGAGGTAGTGCATCAAAAGGTTTGACGTCCAGTACAGCCAAGGCTAAGACTTGTAATGTGATCAAAAGTTCAGCTGCTCAAGACTCTGATAAGGAACCAGGGCAATAATTGATTATTCATGAAAGGAATGTGTTGGTTTGGAGGAAGACCTAAGATCAGACTACTGTCAGCTAAAGGTCAGCCTGAGGACATACCAAAGATTGTGATTAGAATGGGTTATGAGCGCTGTAAATTTTGGTGATAATGGGTGGAGTAACGAGTGTATCAGTTGTCTATAAGGAATTAAGGAATATGGTGTATTAGAAGTACTAGCATGGTATAATCGTATTTATTGATAACATCCTCGCCCAATTAAGGGCTAAGGAAGGTCAAGTTGAAAGCCTAAAGAAGTGTCTATGAAAGGTTGAGAAGTACGAATTATATATTAAGCTTCAAAAGTATGCGAACTTGATTAAAATTGATTATGAGCCATGGTTGTTTAAGTGACTACCTACCAGGAAGGGTTCATTCAGGGGATAGATGTCTGGAGTAGAAAAGAAAATTGATTACTATTAAAATCCTTGAGGAGTTGATAGAAGAATGGAAGAAGTGAGAAATTGAAGATTCAAGTACCTGGAGATAGTGGAGAATAGTTGTATGAGATCACTTTTTAGGTAGAAGGAATGGAAGGAATCAAGAAATGTTAAAAAGAAGTTATGAATCAAGAATTGGAAACTATGGAAATTGAAGTTGAGTATCTGAAGGTGATGAGAAGTAAGTATATAGGATTATTTACCAACCTTAACTGGTGAAAATGAGTAAGAAGTGATCGAATATTGGAAGTTAACTTGAAAATCAGTATTACCTATTACCCTTAGACAGAGGATCAAAGTAAGAGGATGATTCCGACAATATAAGATATGTGGAGAGTATATATATGATGGGTTTAAAATTTAAACCGCGATAATCACTTACCATGGATTGAGTTTCTATGATAATAGTTATCATGTTAGTACGAGAATATTACTTTGCGAAGTGTTGTATGGACATAAGTGTGGGTCTTCACCCTAGTGAGAGAAAGTGGAACTAGGGATATTGTTAGGTCCTGAATTAATTTAGTACATCAAGAATGTGATGGTGTTGACTCGGAAAAAAAAAGTTGAAACAGCTCGTGATATACAAAGAGAGAAAGCGGATTCATATCGAGAGAATATGAATACCTGGAATGAGGATCGGGGTATAGGCGAAAGTTTTACCCTAATAAAGATTGGTTAAGTTGAGCAGAAGGGACAAGTTAAGTCCTTAATATAGTGAATCATTCGAGGTATTGATAAATATAAGTATAGTTGCCATAAGTTGACGTGGCTGCTGCAGTTGCGGTATATATATATAATGTGTCTTGCATATTAATATTAAAGTGATATTTATATCTGATTCGGAATCAAGCCATTAATTGGAAGCCAATGGGCTCTCATCCAAATTGTTCTGCGTGGAATAATGGATCCAAATCCTAGATCATTAAGATCGAGTCCTTAATAATGAATTTATGTCTGTAGTGAGTATGCTTTGAATAAATCCCCGAGTAGAAGAGTCTACCTGGAAGTTAGAGTCCGATATGCTTGACAAATATCCTCTTTCATTTAGTTAAATCAGATTCTGAGGACATAATCTTTTTAAGGGGGGAAGGATATAACGACTCGTATATTTTATTATTATTTAAATGTGTAATTATGGAATAAATAATTAAATAAAATATTTGTATGGGTTCAATCAGTGGGTTATTACTCTGTCACTATGTGTATGTGATTACTAGTGCATGGAATTGAATTGTGTGGTTAATTACTGAATTGTATGATTTTGGATCGTTGTTAAAAATGGTATTATTGCGGTTTTATTTCCATAAATACTTGGATTGTCTCTAAAACTGTTTTTATGACTTTATAATTTCAATAATTATTTTTAGGACTTTATAAAATTGAGAAATCAATATTTTATTAATTATTTATTTTTAAATGATTTTCTGAGTGTGCTTAATAGTAAAATCCATATTTAATTATGAAAATCTTTAAAAATCATGAAACTTATATTTTATTAAGTTCGTATTATTCTGAGAATTTTAAAATTATTTTGGGAATTTTCGGAGTTAGTTTCACCCGCGAGTCGATTCGTTTAATTGAGAAAAGCGGGTATAAATTGCGTTTCAAAAATTGTTTTAAAATTACGAAATTTATGTTTTAATTAACTTCAGGATATTTATAACATTTTAAAACTATTTTTGTGATTTTCTGAGTTCGTTTTAAGTGCAGCTCTGTTCTTTAATTGTGAATTGCGGGTATGTTAGCGCGACTCAAAATGATTTAAAAATTTACAAAAATTTTATTTTGTTAGTTTTTAATTGATCCGAAAATTTTAAGTGTATTTGGTAATTTTGCGTGATAAAACTTACCCGTAAGTTGTTGGATTAAGCGCGGGACGCGGGACAAAATATAGCCATTCAGGAATTGCGTGTCAAGTCAACTCATTCGTGTCACATTTTTATAAACTCATGTGACACGTGCTAGCTGCTCAGTGATTAGAGAGAAAAAAAAATAGGAACAAACCCCCACCCCATTTCCCTGTTATCTCTCGACTGCAACTCTCTCTTACTCTTTATCTCGCTTTAATCTCTTCCTCGGCTTCTTGCTAAGCTTAATCGATCTATTTTCCCTCTCCTTGCCCATTATCTGGTAATTCCCCTATCTGTTCTTCCCGTAACGTCACCGTCGGCCTTGCTTTTCCGGCGGGTTATGGTGGCGCGTGTAGGGGGGTTTGCTTGAATATTATTGGTGTAGTGTGTGTATAATGTGCGAATGGTGTATGTTCGTTGCGTGTGTGTTTCAGTCGAGCTTGTTGTGGTTCTTTTGTTTTTTTTTTCGGTCTTCTGGGTTGCTGCCGGTTTCCAACGCAGTGGCATGTTCTGTGCGTGTGTGTGCTTAACACGCATGTATGGCATGTGTGAATCGTGCAGTGTTGTGTGTGTATTGGATTGCTGTTGGTTGTGCTCATTTGATTAATTCTGAAATTATCTGTTATTTTCCTGCAGGATGAATTAGATTAAGGATTTGTGAAATATTTATTTGCACAAAAATAACTATTTTAATCGGTGGAATTCGCTTTAGGAATCTGAATTTAATCGGATACCCGTGGATTTTACCGCCGTCTGCGATGAATTTCGACGAGCGGACGGTGGACCGTGATGATTATATTATGAGTCCTAAAGTAATAAATAAAAATAAAATACGAATAAAATTTTAAAATATTAATGTAGCTCGTAAATTATTTTTGAGATGTAAATAATCGGATAATAATAATTAATTGATCTGGATTGACGTTTAGGAATTTGTGACTGGTGATTGTGTTGTTGGTTTGAGATTGTTGATTGAGACGTCGAGTTGTTCGACGGGTAGACCGATAAACAGAGGAGGTGCGGCCGAATTTTCGGAAATTAAATTCAGAAATTCGGAACATACCCTGTAATTATCAGAATGTCGAATGCATATAAATAAGTATATACATATATTCTGTGCAGAAAGTGATTGTATGTTGTGGTGAGTGCTTTGTTAAAACTCGATAACTCTAATTTTTGTAAAATAATTAGTATATGTATTTTCTGGAAATAAACACCAACCCGATTTCTAAGAACGTGAACCTTGATTGTTGTGTATGTTAATATAACGTGATTAAGTACGAGTCGGGAATCGTTATCGTTGGGTAGATGTGTATTGAGGATATGTCAAGCATACCTAGACGTCTAACGTAGGGTATTTCGTCTCTGTAGGTTATAGTCTAAGGACTCAAGAATTAAAGTCGAACTAAAGATAACCTAGTGCTCAGTCGACAAGCGCAGCGAGGTTCCTAAGCGAAGGACCTGAACGTTGAAGTCGGATCCAGGATAGTCTGATAGTAAGGCAATAAAACCGAGTGTTCAAGATAGTCCAAGGTCGATCGGTAGTAGTGGTATAGCTCTGCAAGGCAAGTACCCCTGACCATTCTTTTATGGTTCAGTATATGTGAATAGCTAATGTTTTAATCTCGTAATGGAACAGAAACGTTTTAAGTTACGTATCCCCCGTATTTGAAAATGTTGTTTAAAATTATGTTTTGGGGAAAAGTAACTTCTGAAAACACCTATCTCTAAATGTGATTTAAATGAAAAGAGGATTTGAATAGTGTGTTGTGACATCATTGGTTTTGAAAATATAAAAGAGATAGGTGATAGTGATTTTGGAAACTGGATAACAAAAGAAGGTTTTGATCCACTTATGTCGTGAAATTTTTGGAAAGAGACAAAAAGGGAATTCAGTTGATCTATTGGAGTTGCGTAAGAGGCCCGTTATTCGGTAACGGCCCAGCATGAGGTTGCGTAAGTGGCTAATTGGGTTGTGCATTATGTTTAACCGATTAGTCCAGCGTGGGCAAAAGACCTAGCTAGTCTCTTCCCAAGTTCCGGAACACATTCTATTTCTGGACGGCCGCTAGTCGCTGTCCGGTGAGGGTAGACTGATCAGCTATCTTCACCCGTTAAACATCCAATAGATTTGATTGATTCAGTTTTGAAACTGTTTAATAAAGTAAAGTGATTTTAAGGTTCCCGGAGTGGAACAAGTTTTTATAGGTCCTGTGATGGGACAAGTTTTATGGTTCCCGTAACGGAACAAATGGTCTTGGGTCCCCGTAACGGGACAAATGGTTTTATGATTCCTGTAATGGAACGGAAGGTTTGAAAATGGAAATAGCATGCTAAAATTTAACCATGGTTTTCTTTATGCACAACACACGATTGTTGATCTTGTTTTACAGAGCATGCTAAATTTTAAATATCCAGTTTATATCATGTTTTACATGTTTCTGACGAGTTATGAATTCTGTTCCTATAACTGTTTTACATTACACTGTTTTACTTGTTATTCATATAGTGGTACTGCTGAGCAATTGATTGCTCACCCTGGTAGAATGTTTTATATATGTATTGCAGATGCCTAGGAGATTCTTGCATATTAGTCAGGGCAGAGTTCCAGCTCCTTTGTGTCAGGCTCCTCTGAGGTAGTTGTGTTCAAACCAGATGAGGTCTGTTGAGTTGCTGCATTAAATTAGTGGTCAGGGTTGTGTAAGGTAATTGGGTTATGTTGGTTGAATAACCTAAGTCATACTTAAACCTGGAAAAGGTCTTGGTAAAAGGGGTCATAGTTATGTTTTAGATTGATTTATAACTGTTGTTATCGTTGTTGGTGACGTCAACTCCTGACCCCGGGGTTGAGGCCATCACATCCGGGGTCGGGGATTCGGGTTGTCACGAGTTCCGTTTCCCTTATCAATACTTAATCTTAACAGTCAACCAACTACTGAGTACTGTGACCCCACAATGCACACACACACACACCACAAGTTATAGTCTCAGAGATGAATACCAAAAGTAACACAAGTTATTTTATTCCACAGTTATAAACCGTTATACCTTAAAAGGGTTTCTGAATAAATTTACATTTCTTTTCCATTATTACAATTCATATAAATACATAAGTCTGGTACATCAGAAGTTGAAAGCCTAGCCTATTGGTAATTTCTACCTCAGCTACAGCGGCATCAACGCTTCCAGAAAACTACGGAACATTTCCTAACCGCTTGCGAATTGGAAGCTTGGTCCTGTTCATCTTTTCTATCTGTTGTTGTGTGATGAAAGAAGAAAGCAAGGGTGAGCAACAAGCCCACCGAAATAATATATATAATAATTAACAATATATGAGCATTCTCATAGTTTCATGAAAGTCTTGGTCAAAAGAAATGAACCAAGTTTGATATCTTAACGCGACCAGTCACAAAATATTCAGTATATATATATATATATGTTACGACCGGTATCTTCATGTAATATTATTTATGGATTTGGTATAATATTAAAGCCGAATGAAAATATATTCAATGATTGTACGTTTGTGTGAGTGAAAATTTCTGCATTATAAATTTGCTTTATGTAGTATATGATTTTTCAAAGCAAGAGTTTATTTAATTTTTTTATTTTTGATTTATAAGGAATATTCTAAGCCTTGGAAAAATTTTCTTTTAAAAGGTATTTTGTTCACAAAATTTTGAAAACGATTTTATAAAGTCTCTAAAAATCCAAGTTATTTTATGGTATAAATTTTATAATTTTTGAACTTGTATTTTATTTTATAAAAATAAATCATTATAAATTTTAGTTGTCATATTTAGCAAATTACAAGAAAGCCCTTGCATGCAAACCACCCTCTCATTCTTTTCAAGGACAAAGAGGACAATTCCAACCCCACTAACTCTTATTTCTCTAGCCAATTTCCTTCCTTACCCTTGCATGCAAAATGCACCAAGTATAAGTGGAGGGATAGACTTGTCAATTCTCCTTTCCACTCAAATTTTGTCAAATCAAATACCATAAAAACAAGCAAATGTCATGATCATTCTCATACTCCACCCACACCTCACTCTCTCCTCCCTCCCTTCTCCCTCCTCTCGGCTCTCCCCTCTCACTTTCGGCTAAAAGCCGAAACCCCCCTCCCCATTTTTTTTCTTCAATCCTCAACCAAGCTTCCACCTTTTACACAAGTAAATGTTACTTCCCATACCATGATCACTCATATTTTAAAGAGTTTTGAGTAGAAAGTTTAAGTTTAAAGGTTGCATGTAAAAGTTTTAGTGAAACTCAAAATACAACCTTGATTCTTGTGAGTTTAGGGTTGTTTTTGAGAGGACTACAAGGAATGGATAAGTGCCAAGTCTTGAGAAGGAAACTCTTGATGATTAAATGGCCATTCCCATCCATTTCATTCGGCCATGACCATATGGGAGCCGAATGAATGGTCCTTGAGATCATTCTTGTTGTTTTGCTCAAAATTTGCATGTTTATGTGATAATGACTTGAATTTTGTGGTGAAAATTTGATAAAACTCCTTGCATGCTAAGTGATCATCTAGGTATATCTTATGCTAGGCTTGCATGTCAATTTTATGGTAGAATATATGTAGAAAATGTGTTGTTTTGGTTTGCAAAACCCAAGGACATGCATGCATGTGGATTTCTCTTAGAATGTTATAAGATTTTGATCATTTGGAAAGATTTTGTTAGTGAGCCTTAATTTCAGTAGGAATAATGTGTTAATATTGATTTATGCTTCTTGTGGCATGGTAATAATTCGTGGTTATCTTTTATAAAATGCATATCTTGTGGTTTCAAAACTTAATGATTGGTGAGTTGGGAAATGTGATCTCTTTTGTTTTGCCATAATTGTACCTTAGGTAAGGATGATCTCACCCAAGGTTATTTTGAGAATAAGGGAGTTAATTCAGTAGAATACCATGTATAAGTCTTGGTTTAAGTATTGAGTTGTTGTTAGTTGAGTTTGTCAAGTCAAAAACTTGGAGAAATGAGAGTTATAGTTTCTGCAGAAAATCAGTTTAGTACCCTAAGGTTTAGAGTGAGTTTTGACCATGTCATTGATGTGCACTTTGAGGCCCAAGCTACCAGAAGTTAGTATTGGGAGTATATAAAAGGTTTTAGGAGTTGGTTGGAGGTTTGCATGTCTTTTGGTTAGGTGCACAAGTAGAATAACAAAATCTGTCCAGCAGGGGACAATTTTGTTACAACTTATAAATAGGAAGATTTGACCATGTCATGGGTAGGCCCTCATTAGGCCCTATTGGGCCTTAGTGAGAGGGAGTGTCATAGAAGTTTTTCCAACCATATTTCATAGGATATGAGTTAGAACCATGTGTCACAAGTCAATTCAAGTCAGGGCGTTTTCTGCCCAGAAAAACAGGGGAACCTTGGACTTTTAGCTTAGGCCCAAGAAGGCCCAAGCCAGGCCCTTGAGCCACATCAAGTTTGTGAGATTCCCTTAGGTCAGGAGAGTCTTGTGTAAAAGTTCTGAAGGAAAACTTGTAGTTTAAGAGTGTCTAATGCACTCAAGAAACCATAGTTGTCATCCTGAAATTTGCACCAGTGAGCGCTTTCACTTATCACATAGTTTTAGAACACTTAGAGGTGAATATTAGGTCGACCACCATAGTTGTAAGGTGGTATAAGGTCAGTAGAGCTAAAGACACAAGTTAGGGTCAATAGGTTTTGGATAATTTAGGAAAGGCACATCGAGTTAGGAAGCCAAAATTAGAAGACCTTGTCTAGTTTAGCGACCAAGTGACTTAAGTGGTGAGTCGAGATCATCCAAGCCTAGTGTTGCATTATGGTATATATGGTTTTATTTGGTGTTAATATATGATATGTGAATATGTGGCTATGTGTGTACTTTTTTAATTTAAAAGTGAATATAAAATTAAGTGTGTATAGGCCTAAGTGCCATCCGTGTTTAATTTCAAATTGTAAATAGGTTAAGATGGTAAGAATATATTATAATGAGGATTATTATTATTATGTAGGATCTCGAGACGAGGGAAAACTTGCCATAAAGGTCGAGTGAAGCTCCAGTTGCTCCTACCAGTCAGACCAGACCAGCCTTTCTCAAGGCAAGTGATTCAACTTGACCTTCGTATTTACTGCTAATAGTTCATACATTGCTACAACTATCCTGTGTCATTTGATATATTAAATCAAGCGTATCTTAAGTTTATCTTTGAATTATATAGAGAAGCCATGAACCCTCGAGTACGTATTGCAAGTAGTTCAAAAGTCTTTTCATGATAGTTGAATGCCATGATAAAATAAAGAGTTGTTATAATACTTGATTGATCCTCTTGATTAATATTCTAATGATCCCTAAGTATTAATATCTTACCCTGAAACTTGAACCCCTATAGAACCTTACCTTGAACTCTGATAGTCAAATACTTACCAACGTGAATCCTCATTGATTGATACCCTCTTTCTTATCCTAAAGCTTGACAATTCTGATATATCCTGAGTTAAAGATCATTTCTGCATACCCTAACACCCTTAGTATTCATGAAGCCTACCTTCTTGATGATCCAGCACTTGAACCTTGATGAGAAACCATTGCTTAAAGCCCAATTTGGCATTACCCTTTTATAATATCCAATAGCCTCACTGAATTCCCTTGTCTAAATCTTTGAGATATGAAAACCATTCAGTTACTTTAATAGAGTATAGTTTTGTGAATCATGGCCCTCAGATTTAGTACCATATTTCCCGTGTTTCGAGTTGATCTATATTCCCTTAATAAAAATGTTTACTGTTAAAAGAGATTTTGTTATAATTCGGCATCAGTTTTTGAAATAAATAAAATGTGGATTTTCAGTCCCAAACGGGGATAAATGTTTTCCTTGAATAGTGGATCTGGACCGAGACGCGAGTCCTTTCCACACTTATATTAGGCTTAAAAGTTGCCTAGGGATTCCCATTAATGTATTAGAACCCAGCGAGGTTCGGGATTACTTCGCGGCTGATCACCGGCTGTAATCCGTAGCGTCATAAAATGATTTTGATTAAGACATGATTTTAAAATTGTTTTGATACAAGCAAAATGATGCCATCTCACACAGTTTTATCTCTCGTTACCATTGGTTATGTATTTCCATTGTCATTCTTTAATGTATATCTCGATTTATGTTTTGTGTCGTACTGTTAGCACGTGTTGAGCATTTGGCTCACTTCTTGCTTTACCCTGATATTACAGCTAGCAGCTATGGTTAGATTCAAGCAGACTGCCCGTAAGACCTGTGATGCTGATGCTTATGTTCGAGCTCAGGTAGAATAAGTGATAGTAGTTTGTGTGAGGACTCGGTATTCAAAATCAGATGTAATAGTTGGTAGTGTTGGGCTGTTCCAAACCCTAAACTGTAAGATCTTGGATTTGGTTGTGTTATCTCTTTTAAAATTTTATAATAGCTATATTTAATTTGCTGTTTAAGTTGGGGGCGTGACAGGTTTTGGTATCAGAGCTACGGTTTAGAGTCCCTGGACAGCCCAAATAGGTTATAGGATATGTGTGTAGGTTATAGATAATATGCGAGAGAGTAGGTTAAGTAAATTATTATTAATACTCCTCTTATTGGTTGTCAGCAAAGGGCGCATTCCTCGTCATCCTCTGGGTCGGATGACACTATTGCTTTCTCCGTGTATGCTGAGTTGAGGCGCGAGTTCGACATGCTTGAGGGCAAGTACGACCGACTGATAGACCGACTGAAGAACTTGTATCCAGACAGCCGAAACTACGAAGGGAAGCCCAAGGAACAGATGACTGCGAGACTTGAGACCTTAGTTCAGTACGTCAACACTAAGCTTGAGGAGATGTCAGCGCACCGGGACCGTACCAGCCAGTATGTCATTCAGATGGTGGCGGATGAGCTCCAGAGCATTGTGAAGATGCTTCAAGAGGAAAAGACTACCAAGCCCCGTTCAGATGGAGTGGAGCCTTAGTTCTTTCCATTTACCTTTTATGTTGTTGTACTATCAGACTCTATGGAATCCCCAGTTGTTTCCGTTGTTTCCTTTAAATAAGCCTGTTATTCCTAAAATCATACTTTGTCCCAATCCTATGTATTGTGACCTTTAAAATTTCAATAATTATGTGCTATTGTTCCATTTGCTCTCAACTGTTATTTTACGTTTTTATCATCATATCTGCTTAATTTGGAAACTTGACCCCATATGTAAATGAGAATGCCATGCGATACCCTCGAATCATTTTATCATTCATATCTGTTTTGACACAACTCTTATTTCAGGATCATGCCTCCCAAAAAGAACCCAACAACCACATCCACCACAGAACCAAACATTCTTCGATTACTGGAAACTTTGCAACAGCAAACCAATGCTATAGCTCAACAACAACTAACTCTTCAACAACGAATTGAAAACCAAGATAACCGTGAGCCACACCAACCACCTGAACCACCAGTACCACCTAGACAAATTGTCACTTTCAAGGCTTTTCAGAATGTGAATCCACCTGCATTTCATGATACCACTGATCCAGTGATAGCTAACACATGGATCAAGGAGATGGAAAGGGCTTTTGAGTTGGTACAGTTAGGAGACGATCAGAAGGCGCCGTATGCTACTTACTTCTTGAAGGGAGAAGTCATCTATTGGTGGGAATCAGTAAAAGCTATGGAAGTCACTCAGCAGGTTTCTTGGGAGAGATTTAAGAAGTTATTTCTGGACAAGTATTACCCTAAGTACATGCAGAATCAGATGGAGCTAAAATTTCTTGAGTTGAAGCAAGGGAACATGACGGTATTAGAGTATGAGAAGAAGTTCACTGAGTTGTCAAGATTTGTGACAAAGTATACCAGCACTGAGGAAGAAAAAGCAAATAAATTTCAGCAAGGATTGGAGCCTTGGATCAGAGATAGGGTGGCTATGTTTGAGCTTGAAACTTATGCGGGAGTAGTACAGAAAGCTGCTCTGATTGAGAATAATGGGATGCAGTCAAGGAAAGAGAGGGATAACAAGAAAAGGAAGGTTCCATTTTATGGAGAAAAGTCTAAAGCAGGAAGTTCACAAGATCGGAATGTAAAGAGGATTGGTTTCCAGAAGGGCGGAAATTTTCAAAAAAAAGGAAATTTGTGTAAAAGGCAAGAATCGAAAGGGAACAATCAGGCAAGCCAAGGGCAAGTTGGAGAAAACAGGTTCCAGAGGCCAGAATGCAAGCACTGCGGAAGAAGGCACCCCGGAGTGTGTAATAAGCTGAGCATGACATGCTACAGGTGCAATCAGAAGGGACATTTGGCGAATGAGTGCAAGATGCCGAAGCCAGGAGTTACGTGCTACAAGTGTGGGAAGACTGGACACATAGCTAGGGAGTGCAAGGCAACCGGACCAGTCAAAGCTCTGATGAATGTGGCAAGTACCAATGCAAACGTGCCAGCCGAGGTATTGGCATTACCTCCACCACCCGCACCAACCCCGCAAGTGACAGCAAGGACATTTGATTTAAAGATGAAGGATGCTGTACAGAATTCTGAGGTGATAGCTGTAACACCCCCAGATCCGGGGTCGGGGATCCGGGTTGTCACGGTCTTTCTTTCCACAATATCACTTCACTTAATTAATAATAAATAACCTCATGCTGTGACCCCACACTAACACACACCACAACCCGTTATAGTCTCAGAGATGAAATTGAAATAAGTACAAGTCTTTGAATCCACAATTTAAAATTATTACAACCCAAAATGATTACTTGATAATTTACAGTTAATTGCCATTATCTGCCACAAGTTATAATTATACATAATTTGATTCTCAAAAGTAGATGGTCTGAACTACAATGGATCTACCTCTGCAGCTATAGCAGCCACAACATCATCGGGAAGACGCGGGGCGCTTCCCACGCGCTTGCGCTGGGTCTGCTGGAGTCTGGCCATCTCTCCTAACTGTTGTTGTGTGATGAAGAAATAAAGCAAGAGTGAGCCTTACAGCTCGCAAGATAATACATAGTGATAACAATAATATAAGTATCTAAATGGATACTCACTAGAATCTTTATCGTGTGTAAGATAATTACTTACTAGATATAATGTAAAAACAAGGAATGAAGTTACCAATACTTCACCACACTTATATCATTTATAAAGCTACTTGAACTACCACCGTTCAAAGTATTATAAGTTTTAAAAAAAAACATCCCATAGATGAGACCACAAGTTAAGACTTGAATAGATTCAATCTTTGAAATATTATTGAATGAAAAAGTTATGAGATACTTTATTTAGTCCCGATATATATATATCCACATATATATCTCTAAAACATTTCCTGGAACCTCTGTTATGTAAAGTATGAACAGAGTTGCAATATCCAATGAATTTGGAAGGAAAAGAAAACCTTTGGCATAAACCAGATATCTTGCTGATCAGGCAAAGATACCCATAAGTAACCTTTTCTACTAGTAGATGGACGAATTCCCCACTGGTCATCACCCTGTCCGCATTAGGACCTATGCTGGACTGCCACTCAGCCACTTATGCATTTGATGGACTCCCACTGAGCCACTTACACTATCATGGACGCCCACTGAGCCCATGTTGCTTATGCCGACTCAATAGATGGACTTACTTCCCGAACGATGGGCAAGTAATCAAGATGTTTTCTCAAAACAGCAACCTCGTTGCGAATGTAAAATACACCACTGAGCCGGATCCCTCAAGTTTTGAACGAGTATTTAAATCCCCTTTAAAAGGAAGATCTTAAATATAAAAATGAGTTTTGGGATCCGCTCTATCTTTTAAAAATCATTTTGAAGACTCAAAAACACTTTATAGAGTGTTTGGAGTAAAGCTGATTTAATGAAGTAAATCAGTCCCCAGAATATTTAGAAAATGACTGAATATTATTAATTAAATAATATTCCCATAAAGAATAATCTTTATAAAAATAATTGAAGTAGAAGTATTGAAATTTATACTTGAAACGAGTATTAAATACCAAAGATATACTTATATAAAAGTATTATCTTTATTTGAATAATCGAAAATAAGTTTGATTATTTACACCTTATTCTTTAATAAAATAAAGAATATATTTCAGCAAATAATCGGAGTCATAGATCCTCAAATGAATATTCAAAAATATTCATTAAATAATATAAACTGAGTCATAAGCCCTCGAATGAATATTCAAATAATATTCAATAAATAATATAAAAGAGTCATAAGTCCTCGAATGAATATTCAAAATAATATTCATTAAATAATATAAAAGAGTCATAAGTCCTCGAATGAATATTCAAAATAATATTCATTTAATATAAAGGAGTCATACGCCTTCGAATAATATTCGAAATAATATTCAATAATAAAATAAAGTTTAAAGTTATCGAATAAACCTTATTCGATTAATAGTTTGGAAAAACTATAACCATATATATATATAAATATATATATATATCCATATCCATATATACAAAATGTACTCGGGATCCTCGACTCCCGGTTTTAGAAAATATTTTCACCTTTGGGTCCCTATACTAAGGGTATATGCAAGTTACCGCTATCCTCTAGCATAGGTATTATCAACTGAACCAACAGATATATATTCCAAGAATATGAAACAGGCATGCATATATACCATATCACATGCTACAATATATCGCATCATTTGCTAATTATCCAACATGCATCTATCGCAAGATAATGCAAATACATATATTCATCACAACAACAGTATAACGGATAGAATACTTGCCTGAGCGACTTGGGGGTGAGAAAGGCTCGGGACGAGTCTGATAACCTATAAACAACAAGTAAGTTGGAATTAAACCAAAATCACTTGTAAACCTATACTTTAACTAACTTAGACTCTAACGCTTGTTTTGCGCTCACCGATTCGCTTAAGTCACTCGGGTACCCTCGGCTCCACCATTTTTAATAATTTAACCTTTACGAGTTTTAAAGCGATTCCTTCGCGAATGTCTTACCAACTGCCTAACACACTTACCATAAATGTTTCATACATTAATTAACCCTTTTTGGTCTTTAACCTATGTTTCAAAGTAAGGCGAGGGAAAAAGTTTCGTTCGCGAAACGCCGTTACTTGAAACGGTCGTTTCTCCTAAACCGTGCATCGGAATCGAACGAACTACATATCAAAACGAAGCTCGTAACATGAGCTATCTAATCATGGCAGTGGTCATAATCTAGCAGGGGGTTCTCGGGTCCTAATGCTATGCACAAAAACAGTCCAAAGAAAATCGGACGTTACGACGGCTATGTTTACGCGATTTCCAAATTTTAAACCATACAAAACCAACCACAAACCAACCTCAAATCCAACATACAACCAACATCCATCCTTATCACATCATAACAACCCCAACCAATTCAATTTAATCATTCATACTTATGCTTAAACTTAACTTTAATCATACTTAAGTTCCTTTAAATCAAAATCACAACAATTACCATTCCATTTCACTACCATTCCAAATCCCAAACTCTAAATCATAACAACAAGCTACAATATCAACCCACTAATCAAAATCATCTTATAATATATAGGAATCTAGGGTTTGGAGATGGTATACCTTCCTTGAAGTGGTGGGTGGAGCTAGGAAGCCTTAAGAAGCTTGGAGAAGTCTTAAGAATGCTTGGATCTTCAAGAAAACCAAGAAAAGTTCAAGTTAAAAAACTTGAAAACACTATTCATTGTCTTCTTCTTTGATTAAATGAAGAAGATTGAGAAAGAATTAATGGCTTAAACTCATGATATAGTCCTAACTAAGCATGAAGATGATTAGGGAATTATCTTACCAATTTAGGAGGCTTGGATCTTGAGTTTTGAAATTCTATGCCTTTAAAAAAAGCTAAAAGCCGAGAGCAAATGAAGAACTCATGCCTTGGTTGCTTTTGATTTTTGATGAGAATGATTTTTACTTGGCTTGGTTGACTTGTTTTGTATTTGATTTAGTCAATTACTTTCTTGCCCTTGAAATTGTGTGGTTACAAAGCTACCACACCTCCTTCCTTCCCATGTCATGCTTATGTCATCCTCATGATGTCATCCTCCCTTCCTTGTCCTCTTTCTATTGGTTGGATGACATCCTTCCCACTAATCCCTTTGATTAACTTCCTAATCGTTTGCCTAATGACCGCTGATCTGTTATACGGTTCGCTTAACTTTCGTTCTCGTTTATCGTTTGAAGGATCATACCCGGGATCTTATTACTTAGGTTCCCTTAACCTTTCTCAATACATTATATTCCTTTTTATGATCCTCTATTATAATCCTTTAATTTAAATCCTTTTTATCCTGTTACCTTATACTCAATTCTCTCCGTATCTTGTGGATTTCCGGGAAAAACCAAAGTGTTCGGAATTGGATTCTGACGATCTTTACATACACTTATATACTTCATAGAGTACTAATAATATCCCAGAATATCCATAACAGAACCCCTACAAAGTGTGGCGTGAAAAGTTTTCTCATTCAGCTAAAACACTATTCACAAGGGTTACAAAAAGTTGAAAAATTTTGGGGTTATTACAGTCTCCCCTCCTTAAAAGGATTCCGTCCCGGAATCAAACAGAAAACAAATGGGGGTACTTTTCTAGCATTGTGCTCTCTAGTTCCCAAGTTGATTCTTCCACATTATGATTCTGCCATAGTACTCTGACTAGCTTGATCACTTTGTTCCGAAGCACCTGCTCCTTCTTATCCATAATCCTTACTGGCTTCTCCACGTAAGTTAGATCTGGCTGCATATCCACCTGCTCGTACTCCACTATGTGTCTGGCATCCCGATGATACCTCCTTAGCATTGACACATGGAACACATTATGAACTTGTTGCAAATTAGGGGGTAGGGCTAGCTCGTAAGCTAACTTTCTAATCCGTCTTAATATCTCAAAAGGTCCAATGTATCTTGGGCTTAGTTTTCCTTTCTTTCCGAACCTCATTAATCCCTTCCAAGGGGATACTTTCAGCAGTACTAAGTCCCCTACTTCATATTCCTTGTCCTTTCGGGCTAGGTCTGCATATTTCTTTTGTCTGTCTTGGGCTGCTACAAGTCGCCCTCTGATAAGATCCATTATATCTTTGGTCCTTTGGACCACTTCGGGTCTGAGCATCTTCCGCTCTCCTACTTCATCCCAGTATAAGGGAGATCGACACCTTCTTCCGTACAGGGCCTCATAAGGCGGCATTCCGATGCTAGCATGAAAGCTATTGTTATAAGAAAACTCGATCAACGGCAAGTGATCATCCCAACTTCCTTTAAGGTCTATTGCACAGACTCTCAACATATCCTCTAGTGTCTGGATGGTCCTTTCACTCTGTCCATCCGTTTGGGGATGGTACGCGGTACTCATATTTAACTTGGTCCCCGCACACTCCTGAAAGCTCCTCCAAAATCTGGAGTTGAACCTTGGGTCTCGGTCTGAGACAATGGACGCTGGGACTCCATGTCGTGTCACTATTTCCTTAAGGTAAATGTCCACCAGTCTATCGACTGTGTATCTCTCATTGATAGGAATGAAATGAGCTGACTTTGTCAGTCGGTCTATAATTACCCAAATGGCGTCGTGATTGGCTTTCGTCCTTGGCAAGCCTACAACAAAATCCATCGCTATCTGTTCCCATTTCCATTCGGGAATCTCCAGGGGTCGCAAAAGTCCACTGGGTCTCTGGTGCTCTGCCTTTACTCTTTGGCAAGTCAAACACTTGTTTACCCATTCTGCTACGTCCCTCTTCATGTTGGGCCACCAATAATATTCCTTCAAATCCCTATACATCTTGGTACTTCCTGGGTGAATGGAATACCTTGAACTATGGCTTTCATCCAAAATCTCATCTTTAAGTTCTTGAACATTCGGAACCAAAATTCGGTAGGAGTACCTCATTATCCCCTTATCATCTTTTTCAGTATGGATCTCCTCTCCAGTCATTGACTCTCTGCCTTCATTCATTATTTTCTCCTGGCACAATCTAATTTTTTCCAATAACTCTGGCTGCATTGAGATCTCAAAAAGCTTTTCAGTTCCGGTTCCGGTTACCTTTACTTCTATTTCCATTCTCTCAAAATCCCTTATCAACTCTTCCGAAGTCGTTATCATTCTGAGTCTTTCCTTTCTACTAAGGGCATCAGCCACCACATTGGCTTTCCCTGGATGATAGAGAATCTCACAATCATAGTCCTTGATTAGTTCTAACCATCTCCTCTGGCGCATGTTGAGCTCTTTCTGCGTAAATATGTACTTGAGGCTCTTATGGTCTGTGAAAATCTCGCACTTCTCTCCATACAAGTAGTGCCTCCAAATTTTTAAAGCAAATACTATTGCCGCGAGCTCAAGGTCATGAGTAGGATATCTAACCTCGTATTCCTTCAATTGTCTCGACGCATACGCAATAACTCTACCGTGCTGCATAAGCACACATCCTAATCCTTTGTGCGACGCGTCACTATATATCACAAAATCTCCTTTTCTGTCCGGCAATGCCAATACCGGAGCCGTTATCAACCTTTTCTTTAATTCCTGAAAACTGTTCTCGCATTTCTCCGTCCATTCAAACTTCTCTGTCTTACGAGTAAGTCGTGTCAAAGGGGCTGCGATCTTCGCAAAGTCCTGTACAAATCTACGATAGTAGCCGGCCAATCCTATGAAACTCCTTACCTCTGTGGGTGTGGTTGGCCTTTCCCAATTTGAGACCGCCTCTATCTTGGAGGGGTCGACCAATACTCCTTCTTTATTGATCACATGTCCTAAAAACTGTACTTCATTCCGCCAGAATTCACACTTCGAGAATTTGGCATATAACTGCTCCTCTCTGAGTATTCCTAGAGCTATCCTCAAATGCTCTGCATGTTCTGCCTCAGTCCTTGAGTAGATCAAAATATCATCGATAAAAACTATCACACACTTGTCCAAGTACTTCTTAAATACTCTATTCATTAAATCCATGAAAGCCGCTGGGGCGTTGGTTAATCCAAAGGACATTACCAAGAACTCATAATGCCCATACCTGGTACGGAACGCTGTCTTGGAAATATCTTCGGGTTTAATCTTTAGTTGGTGATATCCAGTTCTCAGGTCAATCTTGGAAAAATAAACAGCATCCTTTAGCTGGTCGAACAGATCGTCTATTCTAGGCAATGGGTACCTGTTCTTTATGGTTAGCTTGTTCAACTCTCGATAGTCTATGCACAACCTCATGCTCCCATCTTTCTTCTTAACAAATAAAACTGGTGCTCCCCACGGAGACACACTGGGTCTTATCATACCCTTATCCAAGAGTTCCTGCAATTGGATAGCTAATTCCTTCATTTTTAACGGGGCTAACCGGTAAGGTGCTTTTGAAACTGGCGCCGTCCCTGGGGCCAACTCAATAGCGAATTCAATCACTCTATCGGGTGGTAATCCCGGAAGGTCTTGTGGGAATACATCTTCAAATTCGTTGACTACTGGAATATCTTGTAAGTTGGGCACCTCCTTCTGCGTGTCCACCACATAGGCTAGGTAAGCCTCACTTCCTTTTCGTAGCATCCTTTTGGCCTGGGCCATAGTCAAAAATTTCTGCGTCTGCCTCTTTCCTCTAAATATAACTTCTTTCTTCCCGGGGATATTTAACTTAACTTTCTTCCCTTTACAGTCTATCTGAGCATCGTTGCTAGATAGCCAGTCCATTCCCAAAATCACATCAAACTCCCCTAATTTAAAAGGAATCAGATCAACACTGAAAGATTGCTCCCCTATGCCTATCTCACAGGCGGGGTGAATCTGGTTAACAGGAATAATTTCATGATTGGCTATTTCTACTTGTAAGGGTTCTATCAAGGGTTCAGCCTTAAGTCTTAACTTACGCGCAAGGTCCTTTGATATAAAAGATTTAGTTGCTCCCGAATCAAATAAAACATTTGCACTGACTGAATTTAGAGAAAGGGTACCTGCTATCACATCTGAATCTTTCATAGCATCCTGGACTGTCATGTTGAAAGTCCTCGCAGTAGGTGGCTTATTAGAAGCAGCCCTGCTTGCTCCCGAAGCTGCTGGTTTGTTCATTGGGCATTCCTTCTTCCAATGACCCGGGCGTCCACACCGATGACAATTGGTGGTTGGAACGACGGCAGGGATTGATGATGGGCACTTAGTTGAATAGTGGCCTTCCCGACCGCACTTAAAACAGGTTACTGGCCTTCCTTTACACTCCCCAGTGTGATTCCTTCCACATATGTTACAGGCTGGCAATGGGGGTCGAGACTGGTTGGAATAGGACATTCTTGACTTCTGGCCGCCCTGGCTCACACTCACACTCATTGGCAGCTTAAACCCAGTGTTCCTTCCTGGTAGGGACACTGCTCCTTGATTAAATCTAGTTGGGAAGCTCCTTCCTGCGGAACCTCCACCCATGCTCATACTTTTCCTCTTTATTCCTTTCTCCTCTCTTTCCTTCTGCATCTGTTCACTTCCAACTTCTACAATCGTTGCCTTTTGCACCAGAGTGGCATAGTCCGTAAGCTCAAGGATTGCCACCCTATTCTGAATCCACGGTTTCAGTCCCTGCTGAAACCTCCTAGCTTTCTTTTCCTCGGTGCTCACAAACTCCGGCACAAACCTTGATAACTCAGTAAATTTCGCCTCGTACTCTGCTACAGACAAGTTATTCTGCTTTAGCTCCAAGAACTTGAGCTCCATCTGGCTTTCCATAAACCTCGGGAAATACTTTCCCAGAAACAACTGACTAAATCTCTCCCAGGTTATAATAGCATCTGTCTCCATGTTTTTCTTGGCCTCCCACCAGTAGTTAGCTTCTCCTTTCAGAAGGTAGGTAGCAAATACAGTCTTCTGTGCCTCCTCGGTACTCAAAATCTCAAAAGATTTCTCCATTTCCTTTAACCATGCCCTTGCCTCAACTGGGTCGGCTGATCCGTGGAACTCAGGGGGCTTAAGGGACTTAAAAGCCCTGAAAGAGTTTGCCACATCATTGTTACTTCCTTGAGGGGGTGGGTTGGGTTGACGTTCCAAATTCTGCCTTAGGAGTTGCATGAACTGGCTCATGGGATCCATGCCTGGGTTTGGTACTGGTTGCTCAACCTCGGTTTCTCCTTCTTCAGCCTCTATCTCAAATCCCTCAACATCATATGTTTCCTCTTCCTTTTCATACAGGGAGTCATCCTGTTCCACATAATCCTCATCTTCCTCTTCATTGTGTTCTTGGTTTCTATTGTCCTGATTATGGCTTCCCTGGTCCTCAGATCCAGGGTTCGCCCTAGTTCCAATCTTTCTTGGCGGCATGATTCTGATAATAATAAAAACAATTATTGGGAAAATTCAACGTTAGGTCACAATCATATACATCATTGTGCCTTGCACGGCTCTTATAATGGGGAGAACGTATATCGCAATCCTATTATTTTAAGAAAGTTCTAATACGAAGTGCAGTAATAATAATGATAAAACAGTGATCACGTCACTATGGAACTGAACCGAAAGGAAACAAATATATACATAATGCGAGAAATACATAGTTTGATCTGGTCAAAAGTACAACAGTGCTACAGTCATCTATCCCAAAAGTGATACACAAGAGTCTATCTGTCTAGTCAGAAAAAGGGATGCTATATACAAGTCAACTATCCCGGAAAATTGGCTCTTACTAAGGCCTCGGCTAACTAGACAACTAGACTATTCCATCATCAATCCTGAATCACACACCGGAGCGGGTCAGCTCCCAAACCCTTTCCATCGCACGACGGAAGATATAGTCGGCCTGCCACCTGGAGATCCTACCATGCCTGTCCCCCTGGAGAGATCTGAGTCTCGCTCGGGACGTGAGCTCTATCCCCGTAAGCTCCCTCCTCAAGGATCGGGGTATAAAAGCCCTGGTCTCATAAGCTCGGGTACGCCTACCCGCCCTCTCTGCATCCAACTCCCTCCTGGCCTCATCTAGTCGGCCCTCGGCAACAGCCACTCGGGTCCTCAATACATCCTGAACATATCCATGAGCTAACGAAGACTGCCTGTGGGCAGGGTCAAGAGGTGGTGAATCCGGAGCCGCTGAGGGTGCCTCCTCGGTCTGCCTAGGCTCGGAAGTATGGGTCTCTGAGCTGTCATCATCAGGAATCCAAGATAGTGGTGGAGGGGTAGGGGCTCTGACCACCGGAAGTGTGGTTAAAGGGATACCAGCATACACTACCATAGATCCAACACGCTCCTCAGCTACTGGGACCTCATCCGGGTCCTCCTCATCTGGAATAGCAATAACCTCTGTCTCTGACTCCTCTGAGGGGTCCTCCTCATCTGAAACAGCAATGACCTCCGTCTCAGGCTCCTCTGGGGGGTCCTCCTCATCCTCCTCCATCTCAGGCTCCTCCTGATCCTCAACATCTAGCAATGCCTCATCATGCTCACGCTCGAACATCTCAGGGTCCTCTATCTCAGGCGCCTACACATTAAACGAGCTAAGTTACTATCATGATACTTATACGGGTTCCCATAAGGGTTTTAACTGTCAGCACTACTTTAAGTAGTCCGACCATGAACTTGGCAAGAGTTCTTATTATCTTTGTGAGTTTGTTATTATATCGTCGCATCATCTCTGAGGTTTATAACGCTTAGCTCTGATACCATTTCTGTAACACCCCCAGATCCGGGGTCGGGGATCCGGGTTGTCATGGTCTTTCTTTCCACAATATCACTTCACTTAATTAATAATAAATAACCTCATGCTGTGACCCCACACTAACACACACCACAACCCGTTATAGTCTCAGAGATGAAATTGAAATAAGTACAAGTCTTTGAATCCACAATTTAAAATTATTACAACCCAAAATGATTACTTGATAATTTACAGTTAATTGCCATTATCTGCCACAAGTTATAATTATACATAATTTGATTCTCAAAAGTAGATGGTCTGAACTACAATGGATCTACCTCTGCAGCTATAGCAGCCACAACATCATCGGGAAGACGCGGGGCGCTTCCCACGCGCTTGCGCTGGGTCTGCTGGAGTCTGGCCATCTCTCCTAACTGTTGTTGTGTGATGAAGAAATAAAGCAAGAGTGAGCCTTACAGCTCGCAAGATAATACATAGTGATAACAATAATATAAGTATCTAAATGGATACTCACTAGAATCTTTATCGTGTGTAAGATAATTACTTACTAGATATAATGTAAAAACAAGGAATGAAGTTACCAATACTTCACCACACTTATATCATTTATAAAGCTACTTGAACTACCACCGTTCAAAGTATTATAAGTTTTAAAAAAAACATCCCATAGATGAGACCACAAGTTAAGACTTGAATAGATTCAATCTTTGAAATATTATTGAATGAAAAAGTTATGAGATACTTTATTTAGTCCCGATATATATATCCACATATATATATCTCTAAAACATTTCCTGGAACCTCTGTTATGTAAAGTATGAACAGAGTTGCAATATCCAATGAATTTGGAAGGAAAAGAAAACCTTTGGCATAAACCAGATATCTTGCCGATCAGGCAAAGATACCCATAAGTAACCTTTTCTACTAGTAGATGGACGAATTCCCCACTGGTCATCACCCTGGCCGCATTAGGACCTATGTTGGACTGCCACTCAGCCACTTATGCATTTGATGGACTCCCACTGAGCCACTTACACTATCATGGACGCCCACTGAGCCCATGTTGCTTATGCCGACTCAATAGATGGACTTACTTCCCGAACGATGGGCAAGTAATCAAGATGTTTTCTCAAAACAGCAACCTCGTTGCGAATGTAAAATACACCACTGAGCCGGATCCCTCAAGTTTTGAACGAGTATTTAAATCCCCTTTAAAAGGAAGATCTTAAATATAAAAATGAGTTTTGGGATCCGCTCTATCTTTTAAAAATCATTTTGAAGACTCGAAAACACTTTATAGAGTGTTTGGAGTAAAGCTGATTTAATGAAGTAAATCAGTCCCCAGAATATTTAGAAAATGACTGAATATTATTAATTAAATAATATTCCCATAAAGAATAATCTTTATAAAAATAATTGAAGTAGAAGTATTGAAATTTATACTTGAAACGAGTATTAAATAACCAAAGATATACTTATATAAAAGTATTATCTTTATTTGAATAATCGAAAATAAGTTTGATTATTTACACCTTATTCTTTAATAAAATAAAGAATATATTTCAGCAAATAATCGGAGTCATAGATCCTCAAATGAATATTCAAAAATATTCATTAAATAATATAAACTGAGTCATAAGCCCTCGAATGAATATTCAAATAATATTCAATAAATAATATAAAAGAGTCATAAGTCCTCGAATGAATATTCAAAATAATATTCATTAAATAATATAAAAGAGTCATAAGTCCTCGAATGAATATTCAAAATAATATTCATTTAATATAAAGGAGTCATACGCCTTCAAATAATATTCGAAATAATATTCAATAATAAAATAAAGTTTAAAGTTATCGAATAAACCTTATTCGATTAATAGTTTGGAAAAACTATAACCATATATATATATATATATATATATATATATATATATATATATATCCATATCCATATATACAAAATGTACTCGGGATCCTCGACTCCCGGTTTTAGAAAATATTTTCACCTTTGGGTCCCTATACTAAGGGTATATGCAAGTTACCGCTATCCTCTAGCATAGGTATTATCAACTGAACCAACAGATATATATTCCAAGAATATGAAACAGGCATGCATATATACCATATCACATGCTACAATATATCGCATCATTTGCTAATTATCCAACATGCATCTATCGCAAGATAATGCAAATACATATATTCATCACAACAACAGTATAACGGATAGAATACTTGCCTGAGCGACTTGGGGGTGAGAAAGGCTCGGGACGAGTCTGATAACCTATAAACAACAAGTAAGTTGGAATTAAACCAAAATCACTTGTAAACCTATACTTTAACTAACTTAGACTCTAACGCTTGTTTTGCGCTCACCGATTCGCTTAAGTCACTCGGGTACCCTCGGCTCCACCATTTTTAATAATTTAACCTTTACGAGTTTTAAAGCGATTCCTTCGCGAATGTCTTACCAACTGCCTAACACACTTACCATAAATGTTTCATACATTAATTAACCCTTTTTGGTCTTTAACCTATGTTTCAAAGTAAGGCGAGGGAAAAAGTTTCGTTCGCGAAACGCCGTTACTTGAAACGGTCGTTTCTCCTAAACCGTGCATCGGAATCGAACGAACTACATATCAAAACGAAGCTCGTAACATGAGCTATCTAATCATGGCAGTGGTCATAATCTAGCAGGGGGTTCTCGGGTCCTAATGCTATGCACAAAAACAGTCCAAAGAAAATCGGACGTTACGACGGCTATGTTTACGCGATTTCCAAATTTTAAACCATACAAAACCAACCACAAACCAACCTCAAATCCAACATACAACCAACATCCATCCTTATCACATCATAACAACCCCAACCAATTCAATTTAATCATTCATACTTATGCTTAAACTTAACTTTAATCATACTTAAGTTCCTTTAAATCAAAACCACAACAATTACCATTCCATTTCACTACCATTCCAAATCCCAAACTCTAAATCATAACAACAAGCTACAATATCAACCCACTAATCAAAATCATCTTATAATATATAGGAATCTAGGGTTTGGAGATGGTATACCTTCCTTGAAGTGGTGGGTGGAGCTAGGAAGCCTTAAGAAGCTTGGAGAAGTCTTAAGAATGCTTGGATCTTCAAGAAAACCAAGAAAAGTTCAAGTTAAAAAACTTGAAAACACTATTCATTGTCTTCTTCTTTGATTAAATGAAGAAGATTGAGAAAGAATTAATGGCTTAAACTCATGATATAGTCCTAACTAAGCATGAAGATGATTAGGGAATTATCTTACCAATTTAGGAGGCTTGGATCTTGAGTTTTGAAATTCTATGCCTTTAAAAAAAGCTAAAAGCCGAGAGCAAATGAAGAACTCATGCCTTGGTTGCTTTTGATTTTCGATGAGAATGATTTTTACTTGGCTTGGTTGACTTGTTTTGTATTTGATTTAGTCAATTACTTTCTTGCCCTTGAAATTGTGTGGTTACAAAGCTACCACACCTCCTTCCTTCCCATGTCATGCTTATGTCATCCTCATGATGTCATCCTCCCTTCCTTGTCCTCTTTCTATTGGTTGGATGACATCCTTCCCACTAATCCCTTTGATTAAATTCCTAATCGTTTGCCTAATGACCGCTGATCTGTTATACGGTTCGCTTAACTTTCGTTCTCGTTTATCGTTTGAAGGATCATACCCGGGATCTAATTACTTAGGTTCCCTTAACCTTTCTCAATACATTATATTCCTTTTTATGATCCTCTATTATAATCCTTTAATTTAAATCCTTTTTATCCTGTTACCTTATACTCAATTCTCTCCGTATCTTGTGGATTTCCGGGAAAAACCAAAGTGTTCGGAATTGGATTCTGACGATCTTTACATACACTTATATACTTCATAGAGTACTAATAATATCCCAGAATATCCATAACAGAACCCCTACATAGTGTGGCGTGAAAAGTTTTCTCATTCAGCTAAAACACTATTCACAAGGGTTACAAAAAGTTGAAAAATTTTGGGGTTATTACAATAGCAGGTACACTTTTACTCAATAATGTCAAAGCTAAAGTATTGATTGATTCGGGAGCAACAAGATCTTTCATATCAGAATCTTTTGTTGATAAGCTTCAATGTGAGAAAATGATTATGAGTGAGGTAGTAAATGTGGTAATTGCGAACCAAGAGAATATTCCTGTGAATCAATTTTGTCCAAAGTGTGAGATTGATATTTCAGGGTATAAGTTTTCAGCCGACTTGATACTCTTCAGGTTGGGAGAGTTTGATATAATTTTAGGAATGGATTGGTTAGGAGAGAATAGCGCTCAGATTAATTGTAAGACCAAGAGAGTCTATTTAAAGATGAAGAGTGGAGAGAAGGTAGTATTTAAGGGGCAGAGGCAAGAGCAACTATTTCTTACAATTGTTCAGGCTAAGAAGCTACTTAGAAAAGGTTGTGAGTCATTCCTAGCTTATGTAGTGGATTCGGAAAAAGGCAGCCCCAGCATGGAAGATATTCCTGTAGTTAGCGAGTTTCCCGATGTGTTTCCCGATGAACTACCAGGCTTACCACCAGATCGAGAAATCGAGTGCGAGATCAATCTTGCTCCAGGAACGGAACCAGTTTCAAAGGCCCCATATAGGATGACACCAGCAGAAATGAAAGAGCTGGCGAGCCAGCTACAAGAATTGTTGGATAAGGGAGTGATACGGCCAAGTGCGTCGCCATGGGGAGCACCTGTTCTGTTTGTAAAGAAGAAAGATGGGAGTATGCGTCTATGCATAGATTACCGGGAGTTGAATAAGGTAACGATCAAGAACCGCTACCCGCTACCAAGGATAGATGACCTTTTTGATCAGTTGAAGGGAGAAAAATGCTTTTCGAAGATTGATTTGAGATCGGGATACCATCAATTAAAGATCAAAGAAGAAGATGTTTCAAAGACCGCATTCAGGACCAGATATGGCCATTATGAATTCCTAGTAATGCCGTTTGGATTGACCAACGCTCCGGCCGCATTTATGGATCTGATGAATCGGGTATTTAAAAAGTATTTGGGCAAATTTGTCGTGGTATTTATTGATCACATCCTTATTTATTCTAAGTCGGAAGAAAAACAAAAGCAGCACCTCTAGATAGCATTGGAGATACTCCGGCAAGAGAAGTTGTATGCCAAGTTTACCAAATGTGAGTTTTGGTTAAAGGAAATTCAATTTTTGGGGCATATCATTGGAAATGAGGGAGTTAAAGTGGATCCGGCAAAGATTGAGGCAGTTATGAGTTGGGAGAGGCCAAAGACTCCTACAGAAGTGCAAAGTTTTCTAGGATTGGCCGGATACTATAGAAGATTCGTCAAGGATTTCTCGGAGATCGCCACGCCATTGACCAAGTTAACCAGAAAGAATCAAAAGTTTGAATGGAGTGCAGAATGTGAAGATAGCTTTCAAGAGTTGAAGCAAAAGTTGGTAACAGCTCCGGTGTTGGTACTTCCAGATGATCAAGGGAACTTTGTAATATTCAACGATGCTTCACATAAGAGTTTGGGCTGTGTGTTGATGCAACACAGTAAAGTGATCACATATGCATCAAGACAGTTGAAACCGCATGAGTTAAAGTACCCGACGCATGACTTGGAACTAGCCGCCATAGTGTTCGCACTTAAGATTTGGAGACATTACCTCTACGGAGAGAAGTGTGAAATCTACACGGATCACAAGAGTTTAAAGTACATTTTTACTCAGAAAGAGCTCAATATGAGGCAGAGGAGATGGCTGGAATTGATCAAGGATTATGACTGTTCGATAAATTACCATCCTGGAAAGGCGAATGTAGTGGCCGATGCTCTGAGTAGGAAGGAGAGACTGAATATGATGATAACATCAAAAGAGTTATCTAAAGAAATCAAAAGATTGGAATTGGAACTTTGTGCTTATGGAAAAGTCGAGGAAGTTTTTCGTGCAATGACCTTTCAGCCAACACTAATGGAAAGGATAAAGAAGTGTCAAGAAGAAGTAATGGAGAAAGAGAAGAATCAGTTATATGGAGAGGAGATTAATACTCAAAGGGATGAGCAAGGGATACTAAGGTTTTCATCCAGAATATGGATTCCTCATGTACTTGAATTAAAGAATGAGATCCTCCATAAAGCCCACAATTCGAAATTTTCAATCCACCCGGGAAGCACCAAGATGTATCGAGACTTAAAAAAAAACTTTTGGTGGCCAAATATGAAGCGAGACGTGGCAGAATGGGTTACGAAGTGTTATACTTGTCAGAAAGTAAAGGCAGAACATCAACGACCAAGCGGATTAATTCAGCCCCTGAAGATTCCAGAATGGAAATGGGAAAATATCGCTATGGACTTTATAGTAGGACTACCGCGAACGAAATCCGGACATGACGCAATATGGGTTATAATTTATCGTCTTACGAAGTCGGCGCATTTCCTTCCAATAAATGAGAAGTCGTCACTGGACAAGTTGGTTCATCTGTATGTGCACGAAATCGTACTAAGGCATGGAGTACCCGTATCAATAGTTTCAGACAGAGATCCCCGATTTAACTCGAGATTCTGGAAGCAGTTTCAGAAATGTCTTGGCACAAAGTTGAATATGAGCACGGCATACCACCCGCAGACTGATGGCCAGAGTGAAAGGACAATTCAAATAATTGAAGACATGTTGCGCAGTTGTGCAATCGATTTTGCAGGAAGTTGGGACGACCACTTGCCGTTGATTGAATTCTCTTATAACAACAGCTATCATTCCAGTATCGGCATGCCGCCATACGAAGCTTTGTACGGGAGAAAATGTAGATCACCAACAAGTTGGGATGAAGTAGGAGAAGGAAGAATTCTCGGCTCGAAATTGGTACAACAGTTGCATGACTCGGTCAAGTTAATTCAGAAAAGGTTTCTTGTTGCTCAAGATAGACAGAGGAAGTATGCGGATCCAGCGCGTAAGGATGTTCAATTCCAAATTGGCGAAGCTGTGTTGCTAAAGGTGTCACCTAGAAAAGGGTTGATGAGATTTGGCAAGAAAGGGAAGTTAGCACCTAGATGCATAGGTCCTTTTGAGATTTTGAGTCAAGTAGGAAAGGTGGTCTACGAGTTGGCCTTACCACCTCAGTATCAGCATGTGGATAATGTGTTCCATGTGTCGTTGCTTAAGAAGTACAATCCTGATGCTAGCCATGTGATAGAATATGAACCTGTAGAAATTCAGGCAGACCTGTCATTTGTGGAGCAACCGGTTAAAATACTCGACTGGCAAGTAAAGAGTCTTAGGAATAAGTCGGTAAAGATAGTGAAAGTGCTTTGGAGGAACCCTAAGGTCGAAGAATCGACTTGGGAGTTAGAGTCTGATATGCATTCCCGGTATCCTCATCTGTTCTCTTAGATTCTGGGGACAGAATCCCTTAAGGGGGAGAGGATGTTATGACCGGTATCTTCGTGTAATATTATTTGTGGATTTGGTATAATATTAAAGCCGAATGAAAATATATTCAATGATTGTACATTTGTGTGAGTGAAAATTTCTGCATTATAAATTTGCTTTATGTAGTATATGATTTTTCAAAGCAAGAGTTTATTTAATTTCTTTATTTTTGATTTATAAGGAATATTCTAAGACTTGGAAAAAATTTCTTTTAAAAGGTATTTGTTCACAAAATTTTGAAAATGATTTTATAAAGTCTCTAAAAATCCAAGTTATTTTATGGTATAAATTTTATAATTTTTGAACTTGTATTTTATTTTATAAAAATAAATCATTATAAATTTTAGTTGTCATATTTAGCAAATTACAAGAAAGCCCTTGCATGCAAACCACCCTCTCATTCTTTTCAAGGACAAAGAGGACAATTCCAACCCCACTAACTCTTATTTCTCTAGCCAATTTCCTTCTTTACCCTTGCATGCAAAATGCACCAAGTATAAGTGGGGGGATAGACTTGTCAATTCTCCTTTCCACTCAAATTTTGTCAAATCAAATACCATAAAAACAAGCAAATGTCATGATCATTCTCATACTCCACCCACACCTCACTCTCTCTGTTAGGTCACACACACACTGTAGAGGGGGTGAATACAGTGTATAGTACACTCAGTTCGAACTTTAAGATCTTAAGTAACAGAAAACAAACTTTATTGAAACAATAAACTCTGTTACAGTATGGAACTGTTACCTCTCAGTGATGAACAAATATCACGAGAGCTGCTAGGGTTATAAAGAATAATAACTTCGATAATGATAACACTTATAGTGTAAACCCTATGCCTGTGTTTATATACTACACAGTTACAAGATAATCGCTAATTGATATGGAATATAATTCTGCTTCCAAAAATATATCAATCAGATATCTTTTCTTTCAAGTATTCCATTCTTCACGGAATTCCTTCTTCATGCATATCTCTTCTTATGTTTATCTCGATCTTCTTTCCTTTAATCAGCTACTGTCCTTATCTGATTGTCCTTCAGCACTTAAGTTCTGATATCTATCTTCTGATGATTATCTCCTGATAATATAAGTACTGATATCCTTAAGTCCTGACTTCCAGTATAAGTACTGATCAACAGTTAAGTACTGATTTATCCTGTTCACGTAAGATTTGAAAGCTAAACATAAAACATATTAGCCATGACATTATCAAATATATCTAACAATCTCCCCCAACTTGTAAATTAACAAAATATACAAGTTTAACAGATATTTGATGATGTCAAAAACATTAAGTACAAATGCATGAGAAATAGACTAGATAACTACAACTTACAGTCCTTAAAGTTTTTACCAATTTCAACTTCTGATAACAACTTCAATCTGTATAAATATCATAATTTAAGCAGTTGTAGATCTTCGACTTGGCTTCTTCATTTTCTGATCTCTCTGATGTCAGGAGTTGTTCTGAGATAGTTCTTCAACAAACATTTCTCAGCATATCTTAGTTCATCAATCATTCTTCTTTTAACACCTTTAAGCTCTGCAGTATCTTCACCAGTTTGAAAGATTACAGCTCTGAGATCATTAATCTTTGCTTTTCTTAACTCCTGATCTAGTCTTATGACATAAGCTTTGTCAGATTCAAGATTGAATTCAAGTCCCTTAATACCAAGATACGTTCTGATCAGTGCAGTATTAGGCTTCATATCAACAATATCACCATTGTGATCTCTGTACTTTGGAACATATATGCTGTCAGACTTAACAGAATAAAGCCTTTTCTGTCTCTGAATCTGTTCTTTTAAGTAGTTTGCAGCAGTCTCTGTTATTCTGTCATCCACTTGAAGTAAGAAAAGTACATGCTCCAATTCTTCAAAATACTTCAAAGGAATGGCATTTTGTCTTATATGATAAACCCTACCATCTGTCATGAAATACAACATGATGTATTCTTTCAAGTAGGTATGGTAAACCATCTGTACAGATTCCAGTTGATTCAATCTCTCAGGAGTTGCTCCAATACCTGGTTCACTCAAGGAAGTTGGATCATTGGTAGTGTTGTGTACTCTTCTTTCATCAGCACTTCCCAATCCAGTTTTATCTCTAGCTTCCTTTCCAGTAACTACTCTTGCTTCAAAACCACTTGCAGTAGTCTTCAAAGATTGAGTCTGTTTTGCTTTAGTGAATCCTGGTAGGAGTGTTTTAGTTCTATTTTCTGATATCAAGTTAACTTGAGCACTGTCAGAGGTTACTTGCTTCTTCTGAATATCAGAACTTACAATTTATTGACTCTGAACAACTTGAGCCATGTCAGAGGTTGTTTTAAGAACTTTTCTTGTAGTCAGAGCAAGATCATCTTTTCCATCAGTAATTTCTTCTTCCTCAGGAGGTACATAAGGCTTGATAGGTTCACCAACCTTTTCTTTACCCTTGGATCTTGGATCTATCTGTGGTTGTGATCTAGCCAAAGTTGCTTCAGTATGTATCCTTTCTTTGATCACAATGCCTTTAGGTTTTGGAAGTAACTTTTTAGCAGAAGCTTCAGATTTAGATGTGACTTTCTCTGATTTAAGTCTGGCTTCTTCTTCCTTTAAACTTTCCAAGTCCATCCCTGGATTTTCTTGAAGAAATAACTGTCTTGACATTTCCTCATCAAGATCTAGAAGTTCATCAGAACTTATCCTTTTACCAGCAGCAGAACTTATTCTTTTCCCAGTATCAGAACTTGTTCTGTGACTAGCTTGCCTTGATGTAAACCTTCTACCTTGACTATGACCACTACCCATTCCAGAGGTTCCTTGGTCATCTTTTCCATCATCCTTTCCTTACAGTGTCTTGTTGGTTTTGCATTTGGACTTAATTACCTTCTCCCCCTTTTTGGCATCAGCAGGTAATAAAAGAGAGATAAGTAGTTCCACTGAGGTCTGGATTTCAGTAAGTTGCGATTGCTGAGAAGCTTGATTTGTCAGAATTTGATCAATCTGAGCTTGTTGCTTCTCTTGAGTTTTCTCAATATAAGCAACCCTGTCAATGGTAGATTGGAAGAACTTTTTCTTATCAATTTTCCAAACTTGTTCCTGTTTGATAAAGTTCTCCTGAATCTTGTGTAGCTCTGCATGAGTATTGGAATGAAGACCTTGTAGATGTTTAGTACTCAATGCAGTGACTCTAAGCTAGGTTTTAAAATCATCAGAATATAACATTTCATCAGCTTTAGTCAAGTGCTCAGCAAGATGTAAAGCATTTGGAACACATGTAACTGAGTTCCATTCCTTAGTCCACTCCTGACCTGCAGGAGTTTCACTCCAAGGTACTGGTGCATCCCTGATAACAAACTCCTTTACCAGTTCAGACTTAGGAAGAGTCGGTGGAGGAGTATGTCCTGAAGGACCTGCTTCATCAGCATCTACAGTTGTAGCAGCTTCACCAGTATCTCCAACATTTGCAGCATCAGAACTTAAAGAATCAGTATCTTCTGATAAGACAACAGTATGAGTAGCAATGGAGGCTTCAGCATCCTCTAATTGCTGATCTGATACTAAGTTCTGATCAACAGCCATATCCTGATGCTCACCTAAAATCTGATCATCAGCATCTTGATGCAGAGAAGGTGTTGTTGATAAATCTGGAGTTAGAACAGCATCAATAATAGGTGTTGTAGAAGTATTATTTGCTGTTGGAGCTTCTAAGAAAAGTATTTCAGGCACAACCAGGTTCAGAATATCAATTTCAGCATTTGTGCCTGGATCAACAAGAGACACAGATGGTGAATTAGCCTTGTCAGATATAGCTTCCTGAGATGGAGTTGATGGAGAAGAAGTGACTGGAGCAAATTCCTTGCCTTGTGAGATCAGAGATTCCTGATCCCCTTCCTTAGCTGCTTCCTCCTCATCATCTGAAACTGGCCTTTGTGCCCTCTATTTCTTGTACTTCCTTGTTGATTTGGATTCCTTGGGAGTTTCAGAAACTATCATGCGTCTAAGCCTCTTGAGAAGCCTAGAACCCCCAATTGCAGAATCCTTCTGAGAAGTTGCTTTCTCAGCTTCAACCACCACAGGTTCTGAAGAAGGAATCTGTTCCTCAGAATCTGATTCATCTCTCAAAGTAAATCTCCTCCTCTTTTGAGGTGTTTGAGGAACATTCTTTGTTCTCTTTGGCTTAGAGGATGTAGGCTTCACAGTAGGTGCTGAAGAAGAAGGTTGAGCAATCTGTGAAGTGGAGAGATAGGATTTGAGATAAGTTCTGAGGGTAGGTTGAGTAGAATGAGAGGTAGGTACTGAGGTTGATGGATTTTGGTTATGGTGAGTTGGTTGAACATTTGAGTAAACAGATTTGTAAGTAGCAGGATCAGCATTTACCAGAATCTATTTCACAGACTGAGGAATCTGTAATTGTCTCACCATTGATTTCTTTGTGTCAGCATTTATCAGGTCGTTAAAGTACCTTTTTGCAACCTTAAAAGGTGGGGTTTGAGTGCTGACTAACTGGGGTTCAGCAGTACAATACGTATAAATAAGTTGACAGAATCGAGCAAAATAAACAACATCTCGATCCTCTGTCATCCTATCCCCAATAAAACCAATTATTCCAGTTGCAAAATCAAAATGAGTTTGATGGATAATAGCATACCCTATGTGCTGACTCAAAATTGGGATAGCATCAAAATTTGAACATTTGTTCCCAAAAGCTTTGGTGATGCAATCAAAGAAGAAACTCCATTCTCTTCTGATATTAGCCCGTTTCAACTGTCCAAGTTTCGTCAGACTCTTTTCATATCCCAATTCAGCCATTAACTCCCGAAGGGCTGAGTCCTCTGGAACTGAGAAAGTACAATCCTCGGGAAGATGTAAAGCCCTGCGTACTGTACCAGGAGTGACTACAAAAGATGAATCACCCACTTGGAAGATAATACTGGGAGTTCCACGGTTACCACCATCATCAAAAACGCTAGTCCTCCAGAACCTCAGAACTTGTTGACTTGAAAATAATTCAGGCTGAGTTAAGGCGTACCCAACCTCACTATGTGCAAGAAGATCTTGCACAAAGTGCAATTCAGATGGAGCGTCAACATGATCAAGAATTGCAGCATAGTTGTTTGGAACAAACTTAGCTCCATCAATGATTAAATCCTTTGGTGCCATGTGAAAAAATTGAGAATTAAGTATGCCTGATAGGTGTTTGATATAATATCTGTATGAAAACAACGGAAATAGTAAAGTGAAGGAGAGTAAAAGTAAGAAGAGAGATAAAAGATGAAGAAATTAAAAAGATTAAAGAAATCTTATCTCTGCTGTACTTATACAAAAAAAATATTACCATTGGACACCTGTCAGACATGCAGTAATAACGGATAGTTACTGGGCTCGAGAAAACAGTAATCATTACTTACCCATTTGCCGAGTTTCAAGGAAAAACTGTTCCATTTATCAAGAGAAACAATTTTAATTCAAAATTTAACCCGTTAGCACTGATTGAATTATTTGTCACTACAACATTAATATTCTGAAAATAAATCATGTTAAAAATGACCGAGATAATTTCGATGAATAAGTGCTGACAGAGAATCAGAACTTAAATAAAAGCACAATTTAAATGGTCATCAGAATATCAATCAGGATTTATCAACACAAGAGAAAATAACTCAGAGACAAAATCTTGAAGTAAAAACAATTTTCACTAATATATCAAGTCAATACATTTATGAAATGGAAATGACATCAATATTTATACAAGATTTTCCCTAAGCTTCTAATCCTAACGTCAACAGCTTTAGTCCTAGCTAAGAAGCCTGACAAAGCTGATGATGAAGAAGAACAGGAAGAAGACGAGATTAAGTCATCTTCCTCTTCCTATCTTCGATGAACAAGATGGCGAGTCGTATGATTCGCTCTTGCTGATGGATAGCTTCCCGCCTTTCCTCCTCCAATCGCTCCAGATGGCGATGGTAATCCATATAGAAGAATAGAAGGTGAGTCAGCACCTCCTGTGGGACAGAATCCCAGATCTCCTCAGGAATGGCTGTTACATGCCACTCCTGCTGCCAATCGGCACAACTTAGCTCCATTGTGAAGGTTTGGTTGTTCAAAAACATGTTGTATCGAACCATTGTGTTTTTGATAGAAGAAGGAGTATAAGTGTGTGAGAAGAATGTGATGGAAAGACTGATGTGAAGTGGTTGCTTATATAGGCAAGAGAATGCCAAGAGACGCAAAGATATTTAATGCTGACAGGTAGAATTAATTCTACCTCGTCTCCCTAGACTTTGAAAAAGAATAACAGTCATTGGAAGGAGGAAGCATGGTCTAGACATCACAAAACACAAGAAACAGTGGTCTGTTCAAGTACAAATACCATTAATCCTAATCACAGTGACTATTAATCTTCCACTTCAACATATTCGAGTACAAACTGAGACTGTTATCAAATTTTATTCAAAGATAAGCTAAGTAAAGGATTAGACTGAGAAATCAGAACTTAGACCTATACCAGAACTTAACAGTCATCAGAACATAATTTCTTAACTCGAAAAAGGAATGCCTATCTTAGTAAATACTCATACAAGTTCTGAGTTATGGACGTCAGTACTTAATCATCAGAACGTGTAACTTAGAACTTGTCCTCAGAATTTGTACAATAATGACACATTGACTGTTTTATCTAAAATAACATAGACCACCACAGAAATTTTCATCATTCAGATGGAGTGATTAGTGTGTGCATTAAGCTAAAAACAGACAAAGAGTAAAGTCTGATTCACTGCAGTACATCTTAGAAATAAGGCATAACTAAAATTTTGCTAAAGATCTGTCATTGTCCTGAAACCGACTGAAGAATGAGTTTATGCTTGAGTCCACCTCAACTATTTTGTGCTAATTTTATGCATCTTTTGAAATTCTATTTTACAGTGGCTTCTCAGTGTAAGTGAGTCACGACTGTTTATCAGAATTTATGCTATTTTCAGAGTATTTCTCCAGTAATCATAGAGTGTGAAAAGTCACCAAGAAAATATTTTGCTTTTCTGATGCATATTTACTTAATACCAGCAATGCACTTGGGTCGTCCCTTCCACATTTTTACTCTAGATCTCAAAGGAGTACCTGATTTTAATCTTTGATCTTTTTGCTTTTGCTTTTGATAAGAGAGGTCTATCAGCACTTAGTACATTCAGCAGTTTTACTAGTATCAGAACTTAACAGATGAGTAGCATTATTCTAATTTGTGACTTAGTAATAAGATATACAAAGTGAACTTAACTAAGCTCAATTATCAGAATTTGCTAGTGTCATAAGTTTTCCACTGAAATAATTACTTCTTCAATGGAATCATTTGTTTATTGAAGACTACTAGGTCAGTATCTAGCACAGTTATCCTCATAGGATTGAATACGTACTAGAACAGACATATCACTTATCAGAGTTTAGAAACATATATCAGACAACAGTCAGTACTTAAAGACATTTATCAATTAAGCACAGAATACACAATGAGATGAATTCTGTAAATACTGAGCATAAAGTCTGATATCACAGAATAAGTCTAAGCAGATTTAGAGAAGGAACCTGAAACCATTCCAAGTTCATTTACCAATCTTGTAAAAGTAGCTTCACATAATGGTTTTGTGAAGATATCTGCCAACTGTTGATCTGTGGGAACAAAATGCAATTCCACTGTACCTTCAACCACATGTTCCCTGATGAAGTGGTACCTGATGCTGATGTGCTTTGTCATTGAGTGTTGAACTGGATTACCTGTCATAGCAATAACACTTTGATTATCACAGTAAATAGGGATTTTGAAATATGTTAACCCATAATCCAGTAACTGATTCTTCATCCAAAGAATCTGTGCACAACAGCTTCCTGCAGCAATATACTCTGCTTCTGCAGTTGATGTGGAAATTGACTTTTGTTTCTTGCTGTACCAAGAAACCAATCTGCCTCCCAGAAATTGGCAGCTTCCACTTGTGCTTTTCCTGTCAATTTTGCAACCTGTAAAATCTGCATCTGAGTAACCTATTAGTTTAAAATCTGATTCTCTAGGATACCATAATCCCAGAGCAGCTGTTCCTTTAAGATACTTAAAGATTCTTTTTACAGCTGTTAAGTGAGGTTCTCTTGGATCTGCTTGAAATCTTGCACAAAGACAGGTAGCATACATGATATCAGGTCTACTAGCAGTTAGATAGAGTAGAGAGCCAATCATACCTCTGTAGTCAGTAATATCTACTGATTTACCGGTATCCTTATCCAGTTTTGTTGCAGTGGCCATTGGAGTGGATGCACTTGAACAATCTTGCATTCCAAATTTCTTTAGCAAGTTTCTGGTGTACTTGGTTTGACAAATAAAAGTGCCTTCCTTATTCTGCTTGACTTGAAGGCCCAGAAAATAGCTAAGTTCCCCCATCATACTCATCTGATATCTTGACTGCATAAGTTTGGCAAACTTCTTGCAAAGTTTGTCATTTGTAGATCCAAAAATGATATCATCAACATAAATCTGGACCAGAAGTAAGTCATTTCCATGGTTGAGGTAGAACAGTGTTTTTGTCTATTGTCCCTCTGTTGAATCCACTTTCCAGAAGAAATTGAGCTAAAGTCTCATACCATGCTCTAGGAGCTTGCTTAAGTCCATAAAGTGCTTTGTCAAGTCTGTAGACATAATCTGGATGTTTGGTATCTACAAAACCTGGAGGTTGTTCAACATATACCTCTTCCTCCAATTCTCCATTGAGAAAAGCACTTTTCACATCCATTTGAAAGACAGTAAACTTTTTGTGAGCAGCATAAGCCAAAAATATCCTTATGGCTTCTAACCTAACAACTGGTGCAAATGTTTCATCATAATCAATTCCCTCCTGTTGAGAATATCCTTTTGCAACCAGCCTTGCCTTATTCCTTGTAATTATGCCATCACTGTCAGTTTTGTTTCTGAATACCCACTTTGTACCAACAACAGATCTATTCTTTGGTCTTGGTACTAGGGTCCAGACTTTGTTTCTTTCAAATTCATTCAACTCTTCCTGCATTGCTTGCACCCAATCAGCATCTTGAAGAGCTTCTTCCACTTTCTCTGGCTCAGTCTGAGAGAGAAAAGAATTGTAAAGACACTCATTTGAAGTACCTGTTATAGTTCTGACACCTGCATCAGGATTTCCAATTATCAAATCAGGTGTATGTGATTTTGTCCACTTCCTTGCAGATGGAAGGTTTTCTCTAGAACTGGATGCTCCCCCATGATCCATGCTATCTTCATTTTCATTTTCTGATGCTCCCCCTGAAACTATGCTTTCTGAGTTAGATTCTTCAGTACTATCAGAATTTGGCTTATCAGAACTTGACGAATCAGAACTTGAAGAGCCAGATGCATGTTCGAATGTTCCTTGAGATGTGGTAGGATTTTGAGTATGCTCCCCCTGCATAGGAGCATCTTCATTTAACGTAGTCACCACAGTTTCAATAACATTAGAGTTTAATCCATCAGAGTTTGCAGTATCAGGACTTAGACTGGCATGATTTTCAGTATCAAAATATGAGTCTTCATTTTCAAATCTCAGCTGATCATGGTCAACGAAATCTTTAAGACCAGTGATCTTCTTGTCATCAAAAGAGACATTGATAGATTCCATGACCACTTTTGTTCTCAAATTATAGACTCTGAAGGCTTTTGTGGAAAGTGGATATCCAACAAAGATTCCTTCATCAGCTTTTAGATCAAACTTTGATAGCTGTTCAGGATGAGTCTTGAGAACAAAACACTTGCATCCAAATACATGAAAATATTTCAGATTTGGCTTCTTTTTCTTCACCATCTCATATGGTGTTTTTCCATGCTTGTTAATGAGTGTTGCATTTTGAGTAAAACAAGCAGTCTGCACAGCTTCAGCCCAGAAATAGGTTGGAAGCTTTGCTTCTTCAAGCATTGTACGTGCAGCTTCAACGAGAGTTCTATTCTTCCTTTCAACAACTCCATTTTGCTGTGGAGTTCCAGGAGCAGAAAATTCCTGCTTTATTCCATGGCTTTTGCAGAACTCTTCCATTATCAAATTCTTGAATTCAGTGCCATTATCACTCCTTAAAATTTTCACAGAATCTTTGACCATTTTATCCAGCTATTTGACATGATCAATCAAGATAGATGCAGTTTCACTTTTTGTGTGCAAGAAATACACCCATGTGTATCTGGTGAACTCATCCACTATGACCAACGCATACTTCTTCTTTACAATAGACATGACATTTACTGGACCAAATAGATCAACATGTATAAGATGATAAGGCTCAAGAATTGATGATTCAGTCTTGCTCTTGAATGAAGATTTTCTTTGTTTGGCTTTCTGACATGAATCACAAAGACCATCAGGAGCAAATACTGTGTTTGGCAATCCTCTCACAAGATCTTTCTTGACAAGTTAATTTATATTGTTGAAATTTAAATGAGAGAGTTTCTTATGCCAATTCCAGCTTTCTTCAATTGATGCTCTACTTAACAGACAGATTGCAGAGCCATCAGTACTTGTTGAAAGCTTAGCTTCATAAATGTTACCACGTCTATATCCTTTCAGAACAACTTTACCTTTAGATTTACTCACAACTTCACAGTGTTCTTCAAAGAAATCAACATGATAACCTCTGTCACAGATTTGACTTATACTCAGTAGGTTGTGTTTAAGTCTTGAGACCAGAGCTACTTCTTTAATGATGACATTCCCAAGATTGATATTGCCATATCCTAATGTTTTTCGAATGTTGCCATCTCCATAAGAAACACTTGGGCCAACTTTCTCCACAAAGTCTGATAGCAGGGCCTTATTTCCAGTCATATGTCCTGAACATCCACTGTCCAGAACTAGAATATTTTTCCTGTTGCCCTGCAATCACAAAGACCACTAATTATTAGTTTTAAGGACCCAGACTTGCTTGGATCCTTTGGCCTTATTAAGTTTGTTAACATTTGCAGCGGATTTAGCATCAGAGTTTATGTTAACATTTTTCTTATCAGAATTTACATTATCAGACTTTGAATCAGAATTTACACTAGAAGGAACAATGGAAACTTTCTTCAAAGAAGGTTTTATTTGATAATAATCATAGTACAAACTATGATATTCCTTACAAGTATAAATGGAATGCCATAAACTACCATAATGAAAACAAGGATTTTGTGGTTTGTATCTAATTGACTGACTCTTAACTCCTGATTTGAAGGTAAGGAGTTAATATTCTTATTTTTCCTGCAAAAAGAAGCCAGATGGTTAGAACTTCCACAATTATGACATGTTTTCCTAGGAGCATCAGGAACAGGTTTATAATCATTGCTTTTATTCACACCTTCCTTTCCATTCCTATTTTTCCTAGGTGATTTTATCTTGTTTGCATTCTTGACATCTTTCAGCTTATGCTTAAGCTGCTTCTTTTTCATTAAGCCTATGTTTACTTCAGCTGTCTTTTCCTGTTTTAGTTTGTCAGAAGTTAATTCCTCTTTAACTTCTGATTTCTCATTATCAGACTTTACAGTTACAAACTTAACAGGTTTTAACTTTGGCTTTTGCTTAACAACAGGCTTAGTTTCTTCAGTTCCTTTGTCATTCTTATTCTCTCCATAGCTTAAGCCCTCTTTCCAATTTTCACTACTTAGCAAATTTTGAGTTGTTCTGCCAGAGTTAGTCCAAGTCCTGATTATCTCTCTTTCCTTTTCTAACTCAGTTTTTAGAGATTCATTCATTTTTAGCACTTCATCCCTAACATAAAAAGCATCATCTCTATCCTTCTGAGTTTGATGGAATATAACTAACTCTTTTTCTAAGAAATCATTTCTTTTCTTAAAAGCAAGATTTTCAAAAGTTAATCTTTCACATGTTAAGGTTTGATCTCTATAACTAACAAACATGGTTTTAAGATATCTTCTCAACTCATTAATATCATCAGTATGAAAAGCATAAGTAGTCTGAGGTACCTTTGTTTCAGCAGCTTCAGAACTGCTCTCAGCACTTTCTTTATCAGCATTTGTCATCAATGCATAGTTCTCCTCACTTTCAGAGTCTGAAGTGTCTGTCCAGCTTTTCTGCTTTGTGACAAGAGCCTTGCCTCTGTCACCCTTTACCTTCTTGCAGTCAGGAGATATGTGGCCTTTCTCACCACAGTTATAGCATTTAACATTGGTGTAATCTCCTCTGTCAGACTTTCCTCCTCTGCTTTCAGATCTTCTGAAATTCTTCTTATCAGAACTTATGCTTTTTCTGGAAAACTTCTTTCCCTTCCTGAACTTCCTGTATGCAATCTTGGTGATTCCTTTCACCATAAGAGCACACAGCTTCATCATCTCCTCATCAGCATCGGTCTCAGGCAAGCTTTCAGAATCTGAGTCATCATCACTCTCAGAACTTGATGACTCAGTATCAGACTTTATGAAAAGAGCTTTACCCTTGTCTTTCTTTGAGGAAGCTGCCTTGGGGAATTCTTCTTCAGCCTTAAGAGCGACTGTCCTTGACTTTCCTCCTTTCCTCTTGCTTCTTTGTTCCATCTCCAGCTCATGAGTCTTGAGCATTCCATAGATTTCGTCAAGAGTTGTTTCATCAAGATTGTAGTTGTCTCTTATTGTCGTTGCCTTCAAATCCCAGCATTCAGGAAGAGCTAACAGGAACTTAAGGTTTGAATCTTCAAGATCATACTCTTTATCAACCAATGACAAATCATTCAAAAGTTTGACAAATCTATCATATAAATCATTCAATGACTCATTAGTCTTTTAGTCAAAGTGTTCATACTCTTGAGTGAGTATTGTCTTCCTGTTCTTCTTAATTGTGTCAGTTCCCTGACACCTTGTTTCCAGAGCATCCCATATCTCCTTAGCAGTCTTGCAGTTGATTACCCTGTTTGACATTACATTATCAATGGCACTATGCAGTAAGTGTCGTACCTTAGCATCCTTAGCAATTGATGCTATGTCTTCAGCAGTATAATCACTCTTCTCCTTTAGTACGGTCATTGCTGCTTCACCTGCAACTGCAACAGCGAGTTTGGTTGGTTTGTGAGGACCTTCCTTGATTCTATCCAGGTATTCTGGATCTGTTACTTCCAGGAACATGGTCATCCTTACCTTCCATATGGGATATTTAGATGGTCTCAGTATGGGGACTCTGATGGTCTCATACCGACTCTGAATTAGTGTCTTTGGTGGTTCCTCAGTTGTGGTAGGCTTAGTTGGAGTTTCTGTGTCCGACATGATTGTGTTTGGATCTTTAACTGTATGTAAGTTAACAGATAGGCTCTGATACCAATTGTTAGGTCACACACATACTGTAGAGGGGGTGAATACAGTGTATAGTACACTCAGTTCGAACTTTAAGATCTTAAGTAACAGAAAACAAAATTTATTGAAACAATAAACTCTGTTACAGTATGGAACTGTTACCTCTCAGTGATGAACAAATATCACGAGAGCTGCTAGGGTTATAAAGAATAATAACTTCGATAATGATAACACTTATAGTGTAAACCCTATGCCTGTGTTTATATACTACACAGTTACAAGATAATCGCTAATTGATATGGAATATAATTCTGCTTCCTAAAATATATCAATCAGATATCTTTTCTTCCAAGTATTCCATTCTTCACGGAATTCCTTCTTCATGCATATCTCTTCTTATGTTTATCTCGATCTTCTTTCCTTTAATCAGCTACTATCCTTATCTGATTGTCCTTCAGCACTTAAGTTCTGATATCTATCTTCTGATGATTATCTCCTGATAATATAAGTACTGATATCCTTAAGTCCTGACTTCCAGTATAAGTACTGATCAACAGTTAAGTACTGATTTATCCTGTTCACGTAAGATCTGAAAGCTAAACATAAAACATATTAGCCATGACATTATCAAATATATCTAACACTCTCCTCCCTCCCTTCTCCCTCCTTTCGGCTCTCCCCTCTCACTCTCGGCTAAAAGCCGAAACCCCCCTCCCCATTTTTTTTCTTCAATCCTCAACCAAACTTCCACTCTTTACACAAGTAAATGTTACTTCCCATACCATGATCACTCATATTTCAAAGAGTTTTGAGTAGAAAGTTTAAGTTTAAAGGTTGCATGTAAAAATTTTAGTGAAACTCAAAATACAACCTTGATTCTTGTGAGTTTAGGGTTGTTTTTTAGAGGACTACAAGGAATGGATAAGTTACAAATCTTGAGAAGGAAACTCTTGATGATTAAATGGCCATTCCCATCCATTTCATTCGGCCATGACCATATGGGAGCCGAATGAATGGTCCTTGAGATCATTCTTGTTGTTTTGCTCAAATTTTGCATGTTTATGTGATAATGACTTGAATTTTGTGGTGAAAATTTGATAAAACTCCTTGCATGCTAAGTGATCATCTAGGTATAGTTTATGCTAGGCTTGCATGTCAATTTTATGGTAGAATATATGTAGAAAATGTGTTGTTTTGGTTTGCAAAACCCGAGGACATGCATGCATATGGATTTCTATTAGAATGTTATAAGATTTTGATCATTTGGAAAGATTTTGTCAGTGAGCCTTAATTTCAGTAGGAATAATGTGTTAATATTGATATATGCTTCTTGTTGCATGGTAATAATTCATAGTTATCTTTTATAAAATGCATATCTTGTGGTTTCAAAACTTAATGATTGGTGAGTTGAGAAATGTGATCTCTTTTGTTTTGCCATAATTGTACCTTAGGTAAGAATGATCTCACCCAGGGTTATTTTGAGAATAAGGGAGTTAATTCAGTAGAATACCATGTATAAGTCTTGGTTTAAGTATTGAGTTGCTGTTAGTTGAGTTTGTCAAGTCCAAACCTTGGAGAAATGAGAGTTATAGTTTCCGCAGAAAATCAGTTTAGTACCCTGAGGTTTAGAGTGAGTTTTGACCATGTCATTGATGTGCACTTTGAGGCCCAAGCTACCAGAAGTTAGTATTGGGAGTATATAAAAGGTTTTAGGAGTTGGTTGGAGGTTTGCATGTCTTTTGGTTAGGTGCACAAGTAGAATAACAAAATCTGTCCAGCAGGGGACAGTTTTGTTGCAACTTAGAAATAAAAAGATTTGACCATGTCATGGGTAGGCCCTCATTAGGCCCTATTGGGCCTTAGTTAGAGAGAGTGTCAGAGAAGTTTTTCCAACCATAGTTCATAGGATATGAGTTAGAACCATGTGTCACAAGTTAATTCAAGTCAGGCCGTTTTCTGCCCAGAAAAACAGGGGAACCTTGGACTTTTAGCTTAGGCCCAAGAAGGCCCAAGCCAGGCCCTTGAGCCACATCAAGTTTGTGAGATGCCCTTAGGTCATGAGAGTCTAGTGTAAAAGTTTTGAAGGAAAACTTGTAGTTTAAGAGTGTCTAATGCACTCAAGAAACCATATTTGTCATCCTGAAATTTGCACCAGTGAGCGTTTTCACTTATCACATAGTTTTAGAACACTTAGAGGTGAATATTAGGTCGACCACCATAGTTGTAAGGTGGTATAAGTTCAGTAGAGGTAAAGGCACAAGTGAGGGTCAATAGGTTTTGGATAATTTAGGAAAGGCACATCGAGTTAGGAAGCCAAAATTAGAAGACCTTGTCTAGTTTAGCGACCAAGTGACTTAAGTGGTGAGTCGAGATCATCCAAGCCTAGTGTTGCATTATGGTATATATGGTGTTATTTGGTGTTAATATATGATATGTGAATATGTGGCTATGTGTGTACTTTTGTAATTTAAAAGTGAATATAAAATTAAGTGCGTATAGGCCTAAGTGCCATCCGTGTTTAATTTCAAGTTGTAAATAGGTTAAGATGGTAAGAATATATTATAATGAGGATTATTATTATTATGTAGGATCTCGAGACGAGGGAAAACTTGCCATAAAGGTCGAGTGAAGCTCCAGTTGCTCCTACCAGTCAGACCGGACCAGCCTTTATCAAGGCAAGTGATTCAACTTGACCTTCGTATTTACTGCTAATAGTTCATACATTGCTACAACTATCCTGTGTCATTTGATATATTAAATCAAGCGTATCTTATGTTTATCTTTGAATTATATAGAGATGCCATGAACCCTCGAATACGTATTGCAAGTAGTTCAAAAGTCTTTTCATGATAGTTGAATGCCATGATAAAATAAAGAGTTGTTATAATACTTGATTGATCCTCTTGATTAACATGCTAATGATTCCTAAGTATTAATATCTCACCCTGAAACTTGAACCCCTATAGAACCTTACCTTGAACTCTGATAGTCAGATACTTACCAACGTGATTCCTCATTGATTGATACCCTCTTTCTTATCCTAAAGCTTGACAATTCTGATATATCCTGAGTGAAAGATCATTTTTGCATACCCTAACACCCTTAGTATTCATGAAGCCTACCTTCTTGATGATCCAGCACTTCAACCTTGATGAGAAACCATTGCTTAAAGCCCAATTTGGCATTACCCTTTTATAATATCCAATAGCCTCACTGAATTCCCTTGTCTAAATCTTTGAGATATGAAAACCATTCAGTTACTTTAATAGAGTATTGTTTTGTGAATCATGGCCCTGAGATTTAGTACCATATTTCCCGTGTTTCGAGTTGATCTATATTCCCTTAATAAAAATGTTTACTGTTAAAAGATATTTTGTTATAATTCGGCATCAGTTTTTGAAATAAATAAAATGTGGGTTTTCAGTCCCAAAGGGGGATAAATGTTTTCCTTGAATAGTGGATTTGGACTGAGACGCGAGTCATTTCCACACTTATATTAGGCTTAAAAGTTGCCTAGGGATTCCCGTTAATGTATTAGAACCCAGCGAGGTTCGGGATTACTTCGCGGCTGATCACCGGCTGTAATCCGTAGCGTCATAAAATGATTTTGATTAAGACATGATTTTAAAATTGTTTTGATGTAAGCAAAATGATGCCATCTCACACAGTTTTATCTCTCGTTACCATTGGTTATATCTTTCCATTGTCATTCTTTAATGTATATCTCGATTTATATTTTGTGTCGTACTGTTACCACTTGTTGAGCATTTGGCTCACTTCTTGCTTTACCCTGATATTACAGCTAGCAGCTATGGTTAGATTCAAGCAGACTGCCCGTAAGACCTGTGATGCTGATGCTTATGTTCGAGCTCAGGTAGAATAAGTGATAGTAGTTTGTGTGAGGACTCGGTATTCAAAATCAGATGTAATAGTTGGTAGTGTTGGGCTGTTCCAAACCCTAAACTGTAAGATCTTGGATTTGGTTGTGTTATCTCTTTTAAAATTTTGTAATAGCTATATTTAATTTGCTGTTTAAGTTGGGGGCGTGATAATATACATATATACTTTTCACAATCTTAGAAATCCTCTGACATGTATAATATACATAGAGTTCCAGTTTATAACTGTATAAAAATATCGTTGCAAGGTGATCTCATATATCTAACCTTGTCTCAACGTTTTTTTGAAAACCTTTGTCATTCACAAGATAATCATTAACTAGATATAAGTTGAAATGATGAAGTTACAAGATACTCCAATATACTTATATCTTTTTCCGAATACTACTTGAACTACCACCGTTCAAGGTATAAATAGTTCATCCCATAGATGAAGCTGCACGACAAAAATTGTATAGAATCAATATTTGAAATATTATCAAAATGAAATGAAGTTACGAGATACTTCATTTGATGAAAATATCATTTTGAAAACTCGACCCTGCCAACACTCAACAATCGCCCAGTCGTAGCCATTTATCGAAGTGCTCTGGGTAGTGTTACAGAAATATCCAATTGGATGATGAACTCAGTACGGGAGTTTGCCGCGCCAGGAAGACCACTTACGATGATCAGTCGCAGTAGTGCAACCCCACCATTTTCTACATGTAGAGGAGAACCTGTCGGATTTACTTGTCAACCGAACATTGGACTCCTAAGGAATGGACCGTCTTAGCGGAACTTCCAGGCCATTTGGGCCAATATAATAAGGTTGGGCTGGCGCCACTCGACCACTTACGCCACTCCTAGTTCAGATGAAATCCATGACTCTGAAATGTAAAGCTTGTCCCCCCTTTCCTCAAGTAGAAACTTGTTGATACGGCTCCACCAAGAAATCGTATCTAGTTGGAAAGGAAAACTCACCGATATTTCCCAGGCGGTGCCTGTTAATGGATTAACTTGTTCTAAGAATTTTACTTCTCGAGTGTTGGGTAAGTAATCAAAAACTCTTTTATCAAAATAGCAACCTTGTTGCGAATATAAAACACACCACAGAGCCGGATCCCTCAGGTTTTGAGCGAGTATTTAAATCCCCTTCGAAAGGAGGATCTTAAATATAAAAATGAGTTTTGGGATCCGCCCTAACCTTTAAAAATCATTTTGAAGACTCGAAAACATTTTTAAGAATGTTTGGAGTAATGCTGATTTAATAAAATAAATCAGTCCCAATATATTAGAAAATATCTGAATATTATTATTTAAATAATATTCCTATAAAAAATAATCTTTATAAAAATAATTGAGTAGAAGTTTTAAAACTCATACTTGAAATGAATAATAAATAACCAAAGATATACTTCTACGAAAGTACGATCTTTATTTGAATAATCGAAAATAAGTTTGATTATAGAAACATTATTCTTTAATAAAATAAAGAATATTATTTAATAAAATAAGCGGAGTCATAAGTCCTCGAATGAATATTCAAAACAATATTCATTAAATAAAATAAGCGGCGTCATAGGTCCTCGAATGAATATTCAAAATAATATTCATTAAGTGAAATAAAGTTATCGAATAAACCTTATTCGAATAAGAGTTTTGAAAACTATTTATATATATATAAATATATATATATATAAATAAATATATATATATATAATATACTCAGGAACATCGTCTCCCGGTTTAGAAAATATGTTCACCTTTGGGTCCCCTATACTAAGGGTATACGCAACTACTGCTTATCTCTAGCATAGGTATTATGCAACTTATAAGCAATTGAATCAACAATTAGATATCAAGATTACGAAACAGACATGCATATATACCATATCAGCATGCTCCAATATATCGCAAAATTTGCTAATAACAATCATGCACTTATCACAAGATAATGCATATACATATATTTACATCACAATAACAGTATAACGGGTATAAAACTTGCCTGAGTGCTCCTGGATAGACTTCAGCTTAGAGTGGGTCCGATACCCTATGAACAACAACATAAGTCGGAATTAAATCCCGGTCGCTTAAGAAACTAGACTTTAACCAATTGAACCCTAACGTTCGCTTTTGCGCTTAACGATTCACTTAAGTCGCTCGAGTACCCTCGACTCCACCATTTTTAATAAATTAACCATTAAGAATTTTAAGGCGATTCTTTCGCGAGTACCATATCAACTGCCTAATCCACTTTACATAAATGTTTCATACTCCAATTAGTCATTTAAGGGCCTTAACCAAGGTTTCAAAGTAAGGCGAGGGGTAATAGTTCGGTCGCGAAATGCCGTTACTTAAAACGGTCATTTCTCCTAAACCGTACATCGGATTCAAACGAACACATATCAAAACGAAGCTTGAAACATAACCTATCTAAGCATGGAAGTGGTTAGTTTATAAAAGTGGGTGTTCGGGTCCAACAGTTAATCACAAAATAGTTTATAGAAAATCGGGCATTACGACAGCTATAACCTAACGATTTCCAAAGTTTAAACTATACCAAATCATCACCAATTCAACAAAAATCCAACATCCATCAACATCAAACTAAACCCATTCATCTAAGCACCATTATCATCCAAACAAACCAAACTTAAAACTAAGGGTTCAAGAGTTTATACCTTCCTTGGAGAGTGGGTAGTCACTAACAAGCCTCTAGGAACTTTGATCTATGCTTAATCAACCTTAAGCTTTCATGAAAATCAAGAAAATCAAAGTAAGTTACTATTCACTACTATTCATCATCATCTTTGATGAGTGGATTAGCTAATCAAACCATGGAATCTTGATCTTAAACTCATGGTATAACTAAGTTATGAAATATAGGATCCAATGAAAGAAACCTTGTAATTTTCCGTGGCCTGGAACTTGAGTTTTGAAAATCTATTTCTTCATTTCTTGAAAAGGCCGAATGGATGAAGAAAGAAATGGGGGAGAGCTTTTGCTTGCTTGTTTTTCCTTGGGAAATGAGAAAGAAATGCTTGGTGGAGGAGATTTTTGAACAAATATCTTGATAAAGTGATGACATCACTCACACATGTCATTGCTTGCATCATTCCTTTGCCACATGTCCTTCCCTTATGGTTTGATGATGTCATCCTCCTCTAATCTCTTTGATTAGTGCTTAATTATTTGGTTAATCCATTGGTTACTTATATAAGCTTGATCCTTGGTCGCTTATTTATTTTACGGTTCGCTTCACTCTCGTTCTCGGTGATCGTTCGAGGGATCATATCCGGGATCTTATTACTTGGGTTCCCCTAAACCTTTCTCAATATTTTATATTCCTTTTATGATCCTCTCTTAAAATCCTTGAATTTAAATCCTTTTAATCATGTTACCTTATACTCAATTCTTTCGGTATCTGGTGGATTTTCGGGAAAAATCAAAATGTTCGAATTTGGATTCTGACGATCTTTACATACACTTATATCCCATATAAAGTACTAATAAGATCTTAGAATTTCTATAACAGTACTCCTATATAGTGTGGCATGAAAAATTTCCTTAATCAGTATAATCAGCAAAATCACTATTCATATGGGTTACAAAAAGTCCAAAATTTTTGGGGTTATTACAGTCTCCCCTCCTTAAAAGGATTCCGTTCCGGAATCAGATAGAAAATGAATAGGGATACTCTCTTAGCATTGCACTTTCTAACTCTCGAGTAAATTTTCCCAAATTGTGGTTCTACCACCAAACTCTGACTAGTTTGATAACCCTTCTCCTAAGCACTTGTTCCTTTTTGATCTATAACCCTTCCTGGTTGCTCCATATAAGTTACGTCTGGTTATATGTCTATGCGCTCATATGCCCCTATTTGTCTGGAATCCGAATTATACTTCCTTAACATTGATACGTGGAACATGTTATGAACTTGCTACATGTTCGGGTGTAGGGCTAGCTCATATGCTAACTTCCCAATACGTCTTAATAGCTCAATGGGTCCAACAATTCGTAGGCTTAGCTTTCCTTTCTTTTTGAACCTCATCCATCCTTTCCAAGGGAATACCTATAACATCACTAGGTCCCCTACTTCCTAGTCTTTGTCATTTCGTGTCAAATCAACATACCTCGTGTGTCCATCTTGGGCTACTACCAGCCGTCCTCTGATTAGATCTATTATATTCTTGGTCCTTTGGACTACTGCGGGTCCAAGCATCTTGCGTTCTACAACTTTATCCTAACATAAAGGAGATCGACATTGTCTCCCCTCAAGGATCTCATAAGGCGATATCTCGATACCTGACATACGATCTATTATCGTGAGAAAATTCAATCCGCGTTACATGATCATTCCAAATTTCTTTCAAGTCTATTGTATAGACTCTCATCATAACTTCTAGCATTATAGCTTTTGCTTCTCAATACCCATTCTTTTCCAATTCGAAATCGCTACTATCTTCCATTCATAATACTATACTGGTTACACTTTTTCTCGTTAGCGTTCTATAACCTTTTACTACATGCGTCAACCTTAGTATCACGAATGTGTTTCCATTCCGAATACCACCATACTCATACTACTCCTTTCTAGCTGCTTCTATCTTCGAAAGCTTGATCCATCATATAGAAGTAAAGGAATTTGTTGAGAGATCACTATGATCATGAACACTTGTTCTATTGCATAGTTAGTACAGAAGGTGGCCAACCTTTAGTACTTGACAAGCAATTAAACAACAAGTGGTATCCTACTAGGCTTCTATCACACAGATAGATAGTCATTCAGCAATACCTCCCCTTCTGGAAGGGTTGTTCTTCTCAGCTTATATGAAATGAAAAGGAGAGAAAAGAACGAATTGAAGAGAATTGTATATATAAAAAATATATTGCCACAAAATATCTGGCTTGGAATCTACCTCTGAACTATAGAGGTTTATCATAGGAGAACAAAACATATACGTATATATATCAACATCAGGTATTATAGCATCGTATATCACATGCCTAAATATTTTTGATATTCTGTCCATCATTCTATGGACCCATGCTCTTGCTCGAGCTTATACACAATCACCTTTGAAACTCCCTCGACATCGAAAATCGAATCTGGGATCTCATTCTAGACATCATCGTTACTAGAATTCTATGCTTGCACCGCAACCTTCCTCGTATAGTAATACAACTCTCCATTGATAAGAAGGAATAAGTACTCAATAGGTAAATAATCGACTTAATTAGTCTATTCAATGATAATTTATACACCACCACGACCCGATTAGTGGTACTCAATCTCAACATCCATTCCAATACAACTCTCACGGTTGTAAGTAATCGGCTCATTACTCGCAGAATCATTCCTGTATTACTATGGCCCACCGTTGACCTACTGTAGTCATTCGTTTTCCATGAAGTCTTAATAGCTAACCATACGGAGTCCATACATGTCGTATCGAATTCTTCTAAGGTGGCAACATAATCACCATTATTAACCATATGTCTTTATTAGGAGACATGAAGCTCAAAGGTTCATTTAGTCCTTTCGTAACATAGTCCTGGCTTATCTCAAGATAGGACCTTCTAGGATAGATAGCCCGCTCATGGCGATTACACGAATTAAACCTTTACCAAACTACTATTACGGTTGGGTATTGCACAGTCATCAGAAGGAATGTCAATCTTCCAAACCATAATACAACCTTCACGGCTTCAACCATTATCACTATATTCCTCTGGCATGAGCGCCTATGATTGTCCTCTTACACTTAAAGTGTCGGCCACCTCTTTGGCCTTTCCTGATAGTAAAATTTCCTTACAATCAATGTCTTTTAAATGATCTTCAACTAAATTTTCTACCTCATTTCCAATCACTGCTTACGTGAAAATGTTCTTCCTTAGGCTTTGGTGAAAAAAAAATATCACCATTTTTCCATAAGTTATTGCCTCGGTCTTTTAGAGGTTAACATTGTCATAACTGACTCTCGATCATACTTAGGACGTCTCTTATCTTGGGTCTTATATGTTTTCACCAATCTCGACCTTCATTGGGTCGATCTATACTTTCTTATGGTTCAACACGTGCCCACCTGGCATTATTATAATTATGTCATATTTTCTTTATCAAAATTTCTATTCTTGAGAACTTTGAATATTACCTTATAAGACCTCTAAGGTTATCCTTCAATCGTTCCTCCTGTATTCCCTAGATACAGGGCATATCAAAATACCATTTACTAATACTAGAACCATTGTCTATATACTTCTGAAAAATTTCTCCACTGATCCTTACAGGTTGTTGTTACCTTAATCCTTTCCAATTCATACTGTCAAAACTCATACTGTCCCTAATAAGGGCGAAATGCCAACCTTTATGCATTCCCCTAGGGTTTATCTCAAGTTATCGAAGTTATATCCTTAATTCCACCTTTAAAAAGGTACTTGCATCCTTCCATGGATAAATGAAGTCATATATCCTTGATAGATTATCTTATTCAATCATTCCCACCTCGATAGTTTATACCAATTTCACAATAGCATCCTTATTCAAACTGAGGTCAACCCATATGGCCTTCAAAAGATAAAAATGTTTACCCGTTTTTCTTTCCTAATTTGGTAATGACAACAGGGATGTTCTGGAAGATATTGGTCGTGTTCAACGTGAACTTCTTCTTAATAATTCCTCATTTACTTTTGTTGTTTATCTCAATAGTCATCTCAATGTTGGGATATCTTTCATACTTGGCGTCTCGCGTTCTGGGTATCATGCCACCAGTCTTACACTTCACATTCTTGAAGGTCACTTCCTTCATCCAATTTTCCTAATTTCTTACTTTCTTTTCTCCTCAGTCTATCTGTGTCTCATTATTTATCCTTCGAACTATCTCAAGGTTTCCTCGAATCCTCCCAACTTACAGGGGATAAAATATATGTATCTCTTATGCCTTCAACCATCAACTTTAACTTATGGTGAATCACCCTTATCCTGACGAATACATACTTTTCTATTTCTATTGCTACGAGTCTTTAGGGTTTCCTCATACCCAACTCCCTTATCATTCCTCAATTTCTATTGTCTTTATTTTCCTTTCCACTTCAGTTTCTTTTTATTTTCCTTTCTCTTACAATCATTTCATGAACCCACTAATCATTGACTTCAAACATCACATCGTTCTGGGATTCTTGTCATCAGAACAAATCTTGACAACTTTTACAACTTAGCTTCATATTTCATCATACTCGTCCGCCTTTATTCTGGCTCTAAAGCTTTTACACTATCTCCATAACCTTGGGAATTACTTTTCCGAAAACAATTGACTGAACTTTAATCAGTTTATTCTAACCTCTGGCTCCGTGCCTTTCTTGGTCTTTCACCAGCGGGTGGCCCCTCTCTTAGGAGGGTAAGTGACAAAAACAGTCGTTTGTGATTCGTCCATCATTTAGAATCTCAAATGATTCCTATATTTCGTTTAGCCAGGCTCTTGCCTCGACTAGGTCAGCTTGTTCCTTGGAACTCTAAGAGCTTAGCGACTTAAAGGTCCTGAAAGAATTTCTCGCTGCATTGTTTCCTCAGGGTGGTGGTTGGGGATAATAGTCTAAGTTCTGTTTAGGCAGGTCCATGAATTGCCCAATAGGAGTACCATCCTGATTCTCCCTATCTTGTTCAACTTCTATTTTCTCAGTATGAAATGTTCCAACCTTCTCCCATAATCGGGGCTATCTTATACGTTAAAAATCCTTGTTTTCCACTTCATTATGTTATGGGTTCCTTCTATCTTGATGTCGACCTCCTTGACTATCACGTTCAGGGTTTGCTCTAAATCTTATTCCTCAAACTAGCTTTCATCTAAGATCTCATCTTTAAGTTCTTGAACATTTGGAACCCAAATTCTGTAGGAATACCTCATTATTCCAGTATCATTTTTCTCGGTATTAATCTCTTATCTATTTGTTGGCTCTCTGCCTTCATTCATCACCTTTTCTGGAACAATATGTTCTTTTCCAATAATTCGGACTGTATTACAATCTCAAACAGCTTTTCGGTACCGGCTCCGGTTACCTTCACTTCTATTTCCATTTTCTCAAAATCTCTAATAAACTCTCCCAAAGACATTATCATCTTAAGTCTCTCCTTTTTACTAAGGGCATCAGCCACCACATTGGCTTTCCCCGAATGATAAAGAATCTCCCAATCATAATTCTTGATTAGCTCTAACCGCCTCCTCTGGCGTATGTTGAGCTCTTTCAACGTAAAAATGTACTAGAGCTCCTATTGTTTGTGAATCTCGCACTTCTCTCCTTACAAGTAGTGCCTCAAATCTTTAGGGCAAAATTATTGCCACAAGCCCAAGCTCATGGGTGGGGATATCGAATTTTATATTCTCTTAATTGTCTTAACGCGTACGCGATTACCTTGCTGTGCTGTATAAGAAGCACCCTAATTCCTCATGCGAAGCGTCATTACACTTCACAAAATCTCATTTTCCATCCGACAACGCCAACATAGGGGACGTCGCCAACCTTTACTTCAGTTCTTAAAAGTTGTTCTCGCATTTCTCTGTCCATTCGAACTTCTCAGTCTTACGAGTAAACCGCGTTAAAGGGGTTACTATGTTTACAAAATTGAACGAACCTCCAGTAGTGACCGGCCAATCCTACCTCTGGTAGTTTCCCTAACCATGGTCATCAATTCCTGAGTGGTCCTTTATTCATTCTTGTCAGGATCCTCCACGGGATCCTCCCTAGCAACAATCCCTTCTAGGACAACATCCTCAACCGCTACATCCTCAATATGAACATCATCCGGTCCTACGTTAGAACGCTCTATCAGATGCTCAATCCGATCTCCAATTAGTAATAAAACATCATCGCGCTGTCGCTTCTCAACCTCAGGGTTCGGAGTCCCGCTACCATATACGATAACGAACTACGCTTCTATCATGATATTTATAAGGGTTCCCATAAGGGTTTTAACTGTCAGTACTACTTTAGGTAGTCCGACTATAAACTTGGCAAGAGTTCTTATTTTCTTAGTGAACTTATTATCTTAACGCCACATCATCTCTGAGGCTTATAACGCTTAGCTCTGATACCATTTCTGTAACACCCCCAAATCCGGGGTCGGGGATTCGGGTTGTCACGAGTTCCGTTTCCCTTATCAATACTTAATCTTAACAGTTAACCAACTACTGAGTACTGTGACCCCACAATATACACACACACACACCACAAGTTATAGTCTCAGAGATGAATACCAAAAGTAACACAAGTTATTTTATTCCACAGTTATAAACCGTTATACCTTAAAAGGGTTTCTGAATAAATTTACATTTCTTTGCCATTATTACAATTCATATAAATACATAAGTCTGGTACATCAGAAGTTGAAAGCCTAGCCTATTGGTAATTTCTACCTCAGCTACAGTGGCATCAACGCTTTCAGAAAACTGCGGAACGTTTCCTAACCGCTTGCGAATTGGAAGCTTGGTCCTGTTCATCTTTTCTATCTGTTGTTGTGTGATGAAAGAAGAGAGCAAGGGTGAGCAACAAGCCCACCGAAATAATATATATAATAATTAACAATATATGAGCATTCTCATAGTTTCATGAAAGTCTTTGTCAAAAGAAATTAACCAAGTTTAATATCTTAACGCGACCAGTCGCAAAATATTCAGTATATATATACATATATACTTTTCACAATCTTAGAAATCCTCTGACATGTATAATATACACAGAGTTCCAGTTTATAACTGTATAAAAATATCGTTGCAAGGCGATCTCATATATCTAACCTTGTCTCAACATTTTTCTGAAAACCTTTGTCATTCACAAGATAATCATTTACTAGATATAAGTTGAAAAGATGAAGTTACAAGATACTCCAATATACTTATATCTTTTTCCGAATACTACTTGAACTACCACCATTCAAGGTATAAATAGTTCATCCCATAGATGAAGCTATACGACAAAAATTGTATAGAATCAATATTTGAAATATCATCAAAATGAAATGAAGTTACGAGATACTTCATTTGATGAAAACATCATTTTAAAAACTCAACCCTGCCAACACTCAACAATCGCCCAGTTGTAGCCTTTCTATCGAAGTGCTCTGGGTAGTGTTGCAGAAATATCCAATTGGATGATGAACTCATTACGGGAGTTTGCCGCGCCAGGAAGACCACTTACGATGATCAGTCGCAGTAGTGCAACCCCACCATTTTCTACATGTAGAGGAGAACCTGTCGGATTTACTTGTCAACCGAACACTGGACTCCTAAGGAATGGACCGTCTTAGCGGAACTTCCAGGCCATTTGGGCCAATATAATAAGGATGGGCCGGCGCCACTCGACCACTTACGCCACTCCTAGTTCAGATGAAATCCATGACTCTGAAATGTAAAGCTTGTCCCCCCTTTCCCCAAGTAGAAACTTGTTGATACGGCTCCACCAAGAAGTCGTATCTAGTTGGAAAGGAAAACTCACCGATATTTCCCAGGCGGTGCCTGTTAATGGATTAACTTGTTCTAAGAATTTTACTTCCCGAGTGTTGGGTAAGTAATCAAAAACTCTTTTATCAAAATAGCAACCTTGTTGCGAATATAAAACACACCACAGAGCCGAATCCCCCAGGTTTTGAGCGAGTATTTAAATCCCCTTCGAAAGGAGGATCTTAAATATAAAAATGAGTTTTGGGATCCGCCCTAACCTTTAAAAATCATTTTGAAGACTCGAAAATATTTTTAAGAATGTTTGGAGTAATGCTGATTAAATAAAATAAATCAGTCCCAATATATTAGAAAATATCTGAATATTATTATTTAAATAATATTCCTATAAAAATAATCTTTATAAAAATAATTGAAGTAGAAGTTTTAAAACTCATACTTGAAAAGAATTATAAATAACCAAAGATATACTTATACGAAAGTACGATCTTTATTTGAATAATCGAAAATAAGTTTGATTATCGAACATTATTCTTTAATAAAATAAAGAATATTATTTAATAAAATAAGCGGAGTCATAAGTCCTCAAATGAATATTCAAAATAATATTCATTAAATAAAATAAGCGGAGTCATAAGTCCTCGAATGAATATTCAAAATAATATTCATTAAGTGAAATAAAGTTAACGAATAAACCTTATTCGAATAATAGTTTTGAAAACTATTTATATATATATAAATATATATATATAATATACTCAGGAACATCGTCTCCCGGTTTAGAAAATATATTCACCTTTGGGTCCCCTATACTAAGGGTATACGCAACTACTGCTTATCTCTAGCATAGGTATTATGCAACTTATAAGCAATTGAATCAACAATTAGATATCAAGATTACGAAACAGACATGCATATATACCATATCAGCATGCTCCAATATATCGCAAAATTTGCTAATAACAATCATGCACTTATCACAAGATAATGCATATACATATATTTACATCACAACAACAGTATAACGGGTAGAAAACTTGCCTGAGTGCTCCTGGATAGACTTAAGCTTAGAGTGGGTCCGATAACCTATGAACAACAACATAAGTCGGAATTAAATCCCGGTCGCTTAAGAAACTAGACTTTAACCAATTGAATCCTAACGTTCGCTTTTGCGCTTAACGATTCACTTAAGTCGCTCGAGTACCCTCGACTCCAACATTTTTAATAAATTAACCATTAAGAATTTTAAGGTGATTCTTTCGCGAGTACCCTATCAACTGCCTAATCGACTTTACATAAATGTTTCATACTCCAATTAGTCATTTCAGGGCCTTAACCAAGGTTTCAAAGTAAGGCGATGGGTAATGGTTCGGTCGTGAAACGCCGTTACTTAAAATGGTCATTTCTCCTAAACCGTACATCGGATTCAAACGAACACATATCAAAACGAAGCTTGAAACATAACCTATCTAAGCATGGAAGTGGTTAGTTTATAGAAGTGGGTGTTCAGGTCCAACAGTTAATCACAAAATAGTTTATAGAAAATCGGGCATTACGACGGCTATAACCTAACGATTTCCAAAGTTTAAACTATACCAAATCATCACCAATTCAACAAAAATCCAACATCCATCAACATCAAACTAAACCCATTCATCTAAGCACCATTATCATCCAAACAAACCAAACTTAAAACTAAGGGTTCAAGAGTTTATACCTTCCTTGGAGAGTGGGTAGTCTCTAACATGCCTCTAGGAACCTTGATCTATGCTCAATCAACCTTAAGCTTTCATGAAAATCAAGAAAATCAAAGTAAGTTACTATTCACTACTATTCATCATCATCTTTGATGAGTGGATTAGCTAATAAAACCATGGAATCTTGATCTTAAACTCATGGTATAACTAAGTTATGAAATATAGGATCCAAGGAAACAAACCTTGTAATTTTCCATGGCCTAGAACTTGAGTTTTGAAAATCTATTTCTTCATTTCTTGAAAAGGCCGAATGGAAGAAGAAAGAAATGGGGGAGAGCTTTTGCTTGCTTGTTTTTCCTTGGGAAATGAGAAAGAAATGCTTGGTGGAGGAGATTTTGAACAAATATCTTGATAAAGTGATGATATCACTCACACATGTCATTGCTTGCATCATTCCTTTGCCACATGTCCTTCCCTTATGGTTTGATGATGTCATCCTCCTCTAATCTCTTTGATTAGTGCTTAATTATTTGGTTAATCCATTGGTTACTTATATAAGCTTGATCCTTGGTCGCTTATTTGTTTTACGGTTCGCTTCACTCTCGTTCTCGGTGATCGTTCGAGGGATCATATCCGGGATCTTATTACTTGGGTTCCCCTAAACCGTTCTCAATATTTTATATTCCTTTTATGATCCTCTCTTAAAATCTTTGAATTTAAATCATTTTAATCATGTTACCTTATACTCAATTCTTTCGGTATCTGGTGGATTTTCGGGAAAAATCAAAATGTTCGAATTTGGATTCTGACGATCTTTACATACACTTATATCCCATATAAAGTACTAATAAGATTTTAGAATTTCTATAACAGTACTCCTATATAGTGTGGCATGAAAAATTTCCTTAATCAGCATAATCAGCAAAATCACTATTCATAAGGGTTACAAAAAGTCCAAAATTTTTGGGGTTATTACAAACAACTTATAAAATAGGATGTCAGCAAGAGGATGTTGAGTAATGATTGATGTTGCGAGTTAAAATTTATGAAAAGTTATAAGGTTGAGGGATCAACCTGAGAAAATGGAAGTGAGATACTTGGATGTATCATTATCTGATCCTTAGTGTAATTTTGAGGACAGAATCCTTTTGAGGGGGGAAGGATGTAATATTCGGGACATAGCGTGTAATTATTTTTCTCGATAAATAATTGTTATGCGATTATTATGTGATTTTTGGTAAATTATCTGATGATTGGTGTTGATATATGAATGTTCATATGTGGCAAAGTGTAAGTATGTTAATTTTAATATGTCCAAAATAAAATATAAATAATTGTGATATTTTTCTGGTAATTTGTGAAGTGTTATATGATTTTATAATGATTTATGAATTTATTAATTATTTTCTGAATAATTACAAAACTATTTTGTAAAGCCGGGAATCGTTTAACTTCAACAGTTTTTGCGTTTTTACAACCCAAAACTCTTCGGAAAACTCATTCCAAACCGAATCTAATAATTCCGGGCATTTTCCGTGTTTTGACTTTTTCGATTCGGATTACGATTTGACTCGTGTGCGTCCCGACGCAAAAAATTTTGATACGATAATCATTTCGATAACATTATTTTCGTATAAAGTGTTTTATAAGAAGCCCGGATTTCATGGTTATCCAAAAAATTTGATAATTATCCAAAAATTTTGATAATTATCCAAAACATGTTGATAGATATCCAAAGCATTATCCAATCAGATCGTTTTTGCAGTTACTTAGCGGCTAAGTAACTAATTTTTCAATCCAATATGATCCAATGCGTATTAATATTCCATAAATATAAATAGCCTATTTCTTATTTCATTTTATTCGTATAATCATAATCAATCAGTGGAAACCGATAAAATACAGAGAAAACCCTAATTAGTCGTAGCGTTCTTGAAAATCAAACTCAAAGCCGAAGGCGTTATCGAATTCAGAATCGAGCGTGCCATATACCAAATCAAAGCCTTCGAAAAGCTCTTTCGGAATTAACCATCCATTTCAGTGCAGAAATCAAGGTTGTGATCTTATTTATTTAATTTATTTCAAATTATTTAATGATTAAGAGAGGAATTTTTGATGTTGATGTTTTTTATGTGATTTAATGATTGTATCATGTAGATAATTTTGTCCTCGTCATTTTGGTATATTATATGATGAATTTGGAGTTCAATAACATGTAGAAAAGTTGGTTTGATTTTCGATTTTTAATGTTGTTGGTGTTCTTAAATAAACTCGTCGAAAAGTTCATGTTTTGGCCGGATTTTTTTATCTGTTAAACCTGGGTACATATAAGTTACATCAATAGGTAGATCGTGTTATGAGGATTCTGTTGGTGGTGGCCGTTTTAACAGGGGAGCCCCGTATCGCTTTGACCGGAGTTTGGTCGGAGACGGTGGCATCAGGTTCGGCCGGATTTTCCGGCGAACCCATCATCTTCTCAAATGTTTTAACACTGGATTTGAACTCAGGACGAACAGACGAGTTGATCTGCACCTTTAGGTGCAGATCTGGGTAGTCTGGAGTTGCCGCCGGCAAGCTCAGTGGCGGCGGCCATGGCTGCCGGTGGCGGAAGGTGAAGGTGGTGGTGAAACTTCAGTTTCATCACTCAACTTTTGTATATATTGCATTTCAGTCTTTTCTGCTTAGAAATATTTTAAAAACAATATTGTGTTATTTTAAAAATCAGAAAAATGTTTATTTAATTATTTTAAATTCAGAAAACTGTTTTTAATTATTTATTTACTTGAAAATAAATTTGATTTATTTCATTAATTAATTTTATTTAGTTTTTAATTTTTTTTATTTAATCTTTTAATTGAATTTTAATTGAATAATTAATTTAATTAATTATTAATTGATTTAATAATTAGATTTAATTATTTATTTTGATTTAGAAATTCTAAAAAATAGTTTCGAGCTTTAAAATATTATTTTAAATTATTTTCAAGACTCGATAATAAATATTATATCATTTTAAAGTTAGATTCGGGTATTCAAACGCTGTTATTTAATTATAAATGATTCGAAGACCCGTTTTAATTCCGAAAAATGTTCAAAAATTCGTATTAAACACCTGGAAGATCATTTTAACCCTGAATCTTCTTTGAAAAATTATTTTGCTCGAATATCTTGCGTGCTATGTGTTACATGCTATCTGATTAATGTGTTATATGCCTATGTGGTTATTATTGGATGGTTTTTGTTGTAACTTTCAATCCGTAAATCGAATTTGGGTAAAATGAAGGGTAGATAAAAGCTTATGACGTCTATGTGATGATTAAAATAATATGAGATTAAATATTGATAGATACTTGTGATGCCTAGCAGAGTAAGCGAGGCATAGAAAAGAAAGCCAGTGATCAGTAAATAGAACTAAAGTGTAGAGAAAGAAAGCAAGTGATGGATGAATAGAAGCAAGGCATGGAAAAAGAAGGAAAGTGATTGATGAGTAGAAATGTTAGAAGAGTACAAGTAAGGTTGGAAATCATCTGTGATAAGGCAAGTAATTTTGAACCTTCTTCAAGATATATTGCAAATATTTCCGAACTTTCTCATAACATGTTGCTAGTATTCAAAATAAGTCTTATTTTATATTGCAAGCGTTTTAAACTATTCAACCTTGAACCCTGATCATATCATTGAACTTGTGTTATAAGCTTTATTTCTTGTAAACCGCCAACGGTTGATTTTCCAGATACTAAACCATAGAAATACATACTACTCCACAAATACATACACATCATAAACCAAGTATTGCAACAGAATTTCTTGAGCATAGAGAAACTTATAACCCTGGAATACCCTATGACATCAAAAATCTATACCCTGTATTATCATTGAACCATTATTCATCAGATACTTGATTCTTCATCAAGCTTGAAGTCGTTCTTCATATTTATACCTTGATATACCCTAGTGATACCTATAAAAAAAATTATGCTCTGAGATAAATGCTTTATCAATGTTAGTTATGATTCTGTTTTATTGAATTACAATGGTTATCATATTGAATCATTTTAGAACTGGATGATTTTATAAATGTGGACCAGATTCGTGGTTAGACCAGATTTGTGGTCATATTAGGCCAATGCGTGCCTTGGATCCAGTATAGAGAGCAGAGCTGTGTGCCTTGCTCGGGGTTAGTGCATGACTGATCAGCAGCCTAACCTTGGTTTTTAAAATGAAAAGTGAACATCCAATTCTAATCCTTGCTTATCTAGTGACTTGATTCTTTTGAATCATTTCAATTGATGATTATTTAACATCAGTTATTTCTATTATGACTTGCTGAGCTAGTTAGCTCACTCCTGCAAATCTTTTTATGTATCCTACAGTTGAAAAGGAAATTGTTGGTAACGAGGATTTCCAGTCCAGTATGCGAGCTAGGATTCCAGGTTAAGTTGGATGAAGCTGGCGGGAGCTTTATATTGTAGATGAGTTATGCTAGATTGTAAGAATGATATCATTATCAGTTATAAGTTGAACTAGCTGGGATTTGTTACGATGTAATAAAAGTTAAGGTTGTGGCTTGTTTTCATACTTTAACCTGTTGCGATCCGTGGTTGTGTAAAGAAGGGTCAATGCATATAATATTTTATATACAGGTTTGTATATTGTGTGTGTGTGTTGTGAATCCCAAACTTCTAACCCGGATTTGGAGGGCGTCACATAACCGACCATCAGTTGATAAAATTAATCAATTAACTCTCTTTAATTGATCAATTGAACCAAGTAATGACTAGCTAGGTGTAATCAAATACCAATTATATAAAAGTCCGTTTAAATACCTTTTTCATAAATCAAAATCGCAATTATTTGGAATATCAAACAGGAATATTAATAACACATGGAAGTGTGCTTTTTGTTTTAAAAACGTAATATTTTTTGAAAATTTGGGCAGCACCTCCTCTATATTATTGACTTCTAGTCGGACTCAAGATGACACTCACCATCAACCAAACTCATCATTTCACCATACTTTAAGACGTATCATGCTGATAACCACATATACTATTAACTACCATAGCATACACCTTTAATTGAACTAAGATTATAGATGAACAATTAATTAATATAACAATAACTTTCCTCATTTCTTTTATAGTATAACAGAATATTATCAATGAGGGTCATTTCAAAATTATTCTACTATTTATCAAAAACTTTATTCATTTATTCTAGGATCTTTCTAGTTTCTGTTTTAATCCAAACGCTTCAAGTAACAACTTGCTTATACCTGGTTCATAAATCTGTTTTGAAGATATCTTTTACTCTTATTTTCCCTTGTTAATACTTGTATGTAGCTACTCTTAGAAAACTACACTACATCTTTCAACTGATCAAACAATCATTCCATTCTTGATAATATATACTTATTCTTGTTAGTTAACTTGTTTAACTCCCGATGACTAATATATGGTCTCAACCAACATTACCATATCCTGTGAAAATTCATTTGGCCTTTAGAGGCTATTTCTTAAAAGATCTCGAAGTTGAATCAATAATTTTTTCATTTACTGATATTATTCAATACGGAACTTTCGACAGTATCTCAGTTTCTAATGCCAAATCCGCCATAACTCACTCTTTTTAGCTGTAAAAACCTGACAATTCCTCAGAGAACACATCCGGAATTTATTTATAATTGGAATTCCTTCGATTCTCGAACTGTTACGATACATATCTCCCACATGATCAAGGTATGCTTTACCTTCTTAACATAATAATTATTTGTCCGCATTATTTCCAGAAACTCATCTACCCACTTCTGTCGTCAGTATATACTTTGTGTTGCTTGTTTTATGTAACTTTTCTTTCTTACTTTTATGGTCGATCTACCCAATATGATTTTCCAACTAATCCATTTCACGTCAAAGTTTCTTAACTCAAAAGGTTTCATGTTAACAAAACTAATTTACTACTGCATTTTACACAAAGAACATAAATATTATAGCAAATACGTGCTTCTGATTTGATATTCTCATAACAAATGCATCTTCTGTATACTTAATCATTCCTCACATATGAATGCTCTTCATTTATTGGCTTGCAATCTTATCTATACCCAACACATCATTCCATTTACTATAAAGGGTTATTCTATATCTTTTTAAACACAAAGAATAAGCTTTCCGTAAGGAGGAAATTTATATATATGAGTCTGATTAGAAACTTTGTGAAGAACAACTTGGCAACTAAACAATCGGAAGGGTAAATAAATCAATAAGTTATGGTTGAAGAAGAAAGAATGAATGACGATTGGGATATAAATGAGACAACCATATTTGTAATTAAGATGACCAGTCCTTCGTACTATATGGCGTATAACACATGATTAGGTGGCTTCCCACCAGACTCTTTGTCATTCCGACAAAGCTTCAAACCATAATACTGCTTGTCTCTATCAGAAAGCAAAATTTTATGGAGAAAATGATTTTGAAAGGAATACAATAAGATTATTTCCCTTATTGGACCATAAAACTTATTAATAGAAAAAGTTTATACTTATTCAAGAATCAAGGAGAATATACATTATCGCATTATATAAACGAATGATAACGTTGATCGCCATTCACATTTCACTTACATATACCATCAGGACTCATTCAATTAATAGATAACAATCCAAGTAAGATAATAACTTCGGAAAGTCCTCTCGAATGCCTTCATAAATTCGTTGGATATCAACACCTTATATCATTAAGTACTTCATTTCTAACATCGTTTATATGCCCTTAATTTTTTTTAACAATCCCAGTATAATTTCCTTATTATCAGATTTACAATCATAACTTTCCTTTTCTTCTGCGTTATGTAAGTCTATCATTGGCAATGCAACATATCGATTCCTTTGATAGTGTTAATACTCTTCTTCAAAATCGGGAAAATTCCTTAATTCCCTTCGATCATACCCTAGATTATTTTGAATCAATTAATCATTTAAACTTTAATAATTTCACAGATTAAATAGATTTAAGTGTTTCCACAACTTGACCCTAATATTGATACTATCAAACAAGATTTACAATCTTTTATCGGAAATATTTTAAAATTTTCATATTAACGGGTCCACTTGGCCCTTTAAATTAACAATACTAAGTTTAGAATAGGTATTCTTCAGGATAATCTGATTCATATAACAAACAAGAAACTCAAGTAACAACTTGGAAACCATTATTAAACTCACTTTTGTTTAAAGAACTTTTAGAATCTTATTAAGAAAATCTTTTTCAAAAAAAAAGTTTTAAATTATTGAAAAACTCAACACATGGATGTCATTAATATATGAGTTGATTGTTGTATTCATAGATTACTAACAATGTATCAAGTTAAAGAAACTGCAACATATGAGTCCATCCATGATTTACTTCAGTATGCCTCCTACCTCCTGTTGGGTTCATGTCACCTTCACCCACCGCCGAAAACTTCAGTTACTGTTGCATAACTATCTTATTCGTAATTCTAACTCCAATGCTGACGTCTGGTACTACCTTTGATACTACCATCATCATCTTTAATGTCATATTTACAACCAATCAACGCAATTTGACATTATGTTCGTAGATAAGGTCATATTTTCTTATCAACTCTAAGTGTACCTAGTAAGGTAAGTGTGTCGTTCCTTGCATAGTTCCCAAAAATTGGCTAACAATAACCATAAAATCTCACAAGAATATCCAAGACCAACCGTTAATGGTGCCTCTAAAACTAGCAGCTCTGACTTTCCGATTGACTTGGCTAAATACTGAGAGTTATTTCCTACTACGCGAGCCTAAACTGGATTATACTAAAATTCATCAGCCTCTCCTTGAACAAGATTCTTGAAAGAATCAATCTCATATCCATTTAAAACCACACAAAAATCAGGGTAGTTTACCCAATATATATTGAGCTGTCGATTCCTTGGAACTAAGGTCCGAATACTTCATAGATCAATAGCATCAATATATTCGTCACATACCTATTAATGCATCTTATATTAGTAATTAATACCATATATGATAAGCTCAACTCAAGCTCAACATAAAATTACTTAAGGTCTTCCCTATCTTATATGACCTGCCAATCTTATCTTAACTTCCGCATATTCTTATTTCAGGGACCAATAACATGTAGCTCTGATACTAAACTATGACAGTCCCCAAATCTGTAGGTCATGATTTGATGTCACCAAACCTCATTAAACAGTGTAAACCTGTATATTAATATAAATATACAGATGACCCCTCAATCTCTGAATCAGCTACAAGTTATGGTATGAAACAAGAATCTGAACATCTAATTTTTTTATAACAACTAACTCAAATTTTATTACCCTTTTACCAACTTTCTCGTCTTATCCACTCTGGTATATCCAACTTCCTGAAGCTGGGATTTCACCATTAAACTATGTACTGTGAGCTATCTACAGTTATCCTCAGGTAATACTGATAAGAAATAACAAAGCAAGAGTGAGCCAAAAATTCTCAGCAAGTATCATAATTTGGTTTCCAGGTATCAGAATTAAAAGAATCCACTGAAAATGGGTTTTCAATATTTTTATAAACATCTTTTACTCATTTAAATAATTTAGCGAATAAAATATATCATCCCTTAATAGCCTTCAATGATAGATCATATTTTTCTGAAAAAGAACAACAAACAATTTACTGATTTATCTCCTGAATCAACTATTTGTTCGATTTTGTAATCATGAAATTTTCAAATAAAGAATGTCGTTAATGGCGATAAATAATAAATTAGACTGGACATCAGAACCAACATATGTACTATAATCTGCTAATCAGTTAGAACATAGTATGGATCTATGCCCATCTGCATAGACCTACCATTATAACGGGTACCCAAGCATACCTTGGCCTAATAGATCATAGGGTTCAGTCCGTCCCTAGCCCTTTTCGTAACCATCCAGTTTGTAGAGTATTTTTATTATAAACCATTTGGTTAAACCATAATGATTCAGGATTCTCAAATAACCCGGAATTATAGGTATTTGCTTAAGAGATCAATCAATGATAATAAAAGAACAATAATAAAGGATATTTGCATAACTAATATTTATTTCAGCAAAATAAAAAACATTTTACTATTCAGAATTTAAAATAGGGAAGAAATACTTACCTCAAGTGATCAAACCTCTAATCTTTACCCATTTGCCATATAACTCAGCTCTGGTATAACTGTATTTCCATTAACAGGCTATTTGTCTTTTCCTTGTCAATCTCGTAACAACCCTAGATCTGGGGTCGGGGATCCGGGTCGTCACATTCTTTCTTTCCATTAATTACACTTTAACTTGAATCAAAATAAATAAAAATTCATGCCATGACCCCACACTAATACACACCCTACTACACGTTATAGTCTCAGAGATGGAATTGAAATAAGTAAAGTCGTTGAAGTCTATAAGTTAAAAGTTATTACAACCCAAAATGAGTACTTAATAAGTTTACAGTTTGTTGCCATTATCCAACACAAGTTATAATTATAGATAATTTGATTCCCAAAAGTAGAATTTTTGATATACAGATAGAGCTACCTCTATAGCTATGGAAGCTATGATATCAACGGGAAGACGTGGGACGCTTTCCACGCTTTTGTGTTGGGTCTTCTTGAGTCTGACCATCCTTCCTAATTTTTGTTTTGTGATGAATAAATGAAGCAAGGGTGAGCATTACAGCTCACAAGATAATATATAGTTTAATTAATAGTGCAAGTATCTGAAATGATAACCTACTGAAAAACTTTATCAAGTGTAAGATAATTACTTACTGAATATAAATTTTAAAAGAAAATGAAGTTATAAAATACTTCAAAATACTTATACTCTTTTGAAAACTACTTGAACTACCACTGTTCAAAGTATAATAAGTTTCAGAAACTCATCATATAGGAGGAGTTACAAGATAAAACTTGTTTGGAATCAATCCTAGTAATATCATTTAGAAGAATTGAAGTTACGAGATACTTCATCAAATCTCGATATATATATAATCACACATATATATATATTTATATCTCATACTTTCCTTCAAAACCTCTATATGAAAAGGATAAATAGAGTTGTAATACCCAATGAATTTGGAAATAAGAAAACTTTGGCATAAACCCGATATCTTGTTGATCAGGCAAAAATACCAATTAAGTCACTTTCTCTACTAGTAGATGAATGAATTCCTCGTCGGTCATCATTCTGGCCGCATTAGGACCTTGCGCTAGACCGTTACCCGGCTACTCACGTGTTGATGGACTGTCACCCAGCCACTTACACCTTTGTAATAACCCCAATTTTTGAGAAATTTTGAAACCCTTATGAATAGTGTTTTTGCTGAACGAGAAAACTTTTCATGCCACGCTATGTAGGGGTTCTGTTATTGATCTTATGGGATATTATTAGTACTCTATGTGGTATATAAGTGTATGTAAAGATCGTCAGAATCCAATTCCGAACATTTTGATTTTTCCCGGAAATCCACAAGATACGGAGAGAATCGAGTATAAGGTAACAGGATAAAAAGGATTGAAATTAAAGGATTATAGGAGAGGATCATAAAAGGAATATAATATATTGAGAAAGGTTAAGGGAACCTAAGTAATAAGATCCCGGGTATGATCCCTCAAACGATAAACGAAAACGAAAGTTAAGCAAACCGTATAACAGATCAGCGGTCATTAGGCAAACGATTAGGAAGTTAATCAAAGGGATTAGGGGGAAAGATGTCATCCAACCAATAGAAAGAAGACAAGGAAGGAAGGATGACATCATGAGGATGAGGTAAGCATGACATGGGAAGGAAGGAGGTGTGGTTGAATAAGGACCACACAAATTCAAGGGCAAGGTAGTAATTTACTAAATCAAATACAAATCAAGCCAACCAAGCTAGCAAAATCATTTCATCAAAAAATCAAAAACAACCAAGGCATTTGTTCTTCATCTTAGCTCTCGGCTTTTTACATTTTTAAAGGCAAGATTTTTCAAAATCAAGATCCAAGCATCCTAAATTGGTAAGAAAATTCCCTAATCATCTTTATGCTTAGTTATGGCTATATCATGAGTTTAAGCCATTAATTCTTTCTCTAACTTCTTCATTTAATCAAAGAAGAAGACAATGAATAGTGTTTTCAAGTTTTTAACTTGAACTTTTTCTTGTTTTCTTGAAGATCCAAGCTTTCCTAAGGCTTCTCAAAGCTTCTTAAGGCTTCCTAGCTCCACCCACCACTTCAAGGAAGGTATACCATTTCCAAACCCTAGGTTCATATATATTATAAGGTGATTTTGATGAGTAGGATGTTATTGTAGTTGTTGTTATGATTTAGAGTTTGGGATTTGGAATGGTAGTGTAATGGAATGGTAATTTTGTGGTTTTGATTTAAAGGAGCTTAAGTATGATTAAAGTTAGGTTTAAGCACAAGTATGAATGATTAAATTGAATTGGTTGGGGTTGTTATGATGTGATAAGGATGGATGTTTGTTGTGTGTTGGATTTGAGGATGGTTTGGGTTGATTGTGGATGGTTTAAAAATTGGAAATCGCGTAAACATAGCCGTCGTAATGTCCGATTTTCTTTGGACTGTTTTTGTGCATAGCATTAGGACCCGAGGACCCCCTGCTAGATTGTGACCACTGCCATGTTTAGATAGCTCATGTTACGAGCTTCGTTTTGATATGTAGTTCGTTCGATTCCGATTTACGGTTTAGGAGAAACGACCATTTCAAGTAACGGCGTTTCGCGAACGAAACTTTTTCCCTCGCCTTACTTTGGAATGTAGGTTAAAGACCAAAAAGGGTTAATTAATGTATGAAACATTTATGGTAAGTGTGTTAGGCAGTTGGTAAGACATTCGCGAAGGAATCGCTTTAAAACTCGTAAAGGTTAAATTATTAAAAATGGTGGAGCCGAGGGTACCCGAGTGACTTAAGCGAATCGGTGAGCGCAAAACAAGCGTTAGAGTCTAAGTTAGTTATAGTATAGATTTACAAGTGATTTTGGTTTAATTCCAACTTACTTGTTGTTTATAGGTTATCAGACTCGTCCCGAGCCTTTCTCACCCCCAAGTCGCTCAGGCAAGTATTCTATCCGTTATACTGTTGTTGTGATGAATACACTTGTATATGCATTATCTTGCGATAGATGCATGTTGGTTATTTAGCAAATTCTTGCGATATATTGTAGCATGTGATATGGTATATATGCATGCCTGTTTCATATTCTTGAAATATATATCTGTTGGTTCAGTTGATAATACCTATGCTAGAGGATAGCGGTAACTTGCATATACCCTTAGTATAGGGACCCAAAAGGTGAAAATATTTTCTAAAACCGGGAGTCGAGGATCCCGAGTAATCTTGTATATATGGATATGGATATATATATATATATATATATTTATATATATATATATATGGTTATAGTTTTCCAAACTATAAATCGAATAAGGTTTATTCGATAACTTTAACTTTATTTTATTATTGAATATTATTTCGAATATTATTCGAAGGCGTATGACTCCTTTTATTTATTTATTTGAATATTATTTGAATATTCATTCGAAGGCTTATGACTCAGTTTATATTATTTAATGAATATTATTTGAATATTCATTTGAGGATCTATGACTCCGATTATTTGCTGAGGTATATTCTTTATTTTATTAAAGAATAGGGTGTCAATAATCAAACTTATTTTCGATTATTCAAATAAAGATAATACTTTCATATAAGTATAGCTTTGGTTAATTAATACTCGTTTCAAGTATAAATTTTAATACTTCTACTTCAATTATTTTTATAAAGACTATTCTTTATGGGAATATTATTTAATTAATAATATTCAGATATTTTCTAATATTCTGGGGACTGATTTACTTCATTAAATCAGCCTTACTCCAAACACTCTTTAAAGTGTTTTCAAGTCTTCAAAATGATTTTTAAAAGTCAGAGCGGATCCCAAAACTCATTTTTATATTTAAGATCTTCCTTTTTAAAGGGGATTTAAATACTCGCTCAAAACCTGGGGAATCCGGCTCTGTGGTGTATTTTATATTCGCAACGAGGTTGCAGATTTGGTAAATGAATTGATTACTTGCCCAACGTTCGGGAAGTAAGCCCATCTCATTGAGTCGGCATAAGCGACAGGCCGGGGTACGGTCTATTATTGTGTAAGTGGCTGGGTGGCAGTCCATCAACGCGTGAGGGGCCGGGGTACGGTCTAGCGCGAGGTCCTAATGCGGCCAGGGTGATGACCGGTGAGGAATTCATCCATCTACAGTAGAAAAGGTTACTTATTGGTATCTTTGCCTGATCAGCGAGATATCGGGTTTATGCCAAAATTCTTTTCCTTTCCAAAATTCATTGGATGTTTCAAATTCTGTTCATACTTTACATAACAGAGGTTTCAGGAAACCTTGAAAGGGGTATATATATGTGGTTATATATATATCGGGACTAAATAAAGTATCTCATAACTTTTTCATTCAATAATCTTTCAAAGATTGAATCTATTCAAGTCTTAACTTGTGGTCTCATCTATGGGATGTTTTTCTTAAAACCTATAATACTTTGAACGGTGGCAGTTCAAGTAGCTTTATATATGATATAAGTGTGGTGAAGTATTGGTAACTTCATTCCTTGTTTTTACTTATATCTAGTAAGTAATTATCTTGCATATGATAGAGATGCTATTAAGTATCCATTTAGATACTTATATTATTGTTATCACTATACATATTATCTTGCGAGCTGTAAGGCTCACTCTTGCTTTATTTCTTCATCACACAACAACAGTTAGGAGAGATGGCCAGACTCCAGCAGACCCAGCGCAAGCGCGTGGGAAGCGCCCCGCGTCTTCCCGATGATGTTGTAGCTGCTATAGCTGCAGAGGTAGATCCATTGTAGTTCAGACCATCTACTTTTGAGAATCAAATTATGTATAATTATAACTTGCGGCAGATAATGGCAATTAACTGTAAATTTATCAAGTAATCATTTTGGGTTGTAATAATTTTAAATTGTGGATTCAAAGACTTGTACTTATTTCAATTTCATCTCTGAGACTATAACGGGTTGTGGTGTGTGTTAGTGTGGGGTCACAGTATGAGGTTATTTATTATTAATTGAGTGAAGTGATATTGTGGAAAGAAAGACCGTGACAACCCGGATCCCCACACCCCGGATCTGGGGGTGTTACAGAAATGGTATCAGAGCTAAGCGTTATAAACCTCAGAGATGATGGGACGTTAAGATAATAAGTTCACTAAGATAATAAGAACTCTTGCCAAGTTCATAGTCGGGCTACCTAACGTAGTACTGACAGTTAAAACCCTTATGGGAACCCTTATAAATATCGTGATAGGAGCGTAGTTCGTTATCGTATATGGTAGAGGGACTTCGAACCCTGAGGTTGAGGAGCAACATCGCGATGATATTTTATTACTAATTGGAGATCGGATTGTGGATCCGATAGAGTGTCCTAATGCAGGACCGGATGATGTTAATATTGAGGATTTAGCGGTTGAGGATGTTGTCCTAGAAGGGATAGTTGTTGAGGAGGATCCCATGGAGGATCCTGACAGGATTGGATAAAGGACCACTGATGAATTGATGACCATGGTTTGGTCGACTACCAGAGGTAGGATTGGCCGGTCACTACCGGAGGTTCGTTCAAGTTGTAAAGATAGTAGCCCCTTTAACGCGGCTTACTCGTAAGACTGAGAAGTTCGAATGGACAGAGAAATGCGAGAACAGCTTTCAAAAACTGAAGCAGAGGTTGGTGATGGCCCTTATGCTGGCGTTGCCGGATGGAAAAAGAGATTTTGTGAAGTATAGTGACGCTTCGCACAAGGGCTTAGGGTGCGTGCTTATGCAGCACGGTAAGGTAATCGCGTACATGTCAAGACAATTAAGGTAATATGAAATTCGATATCCCCGCTCATGAGCTTAGGCTCGTGGCAATAGTTTTACCCTAAGGATTGGAGGCACTACTTGTATGGAGAGAAGTGCAAGAATTACCTAAGCCATAAGTGCTCTAGTACATTTTCACGTAGAAAGAGCTCAACATATGCCAGAGGAGGCAGTTAGAGCTAATCAAGAATAATGATTGGGAGATTCTTTATCATTCGGGGAAAGCCAATATGGTGGCTGATGCCCTTAGTAAAAAGGAGAGACTCAAGATGATGATGTCTTTTGGAGAGTTTATAAGAGATTTTGAGAAAATGGAAATAGTAGTGAAGGAAACCGGAGCCGGTACCGAAAAACTGTTTGAGATTGCAATACAGCCCGAATTATTGGAAAAGATCATATTGTGCCAGAAAAAGTTATGAATGAAGGCAGGGAGCCAACAATTAGATAAAAGATTAATATCGAGAAAGATGATAAGGGAATAATGAGGTATTCCTATAGAATTTGGGTTCCGAAAGTTCAAGAGCGTAAGGATGAGAACTTAGATGAGAGCCATAGTTTGAGGAATAAGATTTAGAGTAAACCCTGAACGTGATAGTCAGGGAGGTCACCATCAAGATAGAAGGAACCCATAACATAATGAAGTGGAAAATGAGGATTTTAACGTATAAGATAACCCCAAGTATGGGAGAAGGATGAAACATTTCATACTAAGGAAACAGAAAGTCGAGTAAGGAAAGGAGACCCGAGACGGTACTCCTATACGGTAATTCATGGACCTGTCTAAAAAGAACTTAGACTATTATCCCCAACCACCACCCTGAGGAGACAGTGCGGTGAGAAATTCTTTCAGGACCTTTAAGTCTCTAAGCTCTCAGAGTTCCAAGGAACAGGTTGACCTAGTCGAGGCAAGAGCCTGGCTAAAGGAAATAGAGGAATCATTTGAGATTCTAAATGATTGACGAACCACAAAAGACTGTTTTTGTCACTTACCCTCCTAAGAGAGAGACCACCCATTGGTGAAAGACCAAGAAAGGCACGGAGCCAGAGGTTAGAATAAACTGATTTAAGTTCAGTCAATTGTTTCGGGAAAGTAATTCCCCAAAGATAAGGAGATAGTGTAAAAGCTTTAGAGCCAGAACAAAGGCGGACGAGTATGATGAATTATGAATCTAAGTTGTAAAAGTTATCAAGATTCGTTCTGAGGACACGAATCCAGAATGACGGGATATTTGAAATCAATGCTTATGTTGTGTTGGTTCATGAAATAATGATAAGAGAAAGGAAAATAAAAAGGAATTGAAGTGGAAAGGAATATAGAGGCAATAGAGTTTGAGGAATGATAAAGGAATTGGGTATGAGGAAACCCTAAAGACTCGTAGCAATAGAAATAGAAAAAGTATGTAATCATCAGGATGAGGGTGATTCACCATGAGTTAAAATTGCTGGGTGAAGGCATAAGAGATACATATATTTTATCCCCTGTAAGTTGGGAGGATTTGAGGAAAACTTGAGATAGTTCGAAGGTTAAATATGAGACGCGGATAGACTGAGGAGACAAGGAAGTAAGAAATTAGGAAAATGGGATGAAGGAAGTGACCTTCAAGAATGTGAAGTGTAAGACCGGTGGCTTGATACCCAGAAAGGGAGACGCCAGATATGAAAGATATCCCAACATTGAGGTGACTGTTGAGATAAACAACAAAAGTAAATAAGGAATTATTAAGAAGAAGTTCACGTTGAACATGACCAATATCTTCCAGAACATCCATGTTATCGTTACCAGATTAGGCAAGAAAAGCGGATAACCATTGTTATCTTTTGGAGGCCATATTGATTGACCCCATTTTGAATACAAATATTATTGTGAAATTAGACAAGTACTATCGAGGTGGGAATGATTGAATAAGACACCCTTATCAGGGATATATGACTTGATTTATCCATAGAAGGATGCAGGTACCTTTTAAAGGTGCAATTAAGGATAGAACATCGGTAACTTAAAATGAATCCTAGGGGAATGCATAAAGGTTGGCATTTCACCCTTAATAGGGACAGTATGAGTTTTGACAGTATGATTGGGAAAGGGTTAAGGTAACAACAACCTTTAAGGATCAGTGGAGAAATTTTTCAGAAGTATATAGACAATGGTTCTAGTAATAGTGAATGGTATTTTGATATGCCCTGTATCTAGGGAATACAGGAGGAACGATTGAAGGATAACCTTAGAGGTTTTATAAGGAAAAAGGTAATATTCAAAATTCTCAAGAATAGAAATGTTGATAAAGGAAATATGACGTAATTATAATGTTGCCAAGTGGGGCACGTGTTAAACCACGAGAAAGTATGGATCGAACCAGTAATGGTCGAAATTGTTCAGGGCAATTAGGACTTAAGATAAAAGATGTTCTAATTATGATTGAGAGTCAGTCATGACAGTGATTAACCTCTAAAGACTGAGGGGATAACTTATGGAAAAATGGAAATTTTTTTTTTACTCATCAGATATTAAAGGAAAGTATTTTCACATAAGCTGTGATTGAAATAAGGTAGAAAATTTATTTGGAGGTGGTTAAAATGACATTAACTGTAAGGAAATTTTACTATCAGGAAAGGCCAAAGAGGTGGCCGACACTTTAAAGGTGAGAGGATAATTATAGGCGCTTGTGCCAAAGGAATACAGTGATGATGGTTAAAGCTATGAAGGTTGTATTATGGTTTGGAGGATTGACATTCCTTCTGATGACTGTGCAATACCGAACCGTAATAGTAATTGGTAAAAGTTTAATTCGTGTAATCGCCATGAACGGACTATCTATCTTAGGAGGTCCTATCTTGGGATAAGCCAGGACCATGTTTCCAAAAGGACTAGACGAACCTTTGACTTAAGTCCTCTATTTAGGGCGTATGATTAAGAATGGCATTAACCTGCTATCGGTGCTTTGATTGAAACTCTTCTGCAATTTTATATGCTTCATGTCATGTATGTATGTCAGGATCAGGAGTGTACTCCATGAATCATGAATGGTGATTATGTTACCTCCTTAGAAGAATTTGATACGACGTGTATAGACTCCGTATGGTTAGATATTAAGATTTTATGGAAAAACGAATGACGACAGTAGGTCAATGGTGGACCATAGTAAGGCAGCAATGATTCTGCGAGTATTGAGCTGATTACAACCGTGAGAGTTGTATTGGAATGGGTGTTGAGATTGAGTACCACTCATCGGGTCGTGGTAGTGTATAAGTTATCATTGATAGACTAATTAAGTAGAGTATCTACCTAGTGAATTATTATTCTTTCTTATCAATAGAGAGTCGTATTATTATACGAGGAAGGTTGTGGTGCAAGCATAGAATTCAAGTAACTATGATGTCTAGAATGAGATCCCAGATTCGATGTTCGATGTCGAGGGAGTTTCAAAGGTAATTGTGTATAAGCTCAAGGAAGAGCATGGGTCCATAGAATGATGGACGGGATAGCGAAAATATTTAAGCACGTGAAATGCGATGCTATAATACTTCATGTTGATATAAATACATATATGTTTTGTTCTTCTATGACAAACCTCTATAGTTCAGAGGTAGATTCCAAGCCAGATATTTTGGGGCAGTATATTTTTTTTTCATATATACAATTCTCTTCAGTTCGTTCTTTTCTCTTCTTTTCATTTCATGTAAGCTGAGAAGAACAACCCTTCCAGAAGGGGAGGTATTGCCGAATGACTATCTATCTTTGTGATAGAAGCCTAGTAGGATACCACATGTTGTTTAATTGCTTGTCAAGTACTAAAGGCTGGCCACCTTCTCTACTAACTATGCGATATAACAAGTGTTCATGATCATAGTGATCTCTCAACAAATTCCTTTACTTTTATATGATTGATCAAACTTTGGAAAATAGAAACAACTGAAAAAGGAGTAATAAAGTGGTGGTAGTATGCGGAATGGGAACACATTCGTGATACTAAGGTTGACGTGGTTATTAAAAGGTTATAGAACGCTAACAAGCAAAAGTATAACCAGTATAATATTAGGAACGGAAGGTAGTAGCGATTACGAACTGGAAAAGAATGGGTAGTGAGAAGCAAAAGCTCTAATGCTAAAAGCTATAATGAGAGTCTGTGCAATAGACTTGAAAGAATTTGGAATGATCACTTAACGCGGATTAAGTTATCTTACGACAATAGATCATATGTCAGTATTGAGGTATCGCCTTATGAGATCCTTGAGGGAAGACAATGTCGATCTCCCTTATGTTAGGATGAAGTTGTAGAGCGCAAGATGCTCGGACCCGCAGTAGTCCAAAGGACCAGGGATATAATAGATCTAATCAGAGGACGACTGGTAGTAGCCAGGAAGGACATAAGAAGTATGTCGATTTGATACGAAAGGACAAAGAATAGGAAGGAGGCAACCTTGTATTGTTAAAAGTATTCCCTTGAAAAGAATTAATGAGATTCGGAAAGAAAGGAAAGCTAAGTCCACCAATTATTGGACCCTTGGATATATTAAGACGTTTTGGGAAGATAGCATAGGAGCTAGCCCTAACCCCGAACATGTAGCAGGTCGTAACGTGTCTCACGTATCAGTGTTAAGGAAGTGTAATTCAGATGCCAGATAAATAGGGGCATATGAGCGCATAGATATGCAACCCGACGTAACCTATATGGAGCAACCAGGAAGGGTTGTAGAGTGAAAAGGGAACAAGTGCTTAGGAGAAGGGTTATCAAACTATTCAGAGTTTGATGGAAGAACCACAATGTGGGAAAATTTATTTGAGAGTTAGAAAGTGTAATGCTAAGAAAGTATCCCAATTCATTTTCTATCTGATTCCGGGACGGAATCCTTTTAAGGAGGGGAGACTGTAATAACCCCAATTTTTGAGAAATTTTGAAACCCTTATGAATAGTGTTTTTGCTGAACGAGAAAACTTTTCATGCCACGCTATGTAGGGGTTCTGTTATTGATCTTATGGGATATTATTAGTACTCTATGTGGTATATAAGTGTATGTAAAGATCGTCAGAATCCAATTCCGAACATTTTGATTTTTCCCGGAAATCCACAAGATACGGAGAGAATCGAGTATAAGGTAACAGGATAAAAAGGATTGAAATTAAAGGATTATAGGAGAGGATCATAAAAGGAATATAATATATTGAGAAAGGTTAAGGGAACCTAAGTAATAAGATCCCGGGTATGATCCCTCAAACGATAAACGAAAACGAAAGTTAAGCAAACCGTATAACAGATCAGCGGTCATTAGGCAAACGATTAGGAAGTTAATCAAAGGGATTAGGGGGAAAGATGTCATCCAACCAATAGAAAGAAGACAAGGAAGGAAGGATGACATCATGAGGATGAGGTAAGCATGACATGGGAAGGAAGAAGGTGTGGTTGAATAAGGACCACACAAATTCAAGGGCAAGGTAGTAATTTACTAAATCAAATACAAATCAAGCCAACCAAGCTAGCAAAATCATTTCATCAAAAAATCAAAAACAACCAAGGCATTTGTTCTTCATCTTAGCTCTCGGCTTTTTACATTTTTAAAGGCAAGATTTTTCAAAATCAAGATCCAAGCATCCTAAATTGGTAAGAAAATTCCCTAATCATCTTTATGCTTAGTTATGGCTATATCATGAGTTTAAGCCATTAATTCTTTCTCTAACTTCTTCATTTAATCAAAGAAGAAGACAATGAATAGTGTTTTCAAGTTTTTAACTTGAACTTTTTCTTGTTTTCTTGAAGATCCAAGCTTTCCTAAGGCTTCTCAAAGCTTCTTAAGGCTTCCTAGCTCCACCCACCACTTCAAGGAAGGTATACCATTTCCAAACCCTAGGTTCATATATATTATAAGGTGATTTTGATGAGTAGGATGTTATTGTAGTTGTTGTTATGATTTAGAGTTTGGGATTTGGAATGGTAGTGTAATGGAATGGTAATTTTGTGGTTTTGATTTAAAGGAGCTTAAGTATGATTAAAGTTAGGTTTAAGCACAAGTATGAATGATTAAATTGAATTGGTTGGGGTTGTTATGATGTGATAAGGATGGATGTTTGTTGTGTGTTGGATTTGAGGATGGTTTGGGTTGATTGTGGATGGTTTAAAAATTGGAAATCGCGTAAACATAGCCGTCGTAATGTCCGATTTTCTTTGGACTGTTTTTGTGCATAGCATTAGGACCCGAGGACCCCCTGCTAGATTGTGACCACTGCCATGTTTAGATAGCTCATGTTACGAGCTTCGTTTTGATATGTAGTTCGTTCGATTCCGATTTACGGTTTAGGAGAAACGACCATTTCAAGTAACGGCGTTTCGCGAACGAAACTTTTTCCCTCGCCTTACTTTGGAATGTAGGTTAAAGACCAAAAAGGGTTAATTAATGTATGAAACATTTATGGTAAGTGTGTTAGGCAGTTGGTAAGACATTCGCGAAGGAATCGCTTTAAAACTCGTAAAGGTTAAATTATTAAAAATGGTGGAGCCGAGGGTACCCGAGTGACTTAAGCGAATCGGTGAGCGCAAAACAAGCGTTAGAGTCTAAGTTAGTTATAGTATAGATTTACAAGTGATTTTGGTTTAATTCCAACTTACTTGTTGTTTATAGGTTATCAGACTCGTCCCGAGCCTTTCTCACCCCCAAGTCGCTCAGGCAAGTATTCTATCCGTTATACTGTTGTTGTGATGAATACACTTGTATATGCATTATCTTGCGATAGATGCATGTTGGTTATTTAGCAAATTCTTGCGATATATTGTAGCATGTGATATGGTATATATGCATGCCTGTTTCATATTCTTGAAATATATATCTGTTGGTTCAGTTGATAATACCTATGCTAGAGGATAGCGGTAACTTGCATATACCCTTAGTATAGGGACCCAAAAGGTGAAAATATTTTCTAAAACCGGGAGTCGAGGATCCCGAGTAATCTTGTATATATGGATATGGATATATATATATATATTTATATATATATATATGGTTATAGTTTTCCAAACTATAAATCGAATAAGGTTTATTCGATAACTTTAACTTTATTTTATTATTGAATATTATTTCGAATATTATTCGAAGGCGTATGACTCCTTTTATTTATTTATTTGAATATTATTTGAATATTCATTCGAAGGCTTATGACTCAGTTTATATTATTTATGTCACACCCCCAACTTAAATAGCAAAATAATTATAGCTATTACATCATTTTAAAGAGTATTACACAACCAAAATCCAAGATCTTACAGTTTAGGGTTTGGAACAGCCCAACACTACCAACTATTACATCTGATTACAAAGACCGAGTCCTCACACAACTATTATTACTCATTCTACCTGAGCTCGAACATAAGCATCAGCATCACAGGTCTTACGGGCAGTCTGCTTGAATCTAACCATGGCTGCTAGCTGTAATATCAGGGTAAAGCAAGAAGTGAGCCAAAAGCTCAACAAGTGCTAACAATACAACGCAAAGCATAAATCGAGATATACCTTTAGGAATGACAATGGAATGACATAATCAATGATAATTGAGAGATAAAACTTATGTGAGTTGGCATCATTTTGCTTGCATCAAAACAAATTTTAAAACCATTCTTAATCAAAATCATTTTATGACGCTACGGATTACAGCCGGTGATCAGCCGCGAAGTAATCCCGAACCTCGCTGGGTTCTAAAACATTATTGGGAATCCCTAGGCAACTTTTAAGCCTAATATAAGTGTGGAAAGGACTCGCGTCTCAGTCCAGATCCACCATTCAAGAAAACATTTGTCCCCCTTTGGGACTGAAAAATCCACCTTTATTCATTTTGAAAACTGATGCCGATTTATGACAAAATCTCTTTTGACTGAAATCATTTTTATCAGGGGATTATAGATCAACTTGAAACACTGGAAATATGACACTAAATCTCAGGGCCATGATCCACTAGACTTTACTATATTAGGGTAATCGAGAGATTTCCATAAACAAGAATTTTGACAAGGAAATTAAGCAAGGCTATTGGATAATATGAAAGAGTAATGCCAAACTAGGCTTAAAGCAATGGTTGTAGACAAGGTATAGGTATTAGAACATCAAGAAGATAAGCATCACTGGTTCCAATAGGATAGAGGTGCTAAAATATAAAGGAAGTGATCATCAGCTCAAGATATAACAGGGTATCGAGCTTTAGGGTAAGGATAGGGTTATCAAACAACCATGAATGAATTTAAGAAAAGATTGGCTTTTAGGTATCAAGATAAAGTTTCTATCGAGGTTATTTCAAGAGTTGAATCAAAGCATCAGGGTGCAACATCAAGATTTCTCAGGGATCAATAGCATGATAATCAAAAGGATCAATAAGGTATTATAACACATCTCTATTTTATCATGGCATTAAACTATCATGAAAGACTTTTGAACTACTTGCAATACGTACTCGAGGGTTCATGGCATCTCTATGTAACTCAAAGATAAACAAAAGATACTCTTGATTTAAATATATCAAAATGACTCAGGATAATTGCATCGATATATATATGAACTGTTTACAGTAAATGCGAAGGTCAAGTTGAATCACTTGCCTTGAGATAGACTGGTCTGGCCTGACTGGTAGGAGCAACAACTGGAGCTTCACTCGACTTTTATGGCAAGTTTTCCCTCGTCTCGAGATCCTACATAAATAATAATAATCCTCATTATAATATATTCTTACCATCTTAACCTATTTACAACCCGAAATTAAACATGGATGGCACTTAGGCCTATACGCACTTAATTCATATCCACCATTATATTTTCAAATGTACACACGTAGCCACATAATCACATATCGTATATTAATACCAAATAACATCATATACACCATAATGCCACACTAGGCTTGGATGATCTCGACTCACCACTTAAGTTACTTGGTCGCTAACTAAACGAAGTCTTCGAATTTGGGCTTCCTAACTCAATGTGCCTTTCCTAAATTATCCAAAACCTATTGACCCTCACTTGTGCCTTTTGCTCTACTGACCTTATACTATCTTACAACTATGGTGGTCGACCTAATACTCACTTCTAAGTGTTCTAAAACTATGTGATAAGTGAAAGTGCTCGCTGGTGCAAATTTCAGAATGGTAACTAAGGTTTCTTGAGTGCATTAGACACTCTTAAACTACAAGTTTTTCTTCAAAATTTTTACACAAGACTCTCCTGACCTAAGGGCATCTCATAAGCTTGATGTGGCTCAAAGGCCTGGCTTGGGCCTTCTTGGGCCTAAGCTAAAAGTCCAAGGTACCCCTGTTTTTCTGGGCAGAAAATGCCCTGACTTGAATTAACTTGTGACACATGGTTCTAGCTCATATCCTATGAACTATGGTTGGAAAAACTTCTCTGACATACCCTCTAACTAAGGCCCAATTGGGCCTAATGAGGGCCTACCCATGACATGGCCAAATCTCCCTATTTCTAAGTTGCAACAAAACTGTCCCCTGCTGGACAGATTTTGTTATTCTACTTGTGCACCTAACCAAATGACATGCAAACCTCCAACCAACTCCTAAAACCTATTATATACTCCACATACTAACTTCTGGTGGCTTGGGCCTCAAAGTGCACATCAATGACATGGTCAAAACTCACTCTAAACCTCAGGGTACTAAACTGATTTTTCTGCAGAAACTATAACTCTCATTTTCCAAGGTTTTGACTTGACAAACCCAACTAACAACAACTAAATACTTAAACCAAGACCTATACTTGGTATTCTACTGAACTAACTCCCTTTTTCTCAAAATACCCTTGGTGAGATCATCCTTACCTAAGGTGCAACTATGGCAAAACAAAAGAGACTACTCTTAACAAATCGCAAATCTTCATGCTTTTGAAACAACAAGATATATATTTTTATAAAAGATAACCACAAATTATTACCATGCAACAAGAAGCATAAATCAATATTATCACATTATTCCTACTGAAATTAAGGCTCACTAACAAAATCTTTTCCAAATGATCAAAATCTTATGACAAACTAAGAGAATTCCACATGCATGCATGCCTTCGGGTTTTTCAAACCAAAACAACATATTTTCTACATATATTCCATCTTAAAATTGACATGCAAGCCTAGCATAAGGTATACCTAGATGATCACTTAGCATGCAAGGAGTTTTATCAAATTTTCACCACAAAATTCAAGTCATTATCACATAAACATGCAAAAATTGAACAAAACAACAAGAATGATTTCAAGGACCATTCATTCGGCTCCCATATGGTCATGGCCGAATGAAATGGATGGAAATGGCCATTAAATCATCAAGAGTTTCCTTCTCAAGATTTGGCACTTATCCATTTATTGTAGTCCTCTCGAAAACAACCTTAAATCCATAAGAATCAAGATTGTATTTTGAGTTTCACTAAAACCTTTACATGCAACCCTTAAACTTAAACTTTCTACTTAAAACTCTTTGAAATATGAATGATAATGATATAGGAAGTAATATTTACTTGTATGGAAGGTGGAAACTTGAATGTGGAATGAAGAAAAGGGGAGGGGGTAGGTTTTCGGCTAAAAACCCGAGAGGAGAGGGGGAGGGCCGAGAGGAGAGGGAGGAGGGAGGAGAAGTGTGGAAATGGTGGAGTGAAAGTGGTGTGTTTGTCATGTTTACTTGGTTTTTATTTGCCCATAAGTGAGTGGATGAGAGAAATTACAATAGTAACCTTCCAATCATAGTTAGGTAGATTTGCATGCAAGGACAAAATAGTAATGTGGCTAGTAAAATGAAAGTGAGTGGGGTTGGAATTGCCCTCCTTGCCCCTTGGTTGAATAGAAGAGAGTTTGCATGCAAGGGTAATCATGTAATTTGATAATTATTAAGCAACTAATTTTCAAAGATTTATTTTTATATAATAAAATACAAGTTCAAAAATTATAAAATTTATACCATAAAATAACTTGGATTTTTAGAGACTTTATAAAATCATTTTCAAAATTTGTGAACAAAATGCCTTTTAAAAGAAGATTTTTCCAAAGCTTAGAATATTCCTTATAAATCAAAAATAAAGAAATTAAATAAATTCTTGCTTTGAAAAATCATATACTACCCAAAGCAAATTTAAAATGCAGAAATTTTCACTCACACAAACGTACAAGCATTGAATATATTTTTATTTAACTTAATATTATTCACAAATAATATAAAATGCCGGTCGTAACAATTTAATGAATATTATTTGAATATTCATTTGAGGATCTATGACTCCGATTATTTGCTGAGGTATATTCTTTATTTTATTAAAGAATAGGGTGTCAATAATCAAACTTATTTTCGATTATTCAAATAAAGATAATACTTTCATATAAGTATAGCTTTGGTTAATTAATACTCGTTTCAAGTATAAATTTTAATACTTCTACTTCAATTATTTTTATAAAGACTATTCTTTATGGGAATATTATTTAATTAATAATATTCAGATATTTTCTAATATTCTGGGGACTGATTTACTTCATTAAATCAGCCTTACTCCAAACACTCTTTAAAGTGTTTTCGAGTCTTCAAAATGATTTTTAAAAGTCAGAGCGGATCCCAAAACTCATTTTTATATTTAAGATCTTCCTTTTTAAAGGGGATTTAAATACTCGCTCAAAACCTGGGGAATCCGGCTCTGTGGTGTATTTTATATTCGCAACGAGGTTGCAGATTTGGTAAATGAATTGATTACTTGCCCAACGTTCGGGAAGTTATTGAGTCGGCATAAGCGACAGGCCGGGGTACGGTCTATTATTGTGTAAGTGGCTGGGTGGCAGTCCATCAACGCGTGAGGGGCCGGGGTACGGTCTAGCGCGAGGTCCTAATGCGGCCAGGGTGATGACCGGTGAGGAATTCATCCATCTACAGTAGAAAAGGTTACTTATTGGTATCTTTGCCTGATCAGCGAGATATCGGGTTTATGCCAAAATTCTTTTCCTTTCCAAAATTCATTGGATGTTTCAAACTCTGTTCATACTTTACATAACAGAGGTTTCAGGAAACCTTGAAAGGGGTATATATATGTGGTTATATATATATCGGGACTAAATAAAGTATCTCATAACTTTTTCATTCAATAATCTTTCAAAGATTGAATTTATTCAAGTCTTAACTTGTGGTCTCATCTATGGGATGTTTTTCTTAAAACCTATAATACTTTGAACGGTGGCAGTTCAAGTAGCTTTATATATGATATAAGTGTGGTGAAGTATTGGTAACTTCATTCCTTGTTTTTACTTATATCTAGTAAGTAATTATCTTGCATATGATAGAGATGCTATTAAGTATCCATTTAGATACTTATATTATTGTTATCACTATACATATTATCTTGCGAGCTGTAAGGCTCACTCTTGCTTTATTTCTTCATCACACAACAACAGTTAGGAGAGATGGCCAGACTCCAGCAGACCCAGCGCAAGCGCGTGGGAAGCGCCCCGCGTCTTCCCGATGATGTTGTAGCTGCTATAGCTGCAGAGGTAGATCCATTGTAGTTCAGACCATCTACTTTTGAGAATCAAATTATGTATAATTATAACTTGCGGCAGATAATGGCAATTAACTGTAAATTTATCAAGTAATCATTTTGGGTTGTAATAATTTTAAATTGTGGATTCAAAGACTTGTACTTATTTCAATTTCATCTCTGAGACTATAACGGGTTGTGGTGTGTGTTAGTGTGGGGTCACAGTATGAGGTTATTTATTATTAATTGAGTGAAGTGATATTGTAGAAAGAAAGACCGTGAGAACCCGGATCCCCACACCCCGGATCTGGGGGTGTTACAACCTTGATAGACGTTACATTGGCTTATCGCTTATGCCGACTCATTTAGATAGACTTACTTCCCAAGTGTTAAGAAAGTAATCAAAAGCTCTCTAATCAAATCAGCAATTTCGTTCTGACAAAATACAACATGAAACCGGATCCCTGAGGTTTTGAGTAAGTATTTAAATACATCCTCGAAGGGGAAGATTTAAATTAAAATTGAGTTTTGAGATCCGCTTTAACTTTTAAAATCATTTTGAAGACTCAAAAACATTTTTGAAAATGTTTGGAGTAAGAATTATTTAATAAAATAAATCATTTCCAATATATTAGAAAATTTCTGAATATTATTATTTAAATAATATCCCCAAAATAGTTTTTTTGTAAAAAAGAAGTATAAGTTTTGAAACTACTACTTGAAATGAATATTAAATAACAAAAGATATACTTATACGAAAGTAAGATCTTTATTTGAATAGTCAAAAATAAAGTTTGATTATTAATCAAAACCATCCAATAACTATATTCGGATAATAGATATGGAAAAATATATGTATATACATATATAGTTTATTCACGAGGTATCGCCTCCCGGTTTAGGAAAATATTCAACGGGTCCCCTATACCAAGGGTATACGCAAATGATGCCTATCTCTAACATAGGTATTATGCAGTTTATAAGCAATTGAATCAACCAAGATATCAAGATTATGATACAGTCATTCATATAAATATCATATCAACATGTTCCAATATATCACAAGACTTGCTAATAACAACCATGCAGTTATCTCAAGATAATGCATAAATATATTTACATCACAATTATAGTATACAGGTAGAAAACTTGCCTAAGCGACTGGGGGTGGAAAAAGGCCTGGGGTGAGTCTGGTAACCTATAAACAACATATAAGTTGGAATTAAACCACGGTCGCTTTAGAAACTAGACTTTAACCATTTAGACCCTAACGCTCGCTTTTGCGCGTAACGATTTACATAAGTCGCTCGAGTACCCTCGGCTCCACCATTTTAATAAAATTATTCGATTAACTTTTTAAGGCGACTCTTTCGCGAATACTCTACCAACTGACGAATTAACCTTACATAATTTTTTTTACTCTGATTAGTCATTTAAGGGTCTTAAACAAGGTTTCAAAGTAAAACGAGGGGTAAAGGTTCGTTCACGAAATGCCATTACTTAAAACGGTCGTTTCTCCTAACCGTACTTCGGATCTAAGCGAACCACATACCAAAACGAAGCTTACAACAAGATATAGCTAAAAATGGCAAAGTTACAGACTGGTCAGTGAATTTTCTGGTCCGAGAGTCATGCACAAACTGTTTAAGGGAAAATCGGTGTTATGACGGCTATGTTTACGAGTTTTCCAATTTTCTTAATACACTAAAACCTCACCAAACCACCCACAATTACCAACACAACAAAACCTCATCTAAAATATACCATACCAGTCCACATTCTTAAGGTTTTTCATCTCAACCAACCACAATCAAGTTCTATTAACTATTAACAAGAATCATTCACCAAATTATTCCAAATTCAAAGCAAAACTGCTAATAATCATAGATCATCCTTCTCATTTACAAAACCAACCATCAAACTCACTAATAATCAAAGTAAATGATAGGGTTTAAAGCTTATACCTTCCTTGGTGAGTGATAAGTTGCTAGGAAGCCTTAGGGAGCCTTGATCTATCCTCTTAGTAGCTTGATCTTTCCAAAGAAAACAAGAACACAAAGTTAATTTCTAAAAAGTACTATTCATCATCTTCTTCAATAATTTAATAGAAAATAATTGTAAGGAATTGGAAGCTAAGATTCATAGGATATGCATATCTAAACATAAGGAAGCTTAAATATTTATCTTGGAATTGATTATGAAGTTAAGTTTGGATTTGTAAAAAATATTCCTTGTTTTCAAGAAAGAGCCGAGAACTTCATGAAGAAAATGAGAGAGAGAAATGCTTCTTTGCTTGCCTTTGATTGATTTATGGTGGTTTTTTTTATCCAAGTTAACATTAATCAATGCTTAACCAAGGGTTAAAATGCATGGCCACAAATCCTTCTTGTAAAATATCTACTAATCATGCTTATATATATCATCTTGCACATGTCACTTTGTGTACACTTGTCAAAGCCTTGTGGTGTGATGACATCACTATCCACTAATCCTCCTTGATTAATGCTTAATTGATTGGCTAATGGTCGCTTATCTGTTTTATGGTTCGCTTAACTTTCGTTCTCGTTATCCTGTTTGAGGGATCATATTCGGGATCTCATTATTTGAGATTCCGTAAACCTTTCCTGATATTTTATATTCCTTAATGATACCCTCCTATAATCCTTGAATTTAAATCCTTTTAATCATGTTACCTTATACTTAATTCTCTCAGTATTTGGTAGATTTTCGGGAAAAATCAAAGTGTTTGAATTCGAATTCTGACGATCTTTACATACACTCATATACCCTATGAAGTACTAATAAGATCTCAGAATATCAATAAAAGAACTCCTAAATAGTGTGGCATGAAAAATTTCCTTAATCAGCAAAAATCACTATTCATAAGGATTACAAAAATTCCAAAAATTTAGGGTTATTATAGTCTCCCCTCCTTATAAAGATTCTGTCCTGAAATCAGATAGAAAACAATTGGGGGTAGTTTTCTAGCATTGCGCTCGTTAGTTCCCAAGTTGACTCCTCCACATTATGACTTTACCACAGTACTCTGACTAGTTTGATCACTTTGTTCCGAAGCACCTGGTCCTTTTGATCCATAATCCTCACTGGTTACTCAATGTAAGTCAGGTCTGGTTGCATGTCCGCGTGCTCGTATTCCACTATGTGCCTGGAATCCTGATGATACTTCCTTAGAATTGACACATGGAACACATTATGATCTTGTTGTAGGTTCGGGGGTAGGGCTAGCTCGTAATCTAACTTCCCAATATGTCTTAGTATCTCAAAAGGTCCAATGTATCTTGGGTTTAGCTTCCCTTTCTTTTTGAACCTCATCAGCCCTTTCCAAGGGGATACCTTTAGCAGTACTAGGTCCCCTACTTCATACTCCTTGTCCTTTCGGGCTAAGTTTGCATATTTCTTCAGTAGGTCTTGGGCTGCTACCAACCATCCTCTGATTAGATCCACTATATCTTTTGTCCTTTGGACCACTTCGTGTCCGAGCATCTTGCGCTCTCCAACTTCATCCCAGTATAAGGGAGATCGACAGCTTCTTCCATATATGGCTTCGTAAGGCGGCATTCCAATGCTAGCATGAAAGCTATTGTTATAAGAAAACTTGATCAACGGTAAGTGATCATCCCAACTTCCATTAAATTCTATGTCATAGACTCTCAACATATCTTCTAGCGTCTGGATGGTCCTTTCACTTTGCCCGTCTGTCTGGGGATGCTAAGCGGTACTCATATTCAGTTTAGTTCCCGCATATTCGTGAAAGCTCTTCCAAAATCTGGAGTTGAATATGAGATCTCGGTCTGAGACAATGGATGCTGGGACTCCATGTTGCGTCACTATTTCTTTAAGGTAATTGTCCATCATTCTATCGACTGCGTACCTCTCATTTATTAGAATAAAGTGAGATGACTTTATTAGTCGGTCTATAATTACCTATATGGAATCAAGGATGTCTTTCGTTCTTGGCAATCCTACAATAAAATCCATGGCAATCTATTTCCATTTCCATTCTAGAATGTCCAGGGGTCGTAAAAGTCTGTTAGGTCTCTGGTGTTCTGCCTTTACTCTCTGGAAAGTCAAACATTTGCTTACCTCTTCTGCAACGTCTCTTTTCATGTTGGGTCACCAGTAGTATTCCTTCAAATCCCTATATATCTTGGTGCTCCCCGGGTGAATGGAATACCTTGAACTATGGCTTTCATCCAAAATCTCGTCCTTAAGATCTTGAACACTTGGAACCAAAATCTTGTAGGAATACCTCATTATTCCCTTATCATCTCTCTTGGTATGGATCTCTTCTCCAGTCATTGACTCTCTTCCTTCATTCATTACTTTTTCTTGGCACAATATGGTCTTTTCCAATTACTCGGATTGCATTGCAATCTCAAATAGTTTTTCGGTTCCGGCACCGGTTACCTTCACTTCTATTTCCATTTTCTCAAAATTGCTTATCAACTCTTTCGAAGACATTATCATCTTAAGTCTCTTCTTCCTACTAAGGGCGTCATCCACCACATTGGCTTTCCCTGGGTGATAGAGAATTTCATAATCATAATCCTTGATTAGCTCTAACCACCTCCTCTGGCGCATGTTGAGCTCTTTCTGCGTGAATATGTACTTGAGGCTCTTATGGTCTATGCAGATCTCGCACTTCTCTCCATACAAGTAGTGCCTCCGAATATTTAAGGCCAAAAATATTATCGCGAGCTCAAGATCATGGGTAGGATATCTAATTTCGTATTCCTTCAGTTGTCTCGACACATACGTAATTACCTTACCGTATTGCATGAGCACGCAGCCTAATCCCTTGTGCGACGCATCACTATATATCACAAAATCTCCTTTTCAGTCCGGCAACGCCAACAAAAAGGGTCGTCACCAATCTCTATCCATTCGAACTTCTCTGTCTTACGAGTAAGTCGGGTTAAAGGGGCTGTGATCTTCCCAAAATCCTGAACAAACCTACGATACTAGCCAGCCAATCCTATGAAACCCTTACCTCTGTGGGTGTGGTTGGCCTTTCCCAATTTGAGACCGCCTCAATTTTGGAGGGGTCGACCAGTACTCCTTCCTTATTGATCACGTGTCCTAGAAACTGTACTTCATTCCGCCAGAATTCACACTTCGAGAATTTGGAATACAACTCTTCTTCTCTGAGTATTGTTAGAGTTATCCTTTAATGCTCTACATGTTCTGCCTCGGTCCTCGAGTATATCAAAATATCATCAATAAAAACTATCATACACTTGTCCAAATACTTCTTGAACACTCTATTCATTAGATTCATGAAAGATGCTAGGGCGTTGGTTAATCCAAAGAACATCACCAAGAACTCATAGTGCCCATACCTAGTACAGAACACGGTCTTTGAAATATCTTCGGGTTTAATTTTTAGTTGATGATATCCAGTCCTCAGATCAATCTTTGAAAAGTAGACAGCATCCTTTAGCTGGTCGAACAAATCGTCTATTCTAGGTAATGGGTAACTGTTCTTTATGGTTAGCTTGTTTAAATCTCAGTAGTCGATGCACAGTCTCATGCTCCTATCTTTCTTCTTAACGAACAATACTGGTGCTCCCCAAGGAGACACACTGGGTCTTATCATACCCTTCTCCAATAGTTCCTATAATGGGTAGCTAATTCCTTCAATTCTAACGGGGCTAACCGGTATGGTACCTTCGAATCTGTCGCCGTCTCTGGGGCCAACTCAATTAAAAAATTCAATCACTCTATCGGGTGGTAGTGCTGGAAGGTCTTGTGGGAATACATCTTCAAACTCCTTAACTACCGGGAAATCTTGCAAGTTGGGCACCTCCCTCTAGGTGTCCACCATATAGGCTAAGTAAGCCTCATTTCCTTTTTGTAGCATCTTCTTGGCCTGAGCCATGGTCAAAAATTTCTGCGTCTATCTCTTCCCTCTGATTATGACTTCTTTCTTCCCTGGGATATTATAACGACTCGTATATTTTGTACTATTTAAGTGTGTAATTATTGAATAATTAAATAAATAAAATATATGCATGGGTTCTGTCAGCTAAATATTATTCTATTATTAATTATATGTGATTTTGGTGCTCGAGTATCATTTGTGTGATTTGTTTTGAAACTGTATTGTTTTGTTTTTATATTTAAAGGTGGTTTTATTCAAGATTTATTTCCATAAATGCCTGACTTATCTCTAAAATTATTTGTATTGCTTTGTAATTTTATTTATGATTTGTGGCATTTTATAAAATTTAGAAATCAATATTTCATCGATTATTTAGCCCTATATGATTTTCTGATTGTATTTATTAGTAAAATCCGTATTTAATTCCAGAATTTTTCAAAAATTATGAAATTCTTATTTATTTAAGTTTGGAATATTCCGAGAATTTTAAAATTAATTTGGAAATTTTCGGGATTAATTTTACCCGCGCGTTGATTCCTTTAGTTGTTAAAAGCGGGTATAAATTGCATTTCAGAAATTCTTTTAAAATTTCAGAAGTTATGTTTTTATAAAATTTAGGATATTTTTAACATTTAAAACTATTTTCGTGATTTTCAGAAATTGTTTTAAGTGCGGCTCGGTTCGTTAATCGTCAATTGCGGGTGTATCGCGTAATGCAAAATATTTCCTGTTTTATTAATTTCAGGATATTTATAAAACTTTAAAATTATTCTTTTGTATTATTTTGATGAAATTTGCATGTGCTATATATCGTTAAAATTCATAAGTCGGTGTTAGACATGGGGTATACGTTTATGAATAAGGGTACGTGTCCCTTATTTTGGACGTGTGGCAGCAATACAGTTTATCATTTTTATTTTATTTCTTCACCTCCTTTCTTCATCTGGAGACAGCAACATCAATTCTCTCTAGAAGTCTCTCTAATTCTTTTTCTCTCTTATTCTCTCCATCCTCTTTTCTATTTCCTTTTACTGTCCGGTTTTTTCTGTTCTTTCCGCGTTCTCGCCGCTGTGCGACTCCGGTGAACCGCCGCCGCCCAATTCCGGTTGGTCTCGATCGCTTGATCTTATTTATGCTTGATTGTATATACATATATATATACGTATTTGTGTGTACTGCAGTTAAGTGTTGTGTCATTTTTTTCCGGTCTTCGCCGTTGTGTGTACTGCAGTTAAGTGTTGTGTCGTTGTTGTTTTTTCCGGTCGCCACCGGGCTGATTCCGGTGAGGTGACCCTGCATCTTTTGGCAGCCCGTGTGCGCCTATTCCCCTGTTCTGTTTTCCCGTTTACTTTGTATTCACAGGATTAATTAATTAATTTTACAAAATTTATGCAGGGTTTATTGATTGCAATTTGTGAAGTAAATATTTATGCGGGAATTATTATTAATTAATCGATAGAATACGCGTTGGACACCCGAAATTTTTTGGGCACCCGCGAATTTTACCACCGTCGGCAATGAGCCTTGGCGAGCCGACAGTGGACTGTGATGACGAGGTTCTGAGTTCTAATATAAATAAATAATAAATGTACAAATTTTATTTATGAGTTCGAAGTGAAATAGTAGTTAAATATTATTATTCGATATTATTGAGATTGTGATTGTAATGGTTGATTGATTGCTGGGCTGATTGTGGATTTCGATTGTTGTTGTTGGGTTGAACTGGTGGTTGGGACTCGTGATTGGATGGTCATTGTGGTTGCTGTTAATTGGTTTGACGTCGATTGTGTTCGACGGGTAGTCCGATAAATAAGGGAGACACTGCCCGATTTTTGGCAATGTATCCTATAAAATAACGGAAATACCAGTCGAATGTATATAGCTATATAATTATAAATAAAATATTTTATAAAATATAACTGACAACCTGTGTCCTAAAGCGACGAGTATATGTGTTTTACGAAAATGAATATCGAGTCGAGTTTTGAGTTCGTGAATCCTGATTGCTATGTGTATTGCATTAAGAGGTACAATTACGAGTCGGGTTATGATATCGTTGGGTATAATTGGTATTGAGGATATGTCAAGCATACCTAGAAGTCTAATATAGAGTATTTCGACTCTATAGGTTATACTAGGAAGGCTCGAGAGTGGCATTTGACTAAAGTTAACCTAGTGATCGATCGACAAGCACAACAAGGTTCCAAGGGAAGGACCTGAGCGTTGAAATCGGATCTAGGATAATCAAATAGTAAGGTGATAGAGCCGAGCGTCCAAGTCAGTCCAACGTTAAGCAGTATCGGTTGTAAAGCTCTGCAAGGAAAGTACCCCTGATCATACTCTTATGGTTCAATATATATGAATAACTGTTATTTTAATATCGTAATGGAACAGAAATGTTTTAAGTTATGTATCCCCTGTATCTGAAAATGTTGTTTAAAATATGTTTTGGGGAAAAGTATCTTCTGAAAGCACCTATCTCTAAACATGATTAAAATGAAAAGAAGTTTTGAATAGTGTGATGTGACATAATAGTTTTAAAAAGAGATAGGTGATAGTGCTTTTGGAAACTGGATAAGAGAAGTGTTTTGATCCACCTATGTCATGGAATGTTTTGATCCAGCTATGTCGTGGAATGTTTTGATCCAGCTATGTCGTGGAATGTTTTGATCCACCTATGTCGTGGAAGGTTTTGATCCACCAATGTTGTAGAATTTGAAAAGAGGTAAAAAAGGGAATTCAATTGATCTATTGGAATTGAGTAGGAGTAAGTGGCTTATTCGGTTGGGCATTATGTTTAACCGATTAGTCCAACGTGGGGGAAAGACCTAGCTAGTCTTTTCCCAAGTTCCGGAACACATTCTTTATTCTGGATGGCCTTTTAGTCGTTGTCCGGTGAGGATAGACTTATCAGCTATCTTCACCCGTTGAACGTCTGATAGATTTGATTGATTCAGTTTTGAAACTGTTTAACAAATCACCTTGTTTGAAACAGATGAATTGGAAATGAGATAGCATGCTAGAATTTAACTCTGGTATTTTGACACAACACACGACTGATATTGTTATTTTACAGAGCATGCTAGTTTTTGAATATCCAGTTAATGAATGTTTACCATGTTTTGTAAATGAGCTATAATCTCTGTTCCTATCGCTATTTTATCATAAATTACTTACTAGTTATTCATATAGTGGTACTGCAGAGCAATTGATTGCTCACCCTTTCAGAATGTTTTATAAATTTATTTCAAATGCTAGGAGGTTCTTCCGCGGTAGTCAGGGCAGAGTTCCAGTTCCTTCTGTGCCAGGCTCCTCTGAGGTAGTTATGTTGGACCAAAGATGGTCTATTGAGTTGCTGTGTTAAGCTAGTTGTATCAGGATGGTTTGTGTAAGTCGGTATTGTAATAGTTGTAACCTAAATCATACTTAAACTTGGAAAAGGTCTTGGTAAAAGGGTCGTTTATAATTAGTGATTTGGAATATATTATATTTATTATTATTGTTGTTGGTGACGTCAACTTCTGACCCTGGGGTTGAGGCCGTCACAGATATTCAGCTTAACTTTCTTCCATTTACAGTCTATCTGAGCATCATTGCTAGATAGCCAGTCAATTTCCAAAATTACGTCAAATTACCCTAATTCAGAAGAAATCAGATCAATAATAAAATATTGTTCCCCTATGCCTATCTGAGCATCTTTGTTTATTGTTTCATTTCCGTCTAAGGCCTACTTCCAAGGCGCTGTGAGGCAAGCTGAATCGTGGAAGAGGGCCTCAGACAAAGCTGACAATGCCCTCAGGAAGTAGCAGAGGAAGTACAGTTCTTTGAAGAGAAAGCTGAAGCGTAAGGAGGAGGAGCTCGGAGAGTCCAATACTGAGTTGGTTGTGCTAAGGGATGAGAAGGACAAGGCGATCGACAACTATTTGGACTGGGAGGAGTTTACTCAGTCTATGAGGGTGAGGGACGACTCGGTATTCCCTCGGTTTTTTAGGAATGGCTGGGACACGGCCCTTGGAACTGTGAACGAGGCTTGTCCTGATATTAACCCAGCGGACTATGTCTGCCCTGACGACGAGGCTTTACTACAGAGGTTTCGCACCCGAGTGGTTGTCTCGGATCGTACCCCTCAGGACCCACTTCTTCCTCCTCCCGAGTCATCTTCTAGGCCTTCTGCAGATGATAGCTCTTCTTCCTCCGGGACCACTGAGACATCCAGCGAGAGTGGCGGAGACAATGATATGGATGCCGAGGGAACCTCTGCTCCTTAGAGCTTTTCTAGCCATGCATGGCTTATTTATTTTACTTTGTCTTTGAGACTTTATTTATCAGACTTTGTTTTGCTTTTTTGAACCAGCCTTATTTATCGAACTTTATGCTTTCATCTCATGCACTTAGTTTACTTGCCATGCCATAGGGATTTATTAAACATATTTCAAAAACTTTCTAAATTTCATAAACTGTTGGGATTCATCCCTTATACAAGTCTTAATAAACCTCAAAATAAAACTAAAACATGTAATCCTAAGCAAGCAAATCTTCAAGGTGCTTTTCAACCTACTTGTCATCTTGACAAGTGAGAATCGTGCTCAACCATTTTACACATAGTAAATCTTCAGGTTTTGTGCATGCCAAGTTCTCGGGACTTCAAAACCATCCATAGTCTCCAACTTGTAGGTTCATCTTCCTTGAACACTTTTGACCTTGTATGGCCCTTCCCAATTTGGGGCAAGTTTTCCTTTCTTCTCAACATCGGAAGCTTCCACCTTCCTCAGAACCAAGTCACCTTGCTTGAAGAACCTTTCTTTAACGCTTAGGTTGTAGTAGAACGAAGCCTTTTTCTAACATTCCATTATCTTCGCATGCGCCTCATCTCGTACTTCATCAATTAGATCCAGGGCTAATCTTTTCCCCTCCTCATTTTCCTCGGCATTAAAAGCTTCGATCCTGGGAGATGAATGTGATATCTCTACAGGAACAACCGCCTCTGCCCTATATGCTAACATGAAAGGAGTTTCTCCAGTTGTGACTCTACAAGTAGTTCTATAGGCCCATTGTATTGGGAGTATTTCATCCACCCAGTTATTCCTCGACTTCTCGATCCTCTTCTTTAGCCCATCCAGGATTATTCCATTTGCCACTTTCGCTTTCCCATTGGCTTGTGGGTGAGCTACGGAGGTAAATCATAACTCAATCTCATTCTCCTCACAATACTTCTTGAATTACTCATTGTTGAACTGTGTTCCATTATCGGTAACTAGGATATGAGGAATTCCATATCGGCACATGATGTTTTCCCACAGGAATTATGCAACCTGCTTAGTTGTGATCTTGGCCAAAGGCTTGGCTTCAATCCACTTAGTAAAATAATCAATGGCTACAATCAGGAACTTTTTTTATGCCGTGGCCATGGGCAAAGGCCCAAGTATATCCATTCCCCACATGACAAAGGGGATGGGAGAGTTTATGGAAGCCAACATCTCTGGGGGTTGTCGAACAACAAGTGCATGTTTCTGACAGCGATCACACTTCTTCACGTACTCTTTGGCATCGGCCATCATCTCTGGCCAATAGAAGCCTAAACAGGTTATCTTATGAGCCAGTGCTCTGCCCCCCAAGTGTTGCCCACAAATACCTTCGTGTACCTCCTCAAGAGCCAAGCATGCCTCATCGGGTCCGAGACATCTTCTTAAGTAAGGAACCACATAAGATCTTTTGTACAAAATCCCATCGATCAAGGAGTATCTCAGTGCTCGAACATCCAACTTCCGTGCTTCAGTCACGTTGTTTGGCAGCCAACCTGTTTGAATAAGGGCCTTAATGGGATCTATCCATGACGTCCCCAGCCCTATAGGAGCTATGAGCTTAACATCAATGCTTCGTGTCTTCAAAACGCGAAAGTATATGCTTCCTGAACTTTCCTCTATCTCAGATGAAGCAAACTTTGACAATGCATCTGCCTTAGCATTTTCCTCCCTTGGGATGTGCTCAACATGGCACTCATCGAATTGAGTCATCACAGTGAAAGAGATGTGTCCTAAGTCCAATCATGTATGATGATTTAGGAATAACTTTTATGCAATCTGTTTTGATTTCATTGATATTAATAAAAGACTTGTTTTGGTTTTATTACGGGCTTTATCTATTTAAGTGTTTAAATAAGATATACCATAGTTTAGAGTAAAGCTTTTTATGGATTGTGATAAGATCATAATAATGAGACCTAAAAGATGATAACTCTAAACTAAAATATTTCCTGGTCGTAGGATTTCTAACTGGTAATTAGTAATCCTACGACCAGGAAAGATTGGTACATACTATGCTTGCTTCATTATGAAGGATGACTGTTCTCATAGACATTTGTGTGGTGACACTATAGCTAGTATGTAGGTGCTTATTATAGAATAAGTTCACTGAACATGACTCACACAGCTGAACAACTGATGGAGTTCACTCACGTGTCAGCAGTTGTTCACATAGTGATAGTTGTACAAGTATCCTTAGACTTAAGGTCATCATAGTCATCTTGTGTACACTGAACTATACTTTGGTTTAGTTCTTAGTCTCCAAGAACAATTATAAGGGCTCTACTCGGTATAGGAATTTGTACATGAAGATAGTGTATGATCAATAAAGGATCTACCCCTTCCAGTGAAGGAAGAGAATGTTCAATGCTGATCCACTTATACTAGTTCAAGAATCTCTGGCCAGAGTGAATGAAATTAGAAAGGAGTTTCTAATTTACATTAAATAGAACTAAGCATAGTGAATGGGAAAGCAAATGATTAAATAAGATAGACTTGACACAAGTTTCATGCCTTGTATTTAATCGTGACATTGCAGGGTAGAAGGATTATCCGGATAGTCGCAATATGCTGAGAAGTATCCCTCACGATGTAGAATAAATATGATTAATTTATTAATTAATCATATTTAATGAATTAGAGAATTTATATAAATAATGATAAAATAGTTTTATTATTATTTATTTCTACTACCGGCTTAATATTGAACCTACAGGGTCACACCATAAAAGGGAATGATTTAATGGTGGAGGAATTAATTAATAATGGCTGGTAATTATTTATTTGTGAAATAAATAATTAATTAGCAGATTTAATAATTGATTAAATGAGATTTAATTAATTCTTAATATTATTAATTAAGAATTTAATTTTGGAAATTAAATCAAGTGAGAGAATTATTTTTCTAAAGTGTTTAGAAAAGGGATTAATGATTAAAAGGTGTTTTAATTATTAGTTAGTTGGTTAATAAGAATAATCAATTAAAGGGTTAATAATAATAATATTTTATGGAAAATTTTCAGCTGAAAATTTTGCCTAAAAATATACTATTATAAACCCTATCTGCCTCAACCCAAATAATTAACCATAATTCTAAAGTAGAACAAGAGGGAGGCAACTAATTCTCTCAACCTCTTCCTCCTCCATCACATTGTACTCTTGGTGGATGCCGGTGGAGTGCTTCACACTTGAGGAGCAGCTGCTAGGGATTTCCGTTCATCGTTCTTGGATCGCTATTAAAGACCTCCATTTTTCCATTAACGTAAAGCTTCTTCTACTAAACATACTGAACTACGAATTAAATATTATTTTTCGCATGGATCCTGCGGAGGGTTTCGATTTTTTTTTAAGATTTAAATTTGCGTTTTCGTTGCGTTTATTTGCTAAAAACCCTTCACACAGCTCCTACTAGGCGGACATACTTAGCCATCGTATCATCCCTTGCCATCTATCAGAGCTTCATATTCTGCTTCATTGTTTGTGGTTGGCAAGTCTAACTTCATAGCATATTCAATCAAGAACCCATCGGGGCTTTGTAAAACTAGCCCTGCTCCACTTGAATTTGTTTTTGATGCTCCATCAAAATAGAGAACCCAATATTCCTTCTCCTTAACGTCCTTTTATTTGCCCCATTTATCACCTTCTATGTCTTGAGGTATAGTATCTTCCTGCCCCCCGACTTATTGGTTGGGTATGGTATATTCCACCACGAAGTCAGCCAATGTTTGGGCTTTTATTACCGTTCGTGGCTTGTACTTGATGTCAAATTCTCCCAACTCTATTGCCCACTTAATCAGCCTCCCACTAGCCTTGGGACAATGAATAATATTTCTCAAGCGCTGATTTGTTAGAACCTCAACTTGATGAGCCTGAAATTAAAGACGCAACTTTCTTGAAGCCATTACAAAGGCTAAAGCAAATTTCTTAATAGTTGAATAATTCAACTCAGCCCCATGCAGAATTTTGCTAACATAGTATACGGGTTTCCGGTTTTTAAGTTCCTCGTTAACCAATACAGCGCTCAAGGCATTTTCTGAAACGGCCAGGTACAAGTATAAAATTTCATTCATAGCTGGCTTGGCCAACAACGAGGCCAGGGCCATATATTTCTTTAATTCTTCAAATGCCTTCTGGCTTTCCTCAGTCCATACAAAATCCTTAACCTTCTTCAAGGACTTGAAGAACGACAATCACTTGTCCCCAGACTTGGAGATGAATCGCCCCAATGCAGCAACCCTTCCAGTGAGCTTTTGAACATCTTTGATAGTCTTTGGTGGCTCCATGTCCAAGATTGCCTTTATTTTATCGGGGTTGACCTCGATTCCTCTCTTAAAGACCATCAGTCCCAAAAACTTTCCAGATCCCACTCCGAAAGCACACTTTGCAGGATTTAGCATCATTTTATGGTATCTCGGGACCTCAAAAGCTTCCCTCAAATGGGTTATATGGTCAGCCATCACTAGACTCTTGACTAACATGTCATCAACATAAACTTCCATGGTCTTTCCAATAAGATCCTTGAAAATCTTATTTACCAACCTTTGATAGGTGGCTCCTGCATTCTTGAGACCAAACACCATAACAAGATAACAAAAAACACCAAAGTCAGTGATGAATGATACCTTTGGGATGTCATCCTTGTACATCTTGATCAGATTGTATCCATTTAATCCATCCATGAAGCTCAGCATCTCATGTCCAGCAGTAGCATCTACTAATGTATCTATCCTTGGTAATGGGAAACAGTCCTTGGGGCATGCGTCATTCAAATCGGTAAAATCCACACATATCATCCATTTTCCATTAGCCTTCTTTACCATCACAGGGTTTGCTAATCATTCTGGAAATTATATCTCCTCAATGAAACCAGCCTCTAAGACTTCTCTACTTCTTGTTGAATAGCCTCTTGCCTCTCTGGAGCAAAACTTCTTTTCTTTTTCTTCACTGTCTTTTAATTTGGATCTACATTCAGCATGTGAGTGATCAGTTTCGAGTCTATGCCTGGCATATCAGCTGCCAACCATGCAAACACATCACTATTTTCTTGCAAATTTTTTTACCAATTTCCCTCTAAGGGGCTCCTCTAGTGTGGCTCCAACGAAAGTCACTTTCTCAGCATCCTCGGGAGCTAAAGGAATCGCAACCAAGTCTTCTACTGGCTTCCCTCTTTTCTCATCATTCTCACGGATATCCAGATCTTTAATAGGCAGAACCTGCCCCCCAACTCCATCTGCCCTCAAAGAGGCCACATAACAACTTCTTGCCATCTTTTGATCTCCCCTCTCTACTCCAATACCATTCCGAGTGGGAAACTTCATAACTGAACAGTAGGAGGAAGGGACTGCCTTGAAGGCATGTATCCCTGTTCTTCCCATGATTGCATTGTAGGTTGAACTAACCTTCACTACCATAAAATCTAACATATGACTTGCTTGCCTTGGTTCCTGACCTATGGTTGTTGGCAACTTAATTATCCCTTCCACGGGGAACTCCACTCCTACGAATCCATATATTGGCATATCGGTCGGGGTTAGTTGAGAATCATTGTAACCCGTCCTTAAAAAGGTATCATGAAGTAAAATATCCACCGAGGCAGCATTATCTACAAGGACCCTCTTCACCGGGCTATTCCCTATTATTGGTGTTATAACCAGCGGGTCGTCATGAGGAAATTTTACACCCTTCAAGTCAGAATTATCGAATGTCATTGTTAATTCTGTCCTGGCCCTCTTCGGGGCTTCCCCAACATTATGCATAACCTCTCTAATATACGCTTTCCTGGAGTTCCTGCATGATCCAGCAGCAGTTGGTCCTCCAAAAATTATATTTATCACAGGCCCTCGGGGTCGCGGCCTCCCAAAGATTGCATTTATCACTGGTCCCCTTGGCTGGGGATTCCGCCCCTGATCGTCTTGGTCCCTCCTATGATCTTCAAAGTTCTTTCTCCCATTGTTGTTCCTATCTCCTCCGTCTCCAGTGTACTTGCTCAATCTTCCTTTGCGAATGAGGAACTCTATTTCATCTTTCAATTGTCTACACTCATCGGTGTCATAACCAACATCCTTATGAAATCTGCAATATTTGCTCTTATCTATCTTGGTAGGATCGGCCTTTAAGGGTTTAGGACAACGAATATCTCTATCTTTCTCGATTTCCATCAAGATCTGGCTTCTAGGAGCATTCAACTTATCATATTCAGTGAACTTTTGCCCAGGTCCTCCCTTTTTAGGGATTGAATCAGGGTTTTGCTCAGTTCTAGGATACTTGTCCTTAGCAATATACTCCAGATCAGTCTTTCGTTTCTTGCCTCCAGCGGGCTCGTTATTTACTACTGTCTTCCTCATGCTCTCCTCCACTTTGATGTACTTCCCGACCCTATCTTGGAGCTGCAACATACTCTCAGGGGGCGCTTGGCTAAGGACATCTTGGAGAACTCATCCCTAGTTCCTTGTTGTAGTGCTATCATAGCTACCTTGTCATCAAGGTCCGGGACTTTTAAAGATTCCTTTATGAAATGATTCAGATAGTCTCTCAAGGATTCTTTTGCTCCATGTACAATGCTCATGAGGGATGCTGAGCTTTTTTCATGCCCTCTCCCGCTGATGAATTGCTTAATAAAAGCCTGACTTAGTTCTCTGAAGGACCCAATAGAGTTTGGGGGAAAACGACTATACCATCTTTGAGCCATTCCCGATAGGGTTTGAGGAAAGGCCCGACACTTAATAGCGTCATTCACGGGCTGCAACAACAGTGCATAGAGAACGTCCTGACATGATTAGCGGGATCTCCAGTGCCATCATAAGCTTTAATGGTGGGCATCTTGAACTTCCTTGAGATATGGGCACTCATTATCTCTTCAGTGAATGGTGGAGTAGGATCATCAGGATCTCCTAGGGGAAGAAGATTACTTGGATCAGCCCTCGGGATAACATCCCTTCTCTGTAATGGACCATCCAGGTCTATGATTGGAGGAGGATTTCTCCCCCTTGGAGGTAGTGAGGGTCTAGAGGTCTGGTGCACCTCCAAGTCAAGCTTCAGCCTTTGAATCTCAGCCTCGTGAGCCTTAATTCTCTCTTGCACTTCTTGGGGACTCGTCCCTATGGTGCTCCTAGGATGCTGGTTACCATTAGGCATCGACTCTTTACCAGCACGCCTCCTTCTTGGGGCCGCATCATCATCTGAAGATTCAGAGTCTCTCTCAGTATAAGGACAAGAAAATTCTTGATCCTCAGGGATAGGAGCCAAACCATATATATATTGGGGAGTCTGCCCTTGTGCTTCACTCCTATTAGCATGTTCACTTCCTCCAACCTCGGGGTAAAGGGGCATCCCATAAGGGGGTTAGTGGTCACAATAGTTGAATACTCATACCCAACGGGTCGAGAATTCATAGGTGTATGTAGCTATTGAAGTTGGAAATTCGTCTCTTGAGGAGACGGGGGAATCGTCCCTTGAGGCTGAGGTTTAGTTGCCCCTACCTGGACTCCTCCTTGGGTGGCGGCATAGGTTGAATTTGGAGGTATCTCCACCGTTGACAAAATCGTTTGGGTCGTCCCGCTAGTGTTCCTCCTTCAGGGGTGCTGTTTCTTCTCCGTGTTCTCGCCATGGTTGTTGTTGTGCTTCCCACAGACGGCGCCAAATGTTATGGATAAAAAACTAAGGTATAGTAATTAATGTACTTACTGCTAGGGTTCGTGAGCTTCGAGGATCGATTTGACTGCTCTTGTGTCTCGTGACTCGATCTGCCTTAACAAGATACCTACGTACCTTGCTAATTTCCAAGGATCAAGTCAAAAATTGTAGTTCTGATTGGTGGGGATGAGACCCCTTATATAGGTATTGAAAGTCCTTGAATTGGACTAGAGTTAGGAGACTTGGTGGATAAGTTTCTGAATTTGAATGGACTTTGAAGTCCTAACAGGTAGGAAACTGGTTCCTTATCCCATGAGGTTCCTTGGAGGCCAATCTACAAGGATTTATTTCCCCACTAGGACTAATCTTATCAGCTGACTTAACCCTTATTAATTAATTATGAAATTAATTAATATTCAGTGTTTTGGGCCTTTCCAAATGGGCCTAGCTGTCATCCCAATTCTGATATAATTAATGCAATATTAATTACGTAATCAGGATTTATTTTATTCCCTATCAAAATTAAATTTTGAATTAAAATTGATTTTTGGAATTAAAATTAGGAATTTTGAATTATTTTAAATTACAATGGCAGAAACAGTTTCCTGGAAAAAGAAATGGGGTTGGTAGATCAAAACCAGGTCGGTAAATCAAAGAAATGGGACTTCGAAAACATGGCGGATCTGAGTTGAACCCGCCAGATTCTGCAACAAATCCGGTGGCTTCACCAGATTCCGACAAATTCAATTCATGTCCAAAATAGGTTGTTTTGCTTCAATCTGCACAAAAAACTCACTCAACGCAATCCCAACAACATATTGAAAGGTTGAGCAACATCACCACACGCCTAATTCGTCATTTCCGACGAAACCGAATAAAAATCAGGCCAACTTGAGGTTTTCCTGGAGAAAAGCCGATAAGCCCCAAACTAGAACCAAATTCAATGATACCGATCTCAAAACAAAGCTGAGAATACAAACAATCTAATAGCATAATTAAAATCAATAAAAACATACAAATAATCCGGAAAAATCAAAACTAAAAATGTAAAAAAACACAAACTCGACTTGTACTTCCAAGGATCAAATAATACAAATAAATATCTGGTTCGATTTTAAACATCAATAGGAAGCTTAATAAACCCTAAAAAAATCAAACAATTCAAGGATAGGAAAGCCCAAAATTCAAGGTATAAACCTTAAAATTGAAATTAAAGATTTACCAGTCTGAAATACTTTTAAATGTTATAATCTGGTAGAGCTTGAAGAGAGTGTTAGGAATATGTTGTAAGCTTGATGATAACTCTAAAAAACTCTCCAAGTAGATAAACTAAATGATTTTGTAACCATCAAAGTGTTGGAGTAGCTTATATTTAAATAAGTCTGCAGCACATTCCTATACACCTCAATAATTTAGAAGTTTAGAAGTTGTTAGAAATTCCAAGTCATGTTGACTATTAGCTAGATATGCATTATAGGCTTGTAAATTGTAAATAGATGATGCATTGTAATTCTGCATAAGTGAAAGAGTATCAAGTGCTAAGGAAACACTTTTAACGAATAACCTGCAAAGCCCTCAACGGATGACTCAAGCCATCTTCAACGGATAATTCATAACAGACTCAACGGATAATGTCGAAGTCTAAAAGAATAATCAGATCTGAGTAGCAGTTGAAAGGGACTTGATAGTCACATGGGTTGATTGTATATAAATGGAATGTGGCAGCCTATAATCAGGATTATTAAGATAAAGAAGCATTTCCATTTTCATGCAAAATAGGGACGTTCAAAGATGCTACATCTATCTGGATTGCATGGGACAGAGAAATGGAGCAACACGTGATTAGACCTAGATAATAGAAGTATGCTTTGTCTTTTCATGTATGTAACTTGATGATATATAAACTAAGAGTAGCAAGAGTTCTTAAGTATGGATTAATAGAGAAAAATCAAGTACGAACTAGAGAGCATTTGTAAGCTGAATCTTCTAACACTCTCAACTTCAAAGTTTGTAAAAACTCTTGTAAGCACTTGTGTGCATTTTGCATCACAGAAATCTTCTACATTTATATATATCTCTGGTGGAAACAACAATCCACCAAAAAGTTTTTACTTTGTGTTTGAATACATGAATATTTCTTATCTACACTTTGCATATTACATAATTATATTTATATTTGTAAGAAGTTCTTAAAATTGAAATGAAACCAAGAATTACATTCAACCCCTCTTCTGTAATTCTAGTTGTTAGATTGTTCAGGAATAACATTTGGTATCGGAGCAAGCTCTTGACACACTAAGAGTTTAAAGATCAAAGCAACTAACAACATGAGCAGGAAGGATGATGGAGTGAAGATCCCGTTCTTGGATAAAGACAAATATCACCATTGGAAGGTGAAAATGCACCTGTATCTTCTCTCTCAAGATGAAAGTTATGTCGATTTTATTGAAAAGGGCCCTTATTTTCATCGAAGATCTGCTACAAATGTTGAAGGAGATGTAGGCAATGAGAAAAGTGTTGCAAAGCCACAATCAGAATGGACAGATGAAGATATTGAGAAAGTATACAAAGACAAGAAGGCTATGAACATTCTGTTCAATGGTCTTGATGGAGATATGTTTGACAATGTCATCGACTACAAAACTCCTAAATATATTTGGGATACAATTCAAATCATATGTGATGGAACTGAACAAGTGAGAGAAAATAAGATACAACTACTAATCCACTAGTATGAGCACTTTCATTGTTAAGACAGTGAATCCTTGAGTGGCATCTTTAGTAGATTTCAAAAATTAATAAATGCACTAAAATTGCATGAAAGAGTCTATCAAACAAAAGATTCAAACCTGAAATTCCTTAGATCTCTACCAAAAGAGTGGAAGCCTGTGACGGTCTCAACCCCGGGGTCAAGAGTTGACGTCACTAAACATGAAAAACATAAATATAAACAACAAGATTATTATTATTATATACTAAAACGACCCCATACCAAGACCCGATCCAGGTTCAAGTATGATTCAAGTTACATATTATTATAAATCATTTATTCAAAAGTCCGACACACTAAATTATTCAGCAACTCATCAGACCCCACATGGTCTGATACTAACTACCTCTGAGGAGCCAGGTCCTGAAGGAGCTAAGACATGGTTCTGCCAAGGTCTAACTGGTCTTCTAGGCATCTGCGAGATATATATATATAACTGGTTGCAAGGGTGAGCATTATCGCTCAGTAGTACCAACTTATGAATATCAAGATAAAAAAAGTAATGTAAATAGTTATAGGAATAGAACTATAAATCAATATGAAATCCGTAATCTGTAAATCATTTTGAGCATCAGTAAATAAAGAAACTGGATATCCCTGACTAGCATGCTTTTAACAAAACAAACGTAGTTGTGTGCTGTGTAAGTACCAGAGTCCAATTTTAGCATGCTATTTACATTAATTAATCAACTATATCAATCACTTATTCCCTTACAAAAATCACAAAGCCAAATCAGATACGTAATGGATATGTGAAGACAGCTGATCAGGCTATCAACACCAGACGGCTCCAAATGGCATCCCATAAACCTGTTCCGAAACTCAGAGACTAGCTAGGTCTCTGACCTGCTGGACTAATCGGTTATGAATTACGCACAACCAAATTAGCCTATTACGCCACCTCAATAGACCTACTATGGCCCCTATGTATCCCATATCTAATCGTTGTATCCAGTTTTCAAAACCCTTGTACCTATCTCATTTCAAAACCATTCATTTTAACAGCACACGTAAAACTGGTTCACAAATCATTTTCATTCGAGATAGGTACCTTTCGAAGTTACTTTTCCCCAAACAGGTTTAAAACAGTGATTTATAACTACCGGGGATATGTAACTCAAAACGTTTTTGTTCCTTTACGAGAATAAAAAAATGTTACGTGCTGATTCTCCATGATCAGGAGGAACTCGAGATATGACTATTTTGGATGTCATCAGGATTTGATGTGCCATCATGATTTAATGCATCATCAGTATCTGCAGAATATCAGCATCTGAAGACAGTCTATTGTGAAGATTAAGTCTGTTCCTTATTTTGAGGAATGGATATTTGTTCGTTCTGAGTAATAGGACTTTGTGTGTTCAGTTGAAGATATGTATCATTTTCTGTTAGTAATTGATAATGCATATCCTAAACTGATTTGTAGCAGCTGTGTATTATATAAACACAGTTTAGGTCATCAAATAGTGATTAACTCGAACATTGTACGACCTAGTAACTCTCAAGAACATCAGTATTTCTTGAGAGAGTTTGTAACAATTTTTATCAGAAATATAAAGAACTGTTATATTTTTATAATTGTTCGAAAGGTTTATACAATTGTATCCAACCGCCCTTAAATAATTGTATCTTTACTGGGCAACAATTGGTATTAGAGCAAACTGATAAATTTACAATCAGAAGCGATCTAAACATGTCTTTGAACAAGTATGAAAGTATTAAAATCCCCATTATGAAAAAGACTGAATATCCTACATGGAAGGTGAAGATGCTCATGCATCTGGAAGCTACAGATCCAGACTATCTTGACGTAATCAATGATGGACCCCACATGCCAATAAAACTGGGGCCAGCAACTCCTATTGTTGCTGAACACTATCAGTTGAAGGAAAAGAGTGAGTGGACACCAGAAGAGAAGGTTGATGTGCTGAAGGATGCAAAGGTAAGAAACATTTTGCATAACAGTCTTGATTATGTGATGTCAAACAGGGTTATAGCCTACAAAACTGCCAAGGAGATATGGGATACTCTTGAAACTCAATGTCAAGGAACCATGGCCATCAAGAAGAAGAGAAGGGCTGTTCTGATTCAACAATATGAACATTTTGAGGCCAAACCTGATGAAAGCCTCACTGACATCTATGACAGGTTTCTCACCCTTCTCAACAACCTATCCTTGGTGGTAAAAGTGTATGATCAGGAGGATTCAAACACTAAGTTTCTGAGAGCCTTGAATGGGGAATGGGAGACTCAAACTTCAATCATACGACATCAGTATGATTTGGAAATAATCACCCTGGATGAAGTCTATGGCATGCTGAGAATTCTTGATCTAGAAGTTCAGCAAAGGAAAGAGAGGAAAAACAACAAGGGAAAATCAGTTGCTTTGAAAGTGAATGCTAAAGCTTCAAAAGAAAGGTCAGTTGAAGCTGCAAGGAAAAAGAACAATCTGCTAGAATCAGATACCGATGATGATACTGATTCTGAAACTGATGAGAACATGACAAATTCTGATGTCATGCAAATGGCTGCATTGCTAGTTAAGGGCTTCAAGAGGATGCAATTCAGGAAGTGTCATAAGAATAGAAGCTTCAGGAAAAAGTTCACTAGAGGAGAAAGGAAGTCATCTGGAAGAATAGAAGAGAAGGACTCTAAAGCTAGAAAAGTCGACAGGTCGAAAATCAAGTGCTACAACTGTGATGAACCCGGTCACTTTGCTACAGAGTGCAAAAAGACAAAGCTTGACAAAGGGAAGAACAAAGCCTTGATTACATCAAGCAAGGATTGGATGGACTCCACTAATTCTGAAAATGAAGAAACATGTTATGCACTGATGGCTAGCTTTGATGCTCCTGCTTCCTCTGATTCAAAGGTATCAACTTCTTTCTTCTCTTTTGACACTGAAAATATATATGAACTGAAATCTATTCTTAAGTCTCTCTATGGAAATTTTAAAAATAAGATTCTAGAGAACAATAGACTGTTAATTGAAAATGAAATCTTAAAATCTAGGAATGATCAGTTGGAGTCTGACTTAATAAATCAGATTGAAATTCAGAAAGAATGTGAGAAAGCTAAACATACAGCAAAGGTACTAGAATCTAAATACAATATGTTAGAAAATGAATTAGAAAATGAGAGGAAAACTCTTACTACCTAGACTGTTTCAGGAAAAATGGTTCATGACATGACCTCTAAGAAAAACTGGAAAGAATGTCTTGGTTTTGTAGATGAAATAAGGATGTTGACACTGAGAATAAGACTACCCTTAAGACTCCTGTTAAGTTTATCTCTTCAGAAGCTGATGAACCCAAATCCATCTATGAAAAGGGTTCAACATCAGCATCCCAAGAAAAATCAGTAAGTGATAAATCTCAAAGAAAGGAAAACAAGGGAACCATTAAGACTGTTAAGAAAGAAAAGAACATAGGACTTTTGTCTAAAACACAATTGAAAAAGAAATTATCCGAGGTTACTGACAAACCTCAAGTAAAAAGTCCTAAAAGGAAAAGAAATGGTAAGCAAGGTATTTCTAAGGATTCTAGTTATAAGTTAGCTCCCAATGCTCCTAGAAAAACTTTTTTTAATTGTGGTAATACTAATCATCTTGCTATTGATTGCATGAGGAGTAAGAAAATGAAAACTGTTATTCCTGAGTCTGATGTTAGGGGTAGATCAGTATTTTATAAACCACAAAATCCTTGTTTTCATTGTGGTAGTAGTTAACATTCGATTTATACTTGTAGTTCCTATCATAAGCTGTATCACAACTATTATGAACCTTTGCCTAAATTTAATAAAGTTGCTTGTGTGCTCAATTCTTCTAGTTCTACTAAATCTGCTTCTGACAAGACAAATCCTGACAAAGGAAAAACTATCAGAAGTATTCCTGACTTACAAAGGCTTAAGTTGTCCAAAAAGAGGGCCCAACAAGTATGGGTCCTTAAAAATCGTTCTAATTAATTATTCCTCTGACTGCAGGGTAACAAGAAAAATACTCTTATCTTGGATAGTGGGTGTTCAGGACACATGACTGGAAATAAATCCCTGCTTTTCAGAATTTGAGAAGAAGGATGGCCCAGATGTATCTTATGCAGATGGAAATGTAGGACACACTCTGGGATATGGCAACTTGATAATTGGAAAGGTAGCAATAGAGTATGTAGCTCTGGTGGAAGGACTGAAGCACAATCTTCTCAGCATCAGTCAAATCACTGACAGAGGTTATCATGTGGTATTCTATGACTCACACTGTGAAGTTGTTCATAACAAGTCAAAGAAAATTGTCTTGAAATGATACAAACATGGAAACATATATGAAGTAAGGTTGCATGAAAGTCTTGAGGAAGAAGCTACTTGCCTTATCTCAAAGGCATCAGTAGATGAGAGCTGGAACTAGCACAAGAAGCTCTCATATCTCAACTTCAATTCAATAAATGAACTTGCCAAGAAGGAGCTAGTAAGAGGATTACCAAATATTCTATACTCATCTGATGGTCTTTGTGATGCTTGCCAAATGTCCAAACAAAGAAGAGTATCTTTCAAAAGTAAAATAAAATTCTCTATTACTGAGCCATATCACATTACACTTGGATCTCTTTGGACCAGTAAACATAATGTCCATCAACAAGAAAAGGTACACACTTGTAATTATTGATGATTGCACTAGATACACTTGGGTTTATTTTCTACACAGGAAGGATGAAACTCCATAAATTATTCTGTATCACATAAGGCAAATTGAAAATGGATCCACCCATAAAGTGAAAATTCTGAGAAGTGATAATGGCACTGAGTTCAAGAACTCAAAAATGGAGGAAGTCTGCAAGTACAAAGGCATACAACAACAATTCTCAGCTCCTGGTACACCTCAACAAAATGGTGTTGTTGAGAGGAAGAACAGAACCTTGATTAGAGCTGGCATGACTCTGCTGGAAGAAGCAAAACTACACACTTACTTCTGGGCTGAAGTAGTAAACACATCATGTTATACTCAGAATATCACACTGATAAACAAACACGGTGTTACTCCTTATCAGATGCTGAAAGAAAAGAAGCCCAGTCTTAAACATCTTCATGTATTTGGATGTTAGTGCTTTGTTTTGAGAACTCATACTGATCAGCTAGGAAAGTTTGAATCAAAAGTTGATGAAGGAATCTTTGTTGGATACTCACCATTAAGAGCATACAGAGTTTTCAATCTGAGAACAAATACTGTAGTTATCTCCATAAATGTGTCTTTTGATGATATAAAAATTCCTCGTTTTGAAGAAGATTCTCATGAAAGTCTAATATTTGCAAATGAAAATGCATTGTTGGAACCTGGATCAAACTCTAATGAATTGGCAAATCCTGATGATCCAAATCCTAATACTCCTTCAGATTCTGAAGATGATCATTGTATTATTGAACCTGGACATGTTGAGGGGGAGCAACAACAAGGTTCAACTAATGATTCTAACACTGAAGAATCAACTCAAGGTTCTTCTCAATCTAGTCATTCAGAATCGAATGCTGATTTAATATTAGATGGACATGATTCAAGTCCCAAAACTTCATCAGGAGATGACAGCACGGATTCAGGGGGAGCCTCAAATACATTTGATGAGGCATATAATTCAGGGGGAACATCTAGGTCCAGAAGGACACTTTCTAGTTCCAGAAAATGGACTAAAGATCATACTCCTGATCTAATCATTGGAAATCCTGATGAAGGTGTAAAGACAAGAGTGCAACTCAAAATGAATGTTTGTATCATAATCTACTTTCAAAAGAAGAGCCAAATAAAGTAGAAGATGCACTCAAGGATGCAGATTGGGTCATAGCTATGCAAGAAGAATTAAATGAGTTCAAAAGAAATGAAGTTTGGAAGCTGGTGCCTAGACCTAAGAATAGGTCAATTGTGGGCACAAAGTGGGTCTTCAGAAATAAGACTGATTCCGATGCAACAATAATCAGAAACAAGGCAAGATTGGTGGCTAAAGGATATTCTCAACATGAAGGCATTGACTATGATGAAACATTTGCTCATGTTGCTAGGCCGGAAGCAGTCAGAATTTTCTTGGCATATGCTGAACACAAGAAATTTAAAGTCTTTCAGATGGATGTCAAGAGTACATTTCTCAATGGAGAACTTGAAGAGGAAGTCTATGTTGAACAACCACCAGGTTTTGTGGATCCCAAACATCCTGATTATGTTTATAGACTTGACAAAGCACTCTATGGACTAAGGCAAGCATCTAGGGCATGGTATGAGACTCTTGCTCAGTTTCTGCTGGAAAGTGGATCCAAAAGAGGTACAATAGATAAATCTTTATTTTATCTGAATCAAGGTAAATATCCTCTTTTAGTTCAAATATATGTGGATGATATCATTTTTGGATCAACTAATCAAAAACTGTGTGATAAGTTCATAAAGTTGATGCAATCAAGATATCAAATGAGCATGATGGGACAGAAGTATGAAGTTGATGCTGATGTTATAGTTCAAGCAATAAGATTGTCTGCCTGTGATGGTGCTCCTGAAGATTATACCATTCTTCAATTCATAATTGCTAGGAGAACAGATGCATCAGGTGTAATAAGGTATACTAGATTTCTTCAACTGATTTTTAATTTTCTATGATCTAATGTTGAATTTGATGATGATGAATTGCTTCATGTTTTTCAAATTTCTGAAAAAGCTATTACAGATCATATCAAAAGAGATGAAAAGAATATGTTTTCAGGACTTCCCTTCCTGCCTCAGGAGGTCAGGAAATTTCTATTGAAAAATAGACCAACTCCTTCACAAGTGCTTGTAAATCCTGATGTTGGCACCTCTGTTCAATTTTCTGATGCTGTGGAACAAGACACTACCTTTCTTGTTTCTAACCCAAGCATTTCTTCTACTAAACAGAACTCCAACTCAGCTCTTAAATTATCCTCCTCTGGTGTCTCTCAAAAGGCATCAGTTGTACCAGAGAAAAGGCTGGTTAAGAAAACTGTTTAATCTAAACAGAAAGCTCAATAGGCCTCATTGAGTGAGAGTGAGAAGAAAGAAGAATGTTTTCTAGTCAAGAAAAGAAGGCTGATCATGCAAGATGATTCTAACTCTGATGATCAGATGCCCATTGGGCCATGGATGAAGACAAAGAAATCAACAGTTGCAATTCCTGATGACTCTGTTGACACAACTGGAACTAAGGAGCCAACTACTGATGTTAGTGCTCTGATCAAACAGATTTTAGTAATCAAGGAATCTATCGTGTTTAAGAAAACTGACAAGAGCATGCTGAAGAGAAAAGCTGAAGATGTGGCAAGGTACATCTGAAAGAAGAAAAAGACTCAGTCCTCTACTATGGATGTCAGTACACAAGAACCTAAGTCTCAAAGGGACTTAGCAACTGAGATACATCCAATCCCACAATAACCATCCTATAAAAGAGAAGATGCAGACAAAGAGGCTGCACAAATTATCGTTAATTTTGCTCAAGGTGATCTTCTTGATGATTCTGAACAACTGCTGCAAGAAAAGAAGGCTCATCAGGATGTATTGTCAAAGGTGAATGTAGTTATTAATGATCTTATGTTCGAGAAGAGTACACAAGAACCTTCACCAATAATTGCTGAAGCAACTCATATTCCTCCAGCCCCACAAGAACCATCAATTCAAAGTACTGATGCTGGTCTAGTGCATTTTCCTGACAAATTAAATCCTTATACTACAACAAATCTTGATGCTGACCAACTGTCAATTCTAGCAGCTTTTACTGATGATTCATTGCTTGTAGCTAGTTTGTTACAGCATCCTGATGCAGTGTTTGTCCCTCCATTGTCATCACTTCCAGTTGAGGACTCACCTACATGTATTGCTTATTTTCCTATGTTGTTCTCAATGTTTGTATGATTATAAATAGTCTCTTATTTGAGGTTACCTCTATTTATATAACAAGCATACTACTCCTCTCAGCCATCTCTTATTTCTTTGCAAAATGTGTGATTGTGCCTTTCTGTGAGACTATGTGAAAATACTATGTGAGAAAATCAAATTTTGAGTGGCAGTCTCCTATACTAGCAAAAGGAGAGGTAGTTTTGAGAAAAGAATTTTATAAGTTTTTCTTTGCTTATAAACTTTCTTATGTGAGATACATATTACTCTTAAAAGTAATATATTGTGTGAGAAGTTATGAGATCACTTGAAAAGAAAAGAGAGATTTAGGTGTTACATTGTTTTATATTTCAGGATCTCATCAGAAACAAATAATTATTGCTAAGGATCCTCTTAAAGGCAAAGCAATTCTGCCGAGCTTTGCAAATTCTTCTAAGGGCATGTCTTGCTCTGATTCTGGTGAAGAGAGTGATCATGATGATCCTGACATAGCTCAGCTGAAGACTACTATTGATGCATCTAAGAAGTCCAATGTTGGTTCTTCTTCACATTTCAATACAGATCCCTCTTATTACAATGCTGATGCTGAGCATTTTCGAAAGACTGAATGGGATTTTGCATGGAGAGATGCACATACTTCTATCTCCTCAGTTGTTGGTATGCAACATGTTCACAGGGCATATGATGGAATTCAAAACCCTGACCTTAAATTGCATCTCAAGGCCTCTACCATATATGTGAAAAGAATCCTCTATAAACTTGTTGATTTGAAGACATCTCATGCTACTTTACAGAACAAGATTGATGCCTTTATAATCAATCCACTTACTTCAGCTGAACTCATAAGTGTGAAAAAGGCTGTTATTGTCGTGGTTCAATCTCAACAAAGCATGGATACTCAATTTTCTTCCTTGGAAGATAAACTGTCTTCAATGGCTGATAAACTGGATGTTATGTTTTCTCTTCTTTCAAATACTGATGCCAAAAAGGGGGAGAAGATAGCTGTCACAAAATGTACACCTGACTCTATTCAGTTGTAAGATAAAGATACTGATGATGATGGTGATATGAATCCAGTTGTAAATGTTCAAATTAATCATGTTTCTCAACAACCTCAACATTCTAAAAGATTTGGTTCTTCAGGACAAGGAAAGTCTACTGATGCTCATGAAGTTAAGCACAAGACTTGTGCTGATGCTCCTAAAACTGGTGATATTACGATCTCAAACATAGCAGATGCTAAAGGATTATTCTTTCCTTACAAACAAAAGGAAACATGTGAAAAGATTGTTCTGTACTACAAGGATAAGAGGTTTGAGCAAAAGAATGCCAAAAGTGCTCTTGGGTTGATAACTGAAGAATTTCCTGATCTAACAACTGAAGAAGCAGTTATCCAACAGAAGGAGCTAATGGCTCAAATTTAAGCTGAAGCAAACAACTCTGAAGGAATATGAAAAAGAGTTGGAAGAGCCACAAGAGCCAGAGGAAGAAGAGGAAGAGGGAGAACTTCTAATTCAAGTCAAGGTTCTGAAATTGATTCTGCATTTCTGAATGTTCTATTCAGGGAAGGTTTTGTTCATGTACAAGGAAATGATGTAAAAGATGAAGCTGTGGATACTGAAGAAATGATTGTGCAAAGAAAGAAGAAATCAACCGCTGACATTGCTCAAGTTCATGTAACTAATGCCAATATGTCTCTTATAGAAGACACAAATCCAGAGGTAAAAGCAGATCCCGATGTTGTGAATTTGATAGCTGATTGTGACACTGATGAAAAGGTGATCAAAGTATTGAATGAATCGACTCCTGATGAACAAGAAAGAATTGACAGAAGGAAAGCTGATCAAGCATGCAGTGACTATGAGCAAAGAATTCTAAATTCAAGGAGAGAGTTGCGGCAGAAAACAAAAGGAAAGACTCATGATTTATCTACAGGGTATGCTCCTCTCAACAAGAAGGATAAAAGATGGAAATATTTTTATACATTTAGTTATCCTAAAGAATTCAAGCATATTGAATTTGTGTCAGCATGACTTAGGGATTCTATTTCAGAACAAGAGGATATTGATAAGTCCATCAAGAAACCTTCTTGGGTGGAACATAATGAAAAGCTAAAACTTATCAAAACTCGTACTAGAGGAGGTATTGATCATCCTGGAATGGAAACTCTGAGGTCTGATTTACTGGACACATATATTCTGACTGACAATCTTGGTGAGAGAATTACTCCTTCACATCTTGAGAAAGTTGAAGTTGTAAAGACTGTTTATAGGAAGATAAATCTTGGTGATTTCAGAGAAGAGATTTTGTACTTCTTGAGAGATGGTACGGTGAAAAGCTTTAAATTGCAGCAACTTTTGATGAAGACTATGACAGAGTTGAAATATATTCATTATCTTCTTAGAGTTGAGGATAATGTCACATAAAATTGGTCTTCTATGATACTTGAGAGTATCTAAAGAAGAGTCATGAACAAAGAAGACAAATACAATGGTGATTATGTTCATATGTACAGAACTTATACTGGTCAAGAAATGAAGATGGAAAAGGGAGCTGCATTTCTAAAAGTTTTTCTCAACAGTCCTCAGTTATCTTTCAGTCCTTGTCATGAAGATGTCAGCTTAAGCTTTATGTTAATTGGTGATCTTGAAATAACTAAGAGTACGATTTCTAAATTAAGATCAGCCATTTATCAGCTTGGAGAAGATACTGAAGAGAAGAAAGAGTTGAAGAAAAAGCTTGTCAAAGTCCTTCAAGACAAGGAGGATAAAAGGTTAAACAAATTTCTGGAAATAACTGTCAGTTATCTTAGGATAATGAAGTATGCCTTACTCCTTGTATATTTTGTAATTGGTTTTGGCATCATTGAGAATGGAATTTGTGCTTCATTACATTAAGCATAAATTGGGGAGATTGTTACGTGCTGATTCTCAATGATCAGGAGGAACTCAGGATATGACTATTTTGGATGTCATCAGGATTTGATGCATCATCAGTATCTGCAGAACATCAGCATCTGAAGATAGTCTGTTGTGAAGAATAAGTTTGTTCCTTATTTTAAGGAATGGATATCTGTTCATTCTAAGTGATAGGACTTTGTGTGTTCAGTGGAAGATATGTATCATTTTCTGTTAATAATTGATAATGCATATCCTAAACTAATTTGTAGCAGCTGTGTATTATATAAACACAGTTTAGGTCATCACATAGTGATTAACTCGAGCATTGTACGACCTAGCAGCTCTCAAGAACATAAGTATTTCTTGAGAGAGTTTGTAACAGTTTTTATCAAAAATATAAAGAACTGTTATATTTTTATACTTGTTTGAAATATTTATACAATTGTATCCAACCCCCTTAAACAATTGTATCTTTACTGGGCAACAAACAACAGTCTATTCATACGTACTGAACCATAAAAGAATGGGCAGGGTACTTGCCTTGCAATGCTTTACAAAACCTTAGTTAGCTCTCACGCTGACTTTAGTCCTTGCGAAACTCGACCGGGATCTACAGTAACAGAATACCCTAATAAGTTATACCCACATGCTTGATATCCTTGAATCCTAAAAACCCAATTCGATTACCCGACTCGTATAACAATTATACACATAATCACGTAATCCGTATTTACATAAGGGTAAAATGTTTTGTATTGTAAAGTACGTTTCTCGTATTTAAAATAGATTTTTAGAAAAAATTTGACAGCGACTCCTCTATTTATAAACCTGCTCGTCGAAACATAATTGACTTTAATCCCAACAAATCACAACCCAATTTCCACAATTCCACAATCATTCACATATGAAATTAATTATACGATTCATTTTTATTTATTTTATAAAATTATGAATCAGAATCAATTCATCACCGCCCACTCGTAAAAATTCATTGCGGAAGGTGGCAACATTTATTGGTGCCGGAAAATATTCGGGTTTCCGAATAAATTCTACCGATTAACCAAAAATATTTCCCGCATGAATTAACAGTAATATCACGAATATTATTCAATAATTCCTGCATAAAAGGACTTAAAATTTTAGGATTATAACAATAAACCCACTGCATAACTCGGTCCAACAAGGCCCGACAAAAAAACCCAGTACAAGCCCAACATCAAATATGAACAGAGAACAGGGGAGCACACACGCGGCCATGTGCCGCCCCAAACCCACACACCCGATCGACACACACACACACCATCATGAACACACATACAAGCATATATATATACATACATATAAGCAACAGGAACCACCGAGCTTACTGGGAAAAAAAATGCGGCGGCGGCGAGACCGGAGTAACAGAGGAGAGAAACGGAGAATCCGAAGGAAAGAAAAAGAAATAAACAAGAGAGATTGGGAGAGAACAGAGATATTCAAGAGAGAGACAAGTATAGGGCTCGATGAGAACAAAGGAGGGGGAGTAAATAAAAGTTAGACACATGTTACTCGAATTACTATGTGCTACCACGTATCAACAATTAAACCAAGTGTTTATACGTGGCCTGAAATATGAATTTGTTCCGGAAATTCGCAAGTATCGAACCAAGTTGCGGATAAAATAAATTCGGATAATTACGAAAGTAGTTTTAAAATTTTATATATATCCTGAAATTAATGAAATATAAATTTCGTATTTTTTAAAAAAAAATTGAAACATAATTTATACCCGCTTTTAACAATTAAACGAATCAACCCGCGGGTGAAATTAATCCCAAAAATTCAAGAAATATTTTTAAAATTCTCATAATATTATAAATTTCATAAAATACGAGTTTTGTAATTTTTGAGGAATTCTGGAATTAAATTCTGATTTTACAAATAAATGCAATCATAAAATTATTTAAAGATAAATAATTACTGAAATATTGATTTCTCAATTTTATAAAATCCCAAAAATTAATTATTAAAATTATAAAATCATAAAAACAATTTTAGAGACATTCCCAATATTTATGAAAATAAAACTTTAATAAAATCACTTTTAAAAGTGAGACAAAACAATACAACTCCATAATTAATTATGTAATTCAACCCTAAACACCAATAAATCACACATATAATATAAAACAAAACACAACTGTCAAAACCAATACACATATTTTATTTAATTAATTATTCAATAATTACACTTTTAAAATAATACAAAATATAAGAGTCGTTATATCCTTCCCCCTTAAAAAAATTTGTCCTTAGAATCTGACTTAACTAAAAAATGAGGATATTTATCAAGTGTGTCTGACTCTAACTCCCAATTAGACTCTTCTACTCTAGGATTTTTCCAAAGTACCTTCACTATGGGGATCGACTTATTTCTAAGAACTCGCTCTTTACGATCTAAGATTTGGACTAGTTGTTCCACATAGGACAAATAAGGCTGAAGCTCAATCTGTTCGTATTCTATGACTTGATTCAAATCAGGATTATAGGGCTCCAACATGGATACGTGGAACACATTATGGATGTGCTCCAACTGCGGCGACAATGCTATCTCATAGGAAACTTTCCCTATATTCTTCAAAACTTACTTCAACTGGTCCTATAAATCTGGGGCTGAGCTTACCTTTTTGACCAAATCACACTAATCCTTTCCAGGGTGATACTTTTAGCAATACCAATGACCCTACTTCGAAATTCATATCTTTTCTATGCAAATCTGTATTTTTTCTTTGTTTATCTTGGGCTGCTTCTAACCTTTTCCGGATCAATGCCACTGAATCTTTAGTCTACTGAACCAGCTCAGGACCTAACACTTTCTTCTCTCCTATTTCATCCCAATACAATGGTGATCTACTCTTACGTCCATATAAAGCTTCGTAGGGCGGCATTCCAATGCTGGCATGATAGCTGTTATTGTATAAGAACTCAATCAAAGGTAAGTGTTTGTCTAAATTTCCCATAAAATCCAAAACACAAACTCTTAACATATGTTCTATGGTCTGGATTGTTCTTTCACTTTGACCGTCTGTCTGAGGATGATAGGTGGTACTCATATTCAACTTAGTTCCTAGACATTCTTTGAACTTGGTCCAAAACCTTAAATTAAATCTTGGATCTCGATCTGACACAATAGACACATGAACTTCATGGTTGGTCACTATCTCATCCAAATACAACTTAACTAGCTTTTCCAAAGAATACCTTTCGTTGATCGGGAGGAAATGTGCTGACTTTGTCAATCTATCAATGATTACCCAAATAGCATCGTGATTAGCTCTCGTCTTTGGAAATCCCACTACAAAATCCATTGCAATCTCTTCCCACTTCCATTGGGGAATCTCCAAAGGTTGTAACAATCCGCTTGGTCGTTGATATTCTCCTTTTACCGTCTGGCACAGGTGACATTTTCCAACCCAATTTGCAATATCCTTTTTCATTTCTAGCCACCAGAAGTTTTTCTTCAAGTCTTGGTACATCTTAGTGCTACCAGGGTGGATGGAAAACCGAGAGTTGTGTGCTTCATGTAACACTTTATTCTTCAATTTCGTCCCATTAGGAATCCAAATTCTAGAAGAGAATATAAATATACCTTGATTATCCTTTTGGGTACATAATTCTTCTCCTATCAAAGTATCCAATTCTTGTTCCATAACTCCCTCTTGACATCTTTTAATCTTTTCCATCAATGCTGGTTGAAAGGTGATTTCGTAGAGTTTCTCCTTAATTTGACTTGGTACTCGAACTTCAATCTCCATCTTTTCTAAGTCTTGTGCTGGCTCTTCTGCAACCTGAACCATATTCAGCTTCTCTTTTCTGCTCAAGGCATCAGCCCCCACATTGGCTTTGCCTGGGTGATAATTAATTGAACAATCGTAGTCTTTGATCAATTCCAACCATCTTCTCTGTCTCATATTCAAATCCTTCTAAGTGAATATATACTTCAGACTCTTGTTATCCGTGTAAATATCGCAATTCTCTTCGTATAGGTAATGTCTCCACAATTTCAAAGCAAAAACTATAGCTGCCAACTCAAGATCATGGACTGGATACTTCTACTCGTGAAGCTTTAGTTGTCTGGAGGCATAGGCGATGACTTTGTCGTGTTGCATTAATACACAACCTAAACCTTTCAAAAAAGCGTCATTATAAATCACAAAGTTTCCCGTCTCATCTGGCAATGCTAGTATTGGAGCTGACACTAGTCTCCTCTTCAATTCCGGGAAGCTTTCTTCACACTTCTCTGTCCAAATGAATTTCTCGTTCTTTCTGGTTAGCTTGGTTAGCGGAGATGCAATCTTAGAGAAATCCTTTATAAATCTTCCGTAATATCCTGCTAGTCCAAGAAAACTTCTTATTTCCGTCGGATTCTCCGGTTGCTCCCACTTAAATACGGCATCAATCTTTAAAGGGTCTAACTTGATACCTTCCTTACTTACCATATGGCCAAGAAACTGTACTTCTGACAACCAAAACTCACACTTGGAAAACTTCGCATACAGTTGCTTTTCTCTTAACCTTTGAAGGGTAATCCGTAGATGAGTTGCACGATCTTCTGGAGTCTTGTTCTGAATGTAGTCTTGGGATTATCTTCGGGCTTTATCTTCAGTTGGTGGTAGCCAGATCTTAAGTCAATCTTTGAAAAATGGCATGCTCCCTTAAGCTGATCAAACAAATCATCGATTTATGGCAAAGGATACTTGTTCTTCATCGTCAACTTGTTCAGCTCTCTATAATCGATGCATAACCTCATACTTCTATCCTTCTTCTTTATAAATAATACTGGAGCACCCCACAGAGAAACACTAGGTCAGATTACTCCTTTATCCAACAGTTCCTAAAGTTGCTTGGCCAATTCCTTCATTTCCACTTGAGCTATTCGGTATGGAGCTTTAGAAACTGGTTTGGCTCCTGGTATCAAATCAATGGAGAACTCTATCTCTCGATCAGGTGGTAATCCTGGCAATTCTTCTGAAAAGATGTCGGTAAATTCTCTTACCATGGGGATCTCATCCAAGGTAGGGGTCTTTTTCTTCGTATCCACCACATTAGCGAAATATGCGTCACACCCTTGCCGCAACAATTTCTTTGCTTGCAGTACTGAAAGAAACTTTTTGTCCTGCTTCTGTCCCAGATAACATATCGTTATATTATCTGGGGTATACATAACAACTCTTTTTTCTTGCAGTCAATATTTGCCTTATACAGAGACAACCAATCCACGCCTAAAATAACATCGAATTCTCCTAACTCAAAAGGTATAAGGTCAGTAGGGAAAGTATGTCCTGAAATCTCTAGGGAGCACTTAGGATATAATTGACTTATGGGCACCTTATATTTATTAGCCACCTCTATGGTCAACGGTTCATCTAAGTCTTCCAACATTAATTGCATTTTATTCACACAGTTCACGAATATAAAAGATTTGGACGCTCCCGAATCAAATAAAATGTTAACAAGTATGAAATTAAGAGTAAGCGTACCTGCAACTACATCGGAATCCTGAGTCTGAGATTTCTTAGTCATCTTAAAAGTTCTAGCTCGGGCGGTACTTGTTGCTGGTCCTTGGGATACACTTCTTCCTACACTGCCCTGGGTAACTGATCTGCAATTCATAGTAATATGCCCCACTTTGCCGCAGCTGAAACAGGTTACTCCTTGGTTCTCGGATTTGCACTCAGTGGAATAATGACCCTCTGGCCACACTTGAAACAGTTGACGTTCTTTTTGCACTGACAACTGTGCTTCTTTCCGTATGTCTTGCAGTTGATCACTGGCTTCTTAAACTTTGTTGGGGTAGAACTAACTGAGGTAGTACTGGGCCTAGCCTGGGGGAAATTCTTTCTCCTGAACTTCCTATCTTTATTCTTTCCAAACCGGCACTAAAACTTCTGGCTCACTCCTTCTTGTTCTGACCTTGCAGGTCCACCTTCAAACTTCTTTTTCTTTTCACCCTTGTCCTTAGCAGCTAACCTCTGGTCACTTTCTATCACTAGGGAAGCCTGGACTACCGAATTATACGTCTTGAGTTGTAAGGCTACAACTCCACTCTTAATCTCTGGCTTCAACCCTTGTTGAAACCGCTTTGCTCGTTGAGCTTCCAAACTCACATATTCTGGTGCTATACGAGCTAACTCTGTGAACTTGGCTTCATACTCTATGACGCTTCTGTCTCCTTACTTCAACTCTAAAAATTCCATCTCCATCTGACTTTAGAGACAATCCGGAAAATATTTTTCCAAGAATAGTTCTGTAAATCGGGTCCATGGAATAGGTACTTCTCCTTCTAACGCTCGTGTAGACTCCCACCAATAATTTGAATCATTCTTCAAGAAATAACTAGCATAATCTGTCTTTATATCCTTATTCACCTTGGTGAGTGCAAAAGCCTTCTCCATTTCCTTCAACTAGATCTTGGCAGCAACAGGATCCACTTTACCTTTAAATTCTGGGGGTTTCACATCCTGGACAGACTCAAAACTAACAGCTTGGGTCAGCCCCCTCATCTCGTGCTGCTGTTGGATTTGTTGTTATTGTTGCTGTATAAGTTGTTGTTGTTATTGTTGTTGTTGTTCTGAAATTGTTGTTGTTGCTTCTGGAATTGTTGTTGCTATTAGGCCAGCTGAGTAGACTGCTGATGTAACAAAACTATCAATTCACTCATGGAGGGATCCCCAGCAGATCCATTATTGGGTTGAGAATTCTTCTTTAGTGGCATTCTCCTGAAACGTAACACTCAAATATAATAAAATAGATTGCTCCAATAGTTTATACATATGTATCAGGAGAGTGTTTCCACTAAGACAATATCCTCATCCTCAGTTAATTAGATCCATCCTGAGTGAATGATAATATTCTAGAAATACCAGCAACAAAAGCAACAATAATAATAACAACAATAATAACAACGCACAAGTATATATGAAAACTTAACAACATAATAAAGCAGCTACTATATAACAACCAACAAAAATCCAACTGATACCACTAAAATCTAAGTGAAAAGAAACCATCCGAGTATACAACAAAACTGGTTATCATAGCAACCTCCGCCTACTACAAAATACAACAACATAATGTACATATATAAAGGAAACAACTACAGAAATCCTACAAAACAACTCTGAGCTCTACATATCACTGTTGCAACTCTGATCTAACCATAACCACTGCCACCGATATAACCTAACTCGAACACCAACCAGTTTACCAGGTCCTAGTACTGAATGGCCCTTAACTCTGAGCTAATAAAAGGGTCAATAGACCTAGCTCTCTCAATAGCAATCTGAGTCAAAGATCTCACTCAGACCTGAACATCAGATGAAGGGGCAGGGATGCCCTGGAAAGGTCCAACTGGTATCTGGTCAAGATCCGCGGCCAGCTTTGGGCTCTGCTCTCTAATGGAAGCCCTATTCACCAATCGGTGAACATGATAGGGAATCGGGGAGGAAGCACCTGTAGGAGCAGATGGAGGAACCGGAGGTCTCGAGGAAGAGGAACTGGAAACACAACCTGGAGGGTAGTCCCTAACAGCAGATACTGATCTCCGTACCCAATGGGGATTAGGACCAGGGATATCCCTCAATACAAATGGAGGAACTGGTGGGGGAGGCAAAGGAGTCTCCTCAGCTACAACATCTATGGTCCTCTCTGAATCTAAACTGTCAGAGTCTGACCTGTTCTCCCGGGATGGAGAAATGGAAATCACTATAGACCACTGCCAATAGGATAAATATATAGGAAAGACACAACAAGGTCTAGGCAGTTCTATTAAAACATCAATAGATGCCAAGGTAACGCCGTCGGAACCCTCGATTGACTCTAAGGTTTGCTCCTCTATATGAGTTGCTGACTCACACTTTAGGACACAGTTTTATAACTTTTTGACTTAATCCCTAACCTAAATCAGGAACTTGAACTTGTAGCTCTGATACCAACTGTGATGGCCTCAACCCCGGGGTCAGGAGTTGAAGTCACTAAACACGACAAACATAAATATAAACAACAATATTATTATTATAATTATATACTAATACGACCCCATACCAAGATCGAATCTAGGTTCAAGTATGATTCAAGTTACACATTATTACAAACCATTTATTCAAAAGTCCAACACACTAACTTATATAGCAACTCATCAGACCCCACATGGTTTGATACTAACTACGTCGGAGGAGCCAGATCCTGAATGGGCTGAGATAGGGTTCTGCCAAGGTTTGACTGGTCTTCTAGGCATTTGCGAGATATATACATATATATATATATATATATATATATATTTATATAATAGGTTGCAAGGGTGAGCATTCTCGCTCAGCAGTACCAACATATGGATATCAAGATAAAAACAGTAATGTAAACAGTTATAGGAACATAACTATAAATCAATATAAAATTCATAATCTATAAATCATTTTGAGCATTAGTAAACAAAGAAAGTGGATATCACTGACTAGCATGATTTTAACAAAACAAAGGTAGTTGTGTGTTGTGTAAGTACCAGAGTCCAATTTTAGCATGCTATTCACATTTATTAATCAACTGTATCAATCACTTATTCCCTTACGGGAATCACAAAGCCAAATTAGATATGTAATGGATATGTGAAGACAGCTGATCAGGCTATCAACATCAGACGGCTCCAACTTCCATCCCATAAAAACTATTCTGGAACTCAGAGACTAGCTAGGTCTCTAACCTATTGGACTAATCGGCTAAGAATTGCGTGCAACCGAATTAGCCTTTTACACCACCTCAATAGGCCTACTCTGGCCCCTATGTATCCCATATCTGATCATTTTATCCAGTTTTCAAAACACTTGTATCTATTTCATTTTAATAGCACACGTAAAACTGGTTCACAAATCATTTTCATTCGAGATAGGTACCTTTCGAAGTTACTTTTCCCCAAAATAGGTTTAAAATATGATTTATAACTACAGGGGATACGTAACTTAAAACGTTTATGTTCCTTTACAAGAATAAAATAACAATCTATTCATACGTACTGAACCATAAAAGAATGGGCAGGGTACTTGCCTTGCAACGCTTTACAAAACCTTAGGTAGCTTTCACGCTGACTTTAGTCCTTGCGAAACTTGACCGGGATCTACAGTAACAGAATACCCTAATTAGTTATACCGGCATGCTTGATATCCTCGAATCCTAATAACCCAATTCGATAACCCGATTCGTATAACAATTATACACATAATCACGTAATCCTTATTCACATAAGGGTAAAACATTTTGTATTTTAAAGTACGTTTCTCATATTTAAAATAGATTTTTAGAAAAAATTTAACAATGACTCCTCTATTATAGGCCTTCCCGTCGAAACATAATCGACATTAATCCCAACAAATCACAACCCAATTTCCACAATTCCATAATCATTCACGTACGAAATTAATTATACGACTTATTTTTATTTATTTTATAAAATTAGGACTCATAATCAATTCATCACCGTCCACCGTTCGCTCGTAAAAATTCATCACGAACGGCGGAAAAATTTATTGGTCCTCGAAAATATTCGGGTATCCGACTAAATTCTACCGATTAACCAAAAATATTTCCCGCATGAATTAACAGTAATATCACGAATATTATTCAATAATTCTTGCATAAAAGGACATAAAATTTTAGGATTATAACAATAAACCCACTGCACAACTCGGCCCAACAAGGCCCAACAGAAAAAAAGTAGTACAAGCCCAACAGAAAACATCAACAGAGAATAGGGAGCACACACGCGGCCACGCGCCACCCCAAACCCACACACCCGATCGACACCACACACCATCACGAACACACACACAAGCATATATATATATATTAATACATATACATATAAACAACAGGAACCACCAAGCTCACCGTAAAAAAAAACACGGCGGCAGCGAGACCGGAATAACAGGGGAGAGAAACGGAGAATCCGAAGGAAAGAAAAAGAAATAAACGAGAGAGATTGGGAGAGAACAAAGATAATCGAGAGGGAGACAAGTACAGGGCTCGATGAGAATAAAGGAGGACGAGTAAATAAAAGTTAGACACCTATTACTCGAATTACTATGTGCTGCCATGTATCAACAATTAAACCGAGTGTTTATAAGTGGCCTGAAATATGAATTTGTTCCGGCAATTCGCAAATATAGAGCCAAGTTGTGGATAAAACAAATTCGGATAATTACCAAAGTAGTTTTAAAATTTTATAAATATCCCAAAATTAATGAAACATAAATTTTGTAATTTTTAAATCAATTTTGACACGCAATTTATACCCGCTTTTAACAATTAAACGAATAAAATATTCCAGAAATTAATCCCAAAAATTCCAGAAATAATTTTAAAATTCTCAGAAAATTATAAACTTCATAAAATACGAGTTTCGTAATTTTTGAAGAATTCTGGAATAAAATAATGATTTTACAAATAAATGCAATCAGAAAATCATTTAAAGATAAATAATTACTGAAATATTGATTTCTCAATTTTATAAAATCCCAAAAATAATTATTGAAATTATATAATCATAAAAACAAATTTAAAGATGATCCAAATATTTATGAAAATAAAACTGCAATAAAATCAGTTACAAAACAATACAACTCCATAGTTAATTACGCAATTCAACCCTAAATACCAATAAAATACACATATATAATAGAGAATAAAACACATCTGTCAAAACCAATACACATATTTTATTTAATTAATTAATCAATAATTACACTTTTAAAATAGTACAAAATATACGAGTCGTTATAAAGCGTATGACTGTATCTCTAAAAAATTCTCAAGATTACAAGAAATTTAGTTTGGAGAGACTATATGGCATTCTAAAAACTTATGAGCTCGAGATGGAACAAGATGAGCAGATAGAGAAAGAAAGGAAAAAGGGAGGATCTATACCTTTGGTGGCTAAACAAGAGAGAGTGAAATAGATGAAGGTTAAAGCTATGGATTCTGCACCAAACTTCAGGGTTTGTGAAACTAAAGGAAAAGGGCTATTGGCTGAGCATGAAGATCTTCTCATTCAGGATGAAATGGAAGACATGGATGAACATTAGCTTTCCTATCAAGAAGGTTTTCCAAGCTCAAATTCAAAAACAATTTTGGAGCAGCCAAGCCAAATAGAAACATGGTAGATAATTCCAAATTCAAATGTTTCAACTATGGCTTGAGTGGTCATTTCGCAAGTGAGTGCAGAAAGCCTGATTCTGAAAAAAAGAAGTTTGAGCCTATAAATTATAAGAAGAAATACTTTGAATTGCTCAAACAAAAGGAAAGGGATTTCTTGACTCAAAAAAAAATGTCTGGCCGCCGATAGGGTAGATGAAGATGAAGAAACAAGTTATGTCAATCTAGCTCTAATGGCCAAATCAGATGAAGCAGAGGTCAGTTCTTCAAGCAATTAGGTAATCACTACTAATCTAGCACACCTTTCTAAATACGAGTGTAATGATGCTATAAATAACATGTTAACAGAATTATATCACTTGCGTGTTACACTTAAATCTCTCACTAAAGAAAACACAAAAATTAAGGAAAATAATTTATTTTTAAGTGAAAGAAATACTATGATGGAATCTCAATTGAGTTTGAGAAACTGGAGATAGAGTGTAGAATTGCTAAAGACAAACTGACAGAATCTTTGAATAAAGAAGAGATTTTAAGAAAACAACTTAAACGAGAGCAAAAGGTAATCAAGAGATGTTTGTACCCAAATTGCTAAAGTTCGAGGTATTGAGTCATTCTGTGAAGAAGCCTGGAAAAAGAGCAAGGAGAAATTGAATCATGATCTGGTAGAAGGACTTTCAACGGATGTGGATTCAAAGGATAATGAAGATTATCCATCGAAATAGAACATGAATTATCCGTCGAAAGACAAAGAACCACATCCGTCGAATGAGAAAAATCCAGTTAGCAAAGCTAAGCTAGCTAAACTCAATGAGAAATATGGATCAGTTTCCAAAAACACTGTTACAGGAGAATCAAGTCAAGCCAGGCAGAATGAAAGAGTAAATGTGGGGCATATATTAATGAAGCAGTTGAGCGATAGATTGGATAGAATTTAGGTCAAGGAAGATTCTAAAAGGAAGAACCATAAGATTAACACTATGTTGTATATAGTGTGATGGTCTCAACCCCGGGGTCAGGGGCTGACGTCGCTAAAATATAACAAACCACAAATATAAACCGCTAATTAAACATTATTATATAAACATGACCCTAAACCAAGATCTGATATAGGTTCATGTATTATTTAGGTTACAACACTACAACTAATTTATTCCACAACCCGTCACTCTAACTTATTACAGCAACTCATCGGACCCCATGGTCTGCTACAAACTACCTCAGAGGAGCCGGGACCGGAGGGGGCTGACGCTCTATTCTGCCCTAGTCTGACTGGTTTTCTAGACATCTGCAACATCTAGATACAAAACAAGCTGCAAGGATGAGCAATCAATTACTCAACAGTACCACTATATGAATAATGAGTAAAGCAGTGTATATGAAAACAGTATAGGAACAGAAATCATAACTCATTTACGAAAACAAGTAAAACATGTATAAATTGGATATCAACAACTAGCATGCTCTATAAAAACGTATCGTTAGTTGTGTGCTGTGTGAATACCAGAGTCCAATTTTAGCATGCTATTTTCATTTATAAATCACTGTTCCATTACAGAAAACATAAAATCATCTATTCTGTTACGGCAACTATTAAACCAAAATCAGATATATAATTTGACGAATCCTAGGGACAGCTGATCATTCTATCCCACCACAAACCTGTTCCGAAACTCAGAGACTAGCTAGGTCTTTGTCACGCTAGACTAAGTGATTTACATAGGGCGCACAACCGACTTAGCCACTTACGCAAACCCGTTGGGCCTTTGCGGGCCTCTTACACAACCATCCAATATCTGATCCGTTTTATCCAGTTTCTAAATCAATTATACCTATCTCTTTTAAACAATTATATCACAGCACACCTTCTATTTAAAAAATATTTAAACACAGGTGATACGTAAATTAAAATATTCTATTTTAGTATGTAAATTAAATCAATAATTACTCATATATACTGAACTATAAAAGATTTGTTCAGGGGTACTTGCCTTGCGAAGCTTTACAACTAACACTGCTTGATTTAGACCGACTTTAACTAATGAGTCCTTCGACTTGAACCGGAAGGGAAGGAAGAATCGGGGAGGATGAATACATGGGAGAAAGGAAAAAGGAAGAGAAACTGAGAGAGAGAAAGGAACAAAGAGATTGAAAGAGAGAGATGAGAAAATTTACACTAGTATAGTCTGGACTTTTAGCGTCGGTTAGAACAGCACTATGGCTTCGGTCAAGTGGCGAAGTAAGTGCGGGAGACGCTATAGGTATGAACCTACATTGTCGGTTAAATGAGCGACACAGAAACAATAATTGCGTCGGTTAAACGACACAATTATAGGTTAATCAACCGACGCTGTAGGTTGACTTATAGCGTCGGTGTTATAGATATAACTGACGCTATTTATCTCCTTGCAATGCGTCGGTTGGACAAAATGCCGACACTTTTGATTTGATTAATTGCATCGGTTATATCCAATTCCAACGCTATTGGTTCTCACCTGTTGCGTCGGTTCACTAAAATGCCGATGCACTTGCCTGTCACCTGTTGTGCTGGTTCACCTGTTTGTTAACCGACGCTATTGCTTCTCACCAAATGCATCAGTTAGCAGAAATGCCGACACACTTGCTTCTCATTAATAGCGCCGATTAGCTAGAATGCCGACGCTTTTTGTCACTGAAAACTTGATATTTTATATATTTTCTATAAACCTGTTTCATTATACAATTAATACTAAAATCCCAAAAATACAGTACAACAAAAAATTAAATTGTACAACTTAAAAATTATATATTACAATAAATTTAGAAAATTTAAATATACGAATCATGGAAGAAAAGTATATATTGAATTATAAATACCATCCAACTCTTTCTATTATGGTTCCCTTACAGATAAAATAACAGATAATGTGTCTCCCCTAACAAGTACTTCAAAATCTTCAAGTCCCCCTTTTCTTTCTATAAATCGAGATCGCAAAACTACATATTGTCTTTTGACACGAACATGAGATGCTTTTAAATGCTTGACCATCCGTTCTCATTTTTCTCTGAAATGTTCAATAAAAAATAAATTCACAATCATGCAAATTATAACCAACACGAAGATTCTATATTTCAGTTAAATGTTTGAAATAGCAAGGTAAGAAATACTTTTATGCTTCTCCACACATATTGTTAACAAATAAAATCAACCAACACATCCAATTATAAAATGGTTATATGCTTCTATCAAGTACTTATAGCACAAATGGAGGATCTAAAAATTTAAAAGAATTACCTTGTTAGAAACATTCTAAAGTAAAAAATTGTGCTCAAAGCTCTCGTATCTCTTTAATTTCCTTTTTGGTATAGTTCCTCGAACCAAGACCCTTCAAAATATGAAAGACAAAGTATTAAAAAAATCTCTATTTGATCAATATTTGTAAAATAATGTGGAGATTATTTTTCTTACCACTTTCCAATTTATGGTGGAATTTTTTTGAGAAAGCATGATTATGTCGTGCATGTACCTCATAACGAAAAACCATACTTTGTGCCTCCTTCTTGTTGAGGACACTACACATAAAGCAAAATCATTTTTCAAGTTATGTATAAAAAACAAAAAAAAAAGATCAAACATGTAAACAAGTAATACCTGAACCTCAGAATGATGCCAGAGAAATACTTTTCTATTATTCATTAATCCACCTTCTCGTACGTATAATTTATACGCCCTGTGAATTAAGCATACATCATTATTCACATTTATTATGAAATTAGAACAATACATTATGCAAAACTAAAATTCATATTTAACTAACGTCAGGGAAGGTGTTGCCAAACGTATTTTCCGTTCTTGTTTTAATGGATCAAACACATATATAGCACTTTCCTTGAGACAAAATGGGAGCAACATCCAATGGTTTCTATAATTATACAAACATATGTAATAAATATTTTGGATTAGACTAGTAATAAAATTAGTGATAGAGACTTATTTTGTTCGTACTCTTGGATGTATGGTGCTAGGATAAAAGGTTTTTTTTTCTACCAAAACATTTGTCATGTAATCAACTGCTTCCCGTTGATGTTGATAGTCACGATTATATGTTATGGCTAATCTAGATGTATCCTTGCTCAAAGTGCTAACATACCTATAAAAATTACTTATCACAATAAGCATGTGTGTTGATAGATTTTAAAGTAATTAAGGAATAAAAAACATGGTCTTACTTTAGAAATATTTTCAAAACGGATATGTTTAACCAACTCATTTTCAAAAATTGATCAACATCTTCAGGCGTGATGTATATTGGATCCTCTCCATTTTCTTCATACTTAAAGACCTCACTTTTTTTAGTGGGAGGCCTCTTAGTAAGCAAGAAACGTAGAGATCGACAATACTCACTTGAGTGTATGTCATCATCAAGCAATGGTGGGGTTTTCTTTATAGGAGTCACTAAATCTTTTCTTTCAACTTTTTTTGGCACCTGAACATTTTTCTTGAGGCTAGTCTCACTCTTCTTCTTCTCCAATAATATCGGCTCCTATAGTAAAAAACAATTACAAACATGAAAAATGCAAATAAATGAGAGAAACAAATTCTTGAATAAACTTTCACTTCACAAGACATATACCTGCCCTAATGTCACAAGATCCTTCGGCCATTAAACAAAGCTACCTGCTGCATTTCCTACCGTCTCATGTTCATCACATGGAAAAGTAAGTGGGGTTAGTTGATATTTAGCTACAACATCATCAACTGATACTTTGACATTGTGATGCACAATCGGGCTATTATGAATCATATTAAACCCCCCCACTATTTAATGGAAAAATAGTCCCCCTTGCTGCAATAACTCTCTTTTTCTCCAGATGTATCACCCAAAGACAGCAAAGTGTTGGAGTCTGGAATGCATAAATAAGTACAAATACCAAATAAAAAATATTAAACCGCTAGAATCCTCTTTGTAAATTAAGAATTAAAATTTAACCTTGGTGTTTAGATATTCCAAATAGAAAGGTTTATTTATTACCTTGAGATTTATGAAATGATCTTCTCCATGTACCGAATTATGTACCGACTGACAACTTCTTCGAACAATTTCATTATTTGGTGTACCAAAATTATTCACAAACTGATCATCTGAAATTTACACACCCATCTGCTTCAATTGATTAAATATACCTTCAATCTTTGAATTCATCATTTCATTCATCTTCTCCTCAAACTCCTTATGAACTTTCTTCGTAATTTCTTGTGTAATTATGGCCAACTCATCCACCGAGATAAGGCCACTATGTTTAGTTTTCCCTGATCCAAATACATCTTTAATTTTGGCTACTCAACCAACCCCTATAACACGTCCTCCATGCTTCTTCTGACCCAGTGCACGTGACAAAATGTCATCGTGGCCTTCTGGAGTCCATGACCCATTTAAAACCTGCCTCTGCAACTCTCCCTGTTCATAATATTTATTAGAAAATGAAGCAACATTAGCCTTCAGTACTATATGTAATTTAACATAATAATATTTTATTAATTTCCCTTTTTCCAAACACTTCCTTCGTTTTGTCCTTTGGAAAGTAATAACCTCCACCCTCCCGAGGTTTTGTACGTGCTCTAATCCAATCTAGCTACGTCCGGTAAGCTCACTCGATAAAGCTGATGAATTAGTGGACTCATGTTGAGTGGCATTTATGACACTTTATTATGCTCTTATAAGCTTTGAATTGATGCATTTATACTCAAGTTGGTAAGTGTTTTAACGTGTTTTCTAGTGTTTTTGCATTCCAGGCATTAATCTGTGATTCAGGTAAATTAGCATTATTTTGGTGCTAATATGGTGTCTAGGTGGTGTTGGAATAAAAGCTCGTTGAAGCCGGCTCAAATCTGCAAGAAAAATGGAAGAAGTCAGTTTTGGCAGGAGATCAGCGCGGTCGCGCTGAAGTACAGAAAGTCAGCACGCCCGCACTGATGAAGCGCGCGGCCGCGCCGTGTTGGGATAATAAAATCCTGATTCTATTAAAATTTTCTTTTCTGGACTCCTGGGTTGATTGGACTGGTATATATTGATAACTGAAGATCATTTTATGAGAAGGAGACTTACTAGAGCACAAGGAGAAGACGACAAGAGACCTATAACACAATTTAACAAAGGCAAAGACGATCTACTTTATTCTTGTGAATCTTTGTTTTGAGTTGTAATCTTAGATGCTAGTTTCTTGTTTTGTTAAACCTATACTATTGTTTGTACTTGGTTTTAATTATCCGTTATAAAGACTATATTTTATATACCATGCTTTCATCGGAACCCACGTTGATGATGAGTCCGATTATGGGCTAATCGTTATCGTGGGGTTTTAACGGATTTCTTTACGCATTTTTTTAGTTAGATTATTTGATGCCTTAGTATGTGGTGATTGTATGATATCTTAGTATTGGTTGTGCGTATTCGTCTTATGAGAGTCGCGAACTTATAAGATAGTGTGTTAATTCTTAATGAAATGAAAGTGAATTTAAGGATTTAGAACTTGCCATGCTAGCATAGGTTCATGTATTGTCATGCATGATTCGTAGGTAATTTTAACCATCTTACTTGCCATATATAATCAAGATAGATAACTTGTGCCTAAACCGTTATGTTGTCAAATTCTATTGACATATAGGGTCTCAATATAATTGGTTTCTATTCAGCTTCTATCTCTTTTGTGGTTGTCTGGTAGTATGGTACTCGCGCAATGAAAGTTGGCGTTTATCATTTTCATGTTATCTGATTAATGTCATCACCATTGCATGCTAAGGTTAAGAACAATAAGGCTATTGAATGAAGTATTTAATAAAGTTAGAATCCCATGTTTGTCATAATTATTAATTCCATCAATCTTATTCTCGTAGTTATAATTATTAGTTTAATTCTTAGTTATATACAACTTCACTTTGTTATAGTCTTAGCATTGAATAATAACCATACATTGTTGTTCAGTTCGTAAGCAATTTCCAGCGATCGCAGCAACCAGTGCCATCCACCTATCATCCCAACAACCGCAATCATCCTAATTTCAGTTGGAGCAATCCTCACAATTCGGTTCAACAGCCTTATCAGCAGTACCCAGCTAAACAATACAACCCCCTGGTTTTCAGCAACCACATTATGCACCTAGACAGCAACTCCAGCTGCAACAAGCCAATGAAATATCTGAATTAGAGGAGTTGAAGCTTATGTGCAAGAGTCAAGTTATTTCTATGAAGACCTTGGAAAATTAAATTGGGAAAATTGCCAATGCCTTGCTAAATCGCAAGCCTGGTACATTACCTAGTGACACTGAAGTGCCATGAAAGAGGGAAGCTAAGGAGCGGGTAAAGGCAATCACTTTAAGGTCTGGAAAGGTTGTGAATCCAGAACAAAATCAAGAGTTGACTGAAGAAGTTGGTGCTGAGAAAGAAGCAGTACAGCAGGACAAAGAAGTGAAACCAAGGAAGACTACTATTGAGCATACTCCGCCTGAGGGTAATACAGGGGAGAAATAGATCTATCCTCCACCGCCTTTTCCCAAGCGGCTGTAGAAGAAAAAGCTGGAAAAAAAATTCGAGAAGTTTCTGGAGGTGTTCAAGAAACTTCATATCAACATACCTTTCGCCGAGGATCTCGAGCAGATGCCTAGTTATGCAAAGTTTATGAAAGGTATTCTCTCTCGGAAGGTGAAGCTAGATGATTTAGAGACAGTCGCTCTCACAGAGGAGTGTAGTGTTGTGCTGCAACAGAAGTTGCCTCCGAAGCTTAAAGATCCAGGAAGCTTCACTATTCCATGTACTATTGGAAAAGTGTCTTTTGACAGTTGCTTATGTGACTTGGGAGCTAGCATCAATCTGATGCCTTTGTCAATTTTCAAGCAGTTGGATTTACCTGATCCCAAACTGAACTATATGACCTTGTAATTGGCCGACCGTTCTATTATATATCCGTGAGGTATTGTGGAGGATGTCTTGGACAAGGTTGATAAACTCATCTTTCTTGCTGATTTCGTAATTCTTGATTTCGAGGAGGATAAGAAGATTCCCATAATCTTGGGAAGACCTTTTCTAGCGACAGGCCGAACCTTGATAGATGTGCAGAAGGGTGAGCTCACCATGCGAGTTCTGGATCCGGATGTCACTTTTAATGTGTTTAATGCTATGAAATTCCCTACTGATAATGAGGAGTGCTTAAAAGTGGAGTTGGTCGATTCGGTGGTTACATCGGAAGTTTGATTAATTGCTAAGGTCTGATGCCTTAGGAAAAGCCTTATTGGGGAATTCAGATAGTGAAGATGACGAAGGGGAAGAACAATTGCAATATTTGAATGCTTCTCCCTGGAAAAGGAAAATTGATATGCCTTTTGAATCTCTTGGAATTGAGGAATTGAACAAATCTCCTAAACGCCTCAAGCCTTTTATTGAGGAAGCTCCCACTCTTGAGCTTAAGCCTTTACCTGAACATTTGAGGTATGCATTTTTACGTGATGCATCTACTATGCCTGTTATTATTGCATCTGACCTTTCAGGTAGTGATGAGGAAAAGCTTTTAAGGATTCTGAGAGAGTTCAAGTCGGCAATCGGATGGACTACAGCAGATATCAAGGGAATCAGCCCTTCTTACTGTATGCATAAAATTCTGCTAGAGGAAGGTAGCAAACCTACGGTCGAGCAGCAAAGAAGACTTAATCCTATCATGAAGGAAGTAGTGAAGAAAGAAATTATTAAGTGGCTAGATGCAGGGATCATCTACCTTATCTTTGACAGTTCATGGGTAAGCCCGATTCAATGTGTGCCAAAGAAAGGTGGAATTATTGTGGTATCAAATGAGAAGAATGAGCTTATTCCTACAAGGACAGTCACAGGGTGGAGAGTTTGCATGGACTACAGGAAGCTAAACAAAGCCACTAGGAAGGATCACTTTGCTTTGCCTTTCATTGATCAGATGTTCGACAGGTTGGCCGGTCTTGAGTACTATTGCGTTTTGGATGGATATTCGGGTTACAATCAGATTTGTATCGCTCCAGAAGATCAGGAGAAAACTACCTTCACTTGTCCATTTGGTACTTTCACCTTCAGATGAGTTTTTTTTGGTCTTTATGGTGCGCCAACCACATTTTAGAGATCTATGATGGCCATATTTTTTGACGTAATTGGCCATAATATGAAGGTGTTCATGGACGACTTCTTAGTCTTTGGCGATTCTTTTGATGAATGCTTGCAAAATCTTGGACATGTTCTCAAAAGGTGTGTTGAGACCAATCTGGTTCTCAGTTTGGAGAAATGTCACTTTATGATGCATCAGGGCATTATTCTCGGGCACAAGGTTTCTAGTAAAGGTCTAGAGGTGGAAAAGGCCAAGGTGGGGGTCATTGAGAATCTTCCTCCACCTATTTCTGTTAAGGGAATTCACAATTTTCTTGGTGATGCGGGTTTCTACAGGCATTTCATCAAATTCTTCTCGAAAATTTCAAAGCCTTTGTGCAGTTTGTTAGAGAAAGATGTTCCTTTCAAGTTTGATGACGAGTGTCTTGCAGCTTTTGAGACATTCAAGAAGAGTTTAATCATGGCATTGGTCATAACTGCACCTGATTGGAATGAGCCTTTTGAGATGATGTGCGATGCAAGTGACTGTGCAGTTGGAGCAGTTCTTGGGGAAAGGAAGAACAACATATTTCATGTGGTCTACTATGCTAGTAAGACCCTAAATGGTGCCTAACTGAATTATACTACTACGGAGAAAGAGTTTTTGGCTATTGTCTATGGTTTTGAGAAATTCGATCTTATCTACTTGGGACTAAGGTGACAGTTTTCACTGATCACGCCGCAATACGATATCTCGTCTCCAAAAAGGACTCGAAGCCTATATTGATTAGATGGGTTCTTTTGCTCCAAGAATTTGAACTAGAGATCAAGGACAGAAAAGGAACTGAAAATCAAGTCACTGACCATCTCTCGCGTTTAGAAAATCCTAATGCTACTTCATTGGATAAGACATTGATAAATGAATCTTTTCCTGATGAGCAACTATTTTGAATACAAGAAGAAGAACCGTAGTTTGCAGACATTGTGAACTACCTTGTGAGTAATATCATGCCTCCCGACTTATCTTAAGCTCAAAGTAAGAAGTTTCTACATGAGGTGAAGTGGTATATGTGGGATGAGCCATTTCTTTTTTGCCAAGGAGCTGACCAAATCATCAGGAGATGTATTCCTTACAGCGAAACGGGGGGATCTTGCGAGATTGCCACTCAACGGCTTATGGAGGAGAATATGGTGGAGAAAAGACAACATCTCATGTTCTTCAAGCAGGTTTCTTTTGGCCGATGTTGTTTAAAGATGCTTATCAGTTCGTTTTGAAATGTGATCGATGTCAACATGTGGGTAATATCTAAGAGGGATGAGATGCCTCTTAATGTGCTTCTCGAGGTTGAGGTCTTCGATGTTTGGGGAATTGACTTCATGGGGCCATTTATATCATCTTGTAACAATCAGTATATCTTGTTGGTGGTTGATTACGTGTCAAAATGGGTTGAAGTTAATGCGTTGCCAACGAACAATGCGAAAGTGGTACTTAATTTTCTTCACAGGCATATATTCACAAGATTTGGAACTCCAAGAGTCATAATCAGTGATGAGGGGTCGTATTTTTGCAATCGCAAGTTCACTGCTATGATGAAAAGGTATAATGTGAATCATCGCATTACTACGGCTTATCATCTTCAGACGAATGGTCAAGCTGAGGTATCTAACAGAGAGATCAAGTGCATTTTGGAGAAAGTGGTGTGTTCGTAAAGGAAGGATTGGTCTTTAAAGATTGATGAAGCTGTTTGGGCTTATAGAACAGCATATAAGACTCCATTAGGAATGTCACCGTTTCAGTTGGTTTATGGTAAGGGGTGTCATTTGCCTGTGAAGCTCAAACATAAGGCATATTGGGCTTTGAAGAAGTTGAATCTGGACTTGGATACGGCTGGAAAGAAGAGGATACTTCAATTAAATGAGCTTGATGAGTTTCGACTTCAAGCTTATGAGAACAACAAAATGTATAAGGAGAAAGTCAAGAGGTGGAACGATAGGGGTCTAGTGCTCAAGTCATTTGTGCCGGGGTAACAAGTTCTTTATTCAACTCTCGACTCCGTCTTTTTCCTGAAAAGTTGAAGTCAAGATGGTCAGGGCCATTTATTGTCAAAACTGTGTTTCCACATGGAGCGGTGGAAATTTTTGAGAATGATCTGGGCCAAGTATTTAAGGTAAATGGTCAAAGGTTGAAGCATTATCATGGTGACAGGGCAAACCGCGAGGTGGTTAGTGCCATTTTATTGTCCATTTGATCACAAGATTTTACGTCGAGCTAGCAACATAAAAGAAGCGCTTCTTGGGAGGCAACCCAAGTATGTTGTACATTAGTGGGTAGAAGAAGCAAGAAGAAAAGAGAAACACACAAAAAAACCATAAATAGAAAAAATTCAGGGCCAACTATAGAAGCTGGGCGCACCTGCGCTAAACAAGCGCGCGGCCGCGCCATTTTTCCAGTAGCCAAACGTGCCCGCGCTGTTCTAGCATGTGGCCGCACCAGTTTTCTAGAAAGTGAGCGCGCCAGCGCTGTCTTAGCGCGCGGCCGTGTCGGGTCCATGTTCGAAAAAAATAAAAATAAAAATGGTAGTTTTAAGAAAAAATCGGGATTTTTAAATAAAAATCAATTCCAACCCGATTTTTACTCTTTCACATCCCATAATTCCCTCTCCTAATCAATTCCATTATTCCCACTTCTTTTCCTTATAGAATTCATACTTCTACACCTATAAATACATACACTTACATACAACTTCTCCACCAATTCAAAAACTCACAAACATAAATTCTCTCTAATTACCTAAGCTTTTATTCTTTCTTCTTCAATCCCGATGGCACCCAAGAGACAAAGAACTCAAGTTGGAAGCAGCACCACCGACTCTTGATCTGCGAGTGGTGTATGGCCCGGGTTTTCTACTCCTGAGGTTGAGGAAGAGTAGACTAGGCTATTCTCGAAGCCTATTGCTAAGGAGCTAGGTTTTCTACCATCAGGGAAGGATGGTAAGCTGTTAGAGATGATTCTCGAGATGGGCTGGGTTTTTTTTTGTGAGGCGCCCGCTGCTGTGCCCATGAGTGTTGTGCGGGAGTTCTATGCAAACGCCAAGGCGGAGAAGAATGGGTTCACGGTGGTGAGGGGGAGGACTGTAGAGTACAGTGTTGATGTTATTAGGGCGGTGATTGAGTAGCCAGCGAGGAAGGTGGATCGGGACACTTGGAATGATAAGACTTCAAAGTACTTTGATTTGAATCTCATCATTGCTACTCTCTGTGTGCCTGAGACTCATTGGAAGTTCAAGAAAGGCACTACTGATAACTCCACGTTCCCTGCGTTGTGCATGAACAGGTTTGCACGGGCTTGGAACTCGTTTATTTGTGCTAACATCATGCCATCTTCGCATGTGCATGAGATTACTGTGGAGTGTGCTCGCCTGCTGTGGGGTATTCTGCAGGGTGATTATATTGACTTGGGGATGGTGATCTATCAGGGGATTCTGAGATTCTTGAGGGGAGGTACTACAGGTGCTATTCCGTACGCGTTAGTTGTGACAAAGTTGTGCGTGGCGGTTGGAGTTCATTGGCCAACACATGAGCAGCTTCAGCTTCCCAGTGCTCCTATTAATAGTTCTACGCTGCAGAGCATGCAGGAGTAGTATGGAGGGAAGCCCGATCCTAAAGGGCTTGGTTATTTTTATGATCATCTGCCAGGCGGTGCGCCCATGGAGGCTGCTACTGTAGGAGGTTCTCAGCATGCCCGTCGAGCAGCTTGGAGAGCTCAATATGGAGAGGGGGTTGGTTCGTTACAGCAGCAGGAACTGGAGGCAGCAGGAGCAGAGATGGGAGCTGGTTTAAGTTCGACGCAGTATAGGCGTCTCACGAGGAGGATGAATGTGATGCACGGCATCCATAGTTGGTTTGCACACGATCTCACCCAGGCACTTGGGACATCTTTTAGAGCCACCGGTGTTGACATCCAGTGGCCAGTTTTTGGTGAGGATTCAGTGTATCCGCCTCTAGACACGCCTGACACTCCACCCGTTGAGGGTGAGGATTCTAATTCACAGTAGGTATGCCTGATTCCTTACTATTACCTTCACTGAGGACAATGAATATTTTTAGTTTGGGGGTAGTAGTTGAAGGAATATAATTTGTGTGGGTCTCATATAGTTTACATATTCATATAGTTGAATATTCTGCCATGTAATTTTTTTTTTGTTTTTTTGGTAGTTTTATGATATTTTGTTCATGTAGTTTCATGCATTTGCATTATAACATGATTCCTTAGATAACTTTCAAATTGATTTGTGATATTGATGTTAGTGTAGTGATGTCGTATTTGGTGATGTTGAGTCTTATTGGATTGATTTGCATGCTAGAGATACTTGTATTTCACTAAGTCTTATAGGTTGCTAGAGTGCTAGATCATAGTCATGATTTGTTAGATAGTCGAGGTTTAATCGTTTGTTTATATTTAGAATTTAGGGTATTCTCTTAATAATAAAAGACATGGATATTTAAAAATTGGAGAAATTGGATTTCATTTCTAGTTATGTGGCTAGGTGTCAAATGGCAAGTAGATGGCTCATATTTATATGAGTAGTCTAAGGTTGAGCGAGATGGAGCGAAACGCACTCGTTCAGAAATTTTTGAAAAAAAAAGAAAAAGAATAAGTGTTATGCATAATTGATCACGAGTGGGCTCTTTAGTACTCGAGTTATTAAGTTCTTAGGGGACTTTGTGCCTAGTGACCTAAGGCTTTTATAGTCTGGGATTTGCTAACCTAACGATCGCTACAGGGGTACTATTGTATAAGTCTTTTATGGACCTCACTCATTGCACAATCAAATAAGCATACTTGTGTTATGTTATTGTGAAAAAATGCATGAATCCATAAAAACTCTGATATAAGAATTAAAGTGTTATAAGTTGTTTTGAGTCTAGCTTTTATTCTATTTATAAACTTACAATTGTTTTGATAAGTAGTGAATCATGATTGTCTATCTAGTAGAAATAGTATATCTGTAAGAATTTGTACACACGCATGTCTCTGGTTTGTAGGTTAATTTGAGAAATTTGATTGATCTTTATGTGAATAATTGTATTTGCGGAGGTGTTGCTTATTGGTTGGTTTAGTTATTCTATGGGGATCATTGATTTCATATTAGTTTCATTCATGCATTTTTATTTCTTGTTCTTTGAGTCTGTTTAAGCTTGAGGACAAGCATCGATTCAAGTTTAGGGGTACGTTGAGTGGTATTTATGACACTTTATTATGCTCTAATAAGCTTTGGATTGATGCATTTGTACTCAAGTTGGTGATTGTTTTAACGTGTTTTCTAGTGTTTTTGCATTTCAGGCATTAATATGTGAATCAGGTGAATTAGCATTGTTTTGGTGCTAATATGGTGTCTAGGTGGTGTTGGAATGAAAGCTCGTTGAAGCCGGCTTGAATCTGCAAGAAAAATGGAAATAGTCAGTTTTGGCAGGAGATCAGCGCGGCCGCGCTGAACAAGCGCGCGGCCGCGCCAAAGTACAGAAAGTCAGTACACCCGCGCTGATGAAGCGCACGGCCGCGCCGTGTCGGGATAATAAAATCATGATTCTATTACAATTATGTTTTCTGGACTCCTGGGTTGATTGGACTGCTATATATTGATAACACAAGATCATTTTCTGAGAAGGAGACTTACCAGAGCACAAGGAGAAGACGAAAAGAGACCTATAGCACAATTCAACAAAGGTGAAGACGATCTAGTTTATTCTTGTGAATCTTTGTTTTGAGTTGTAATCTTGGATTCTCGTTTCTTGTTGTGTTGAACCTATACTCTTGTTTTTACTTGGTTTTAATTATTTGTTATAAAGACTACATTTTATATAGCATGCTTTCATTGGAACCCACGTTGATGATGAGTCCGATTATGGGCTAATCGTTATCGTGGGGTTTTAACGTATTTATTTATGGATTTCTTTAGTTAAATTGTTTGATGCCTTAGTATGTGGTGATTGTATGATATCCTAGTATTGGTTGTGCGTATTCGTCTTATGAGAGTCGCGAACTTATAATATAGTGTGTTAATTCTTAATGAAGCGAAAGTGAATTTAAGGATTTAGAACTTGCCATCCTAGCATAGGTTCATGTATTGTCATGCATGATTCGTAGGTAATTTTAACCATCTTACTTGCCCTATATAATCAAGATAGATAACTTGTGCTTAAACCGTTATGTTGTCAAATTCTATTGACATATAGGGTCTCAATATAATAGGTGTCTATTCAGCTTCTATCTCTTTTGTGGATGTCTGGTAGTATGGCAGTCGCACAACGTAAGTTGGCGTTTATCAGTTTCGTGTTATCTGATTAGTGTCATCACCATTGCATGCTAAGGTTAAGAACAATAAGGCTATTGAATGAAGTATATAATGAAGTTAGAATCCCATGTTTGTCATAATTATAAATTCCATCAATCTTATTCTCGTAGTTATAATTATTAGTTTAATTCTTATTTTTACACAACCTCACTTTGTTATCGTCTTAGCATTGAATAATAACCATACATTGTTGCTTAAGTGCGTGAATTAATTAGTTAACCAATACAGTCTTTATGGGAACGAACTAGAAAAGATTCTATACTACTTGCGAACTCGTATACTTGCGTGTATTATTAGCGCGTGTTTAGCGACTAACAAGTTTTTGGCGCCGCTGCCGTGTATGAAATTTGGGAAGGACTGAAGGCACATATATATAAGGGTTTTTGGGAAGTGGTAGTATGGAATTTTTATTTTTAATTTTTACAAACTAATATAGCATCGGACTTTTATCCAGTGTCCATGGAAATGAACATCTAGACCAGCCATATTGGTAAATTAACTAGTCCCTGGTATATTATGTGTCGTTTTCGGGTAATTAACACCAATTAAAGCTCATTCTATGCCAAAGTTTTTACAGAAAAGAAGTAAAGACGCAAACAATAAAGCACAGTTCAGGAGAAGCATTACAACATCGCACATGCTGCAATATTTTGCAACTGTTAATTCAAAACTTGGTTGGTATTAAAGAATCTGGATTTCAAATATAGAGAGAAAAAATTTCAGATAACAAATATCCTGACATAATACAATGAAAAAATATCCTGACAAAATATTTCAGAATATAAATATCCTGACAGAATACAATTACAACGGGATTATGATAAAACCTGTAGTATAATAAAAGAGAGTAAGCTACACACATATAGATATTTTGTAATCTGGAGATCCTGTAATCCTTGCAAGCAAACATAGCCTGTGACGACCTCAATCTCGGGGTTAAGAAATGAGTACTCACACACCATTAAACTAATAATAAATAAGCATAAACCCCGATTAACTAATAACAGAATCAAACATGATTAATTTTGAGACAAGATTACAACTATCAACCAGATTATATATATTACAACCCAAAATATTAATGAATTTAATTTATTCAATTCCGAAATGGAATTGACAGATAACCCATGTATCTGAAGCAACTTAAAGAATCCTTCCAACTACTACGCTTGCTCACACACACTGCTACCTGCTTTGGCATATGGAAATCTATGACGCAGTAGGGACTTCCAGGAATGCTCATGCGAGCTGAACACCTAAGTCTGGCCATCTTCTTTCTTAACTGTCATGGTTAGAGCAAAGAAAATATAAATGAGCATAAAAGCTCAGCAAGTAACTACATAGTAGTTTTATAAAGCAATAATAATAACAATTGGAAAAATCTGAGGCATTTTACTTTTAAATCTCTAGGTGGTAGATTTCTATCTTTGGCTATACAAAGGTTATGAAGAAAGGTTTGGGCTTTGAAGAATCAAGGATCAAGATAGGTTGAAAGCCGACATTCATCGCAATTCAAAAACAGAATTCATATCAGAAAAGCATAATAATATCATGGAACAAGATATATGGCATCATGGAATCATTATTCAAATCAAAACTTTTGAACCAAATCATTGCTCAAAATCATTTTAGGACGCTACGGATTACAGCCGGTGATCAGCCACGAAGTAATCCCGAACCGCGCTGGGTTCTCAAATATAATGGGATCCCTAGGCAATATTTAAGCCTATCAGTTGGTGTGAAAGGGACTTGCGTCTGAGTCCAATCCACTAAATCAAGAAAACATTTTTCCCCTTTGACAATTCTCAAGAAAACATTTTTTCCCCTTTGGCAATTCAACTTTTAAAAACTTTGTATTTTTATAAGAATTAGATGCCAGTATGAATAACATTTCAAAAGTTCTTAAGGCATGAAAGAATCATATCAATCTTTAAGGGATTCCATACAATAAGACTATGATCAACAATCAAAGGATTAGGATTATGAGATTCTTATCAAAAGAAGAAATATCCTCATACTAGGGGGGTCATCAAGGATGAATATCAATGATTCAACAACTAGGGAAGATGTATTGAAAAGATTTATAACGATAATCAACAAAGGTAGATGTTAGATATATTTGATAATGTCATGTGTAATATGATTTGTGTTTAGTTTTCAGATCTTACATAACAAGACAAATCAGTACTTAACTGGAAATCATCACTTATACTGAAGACATAACTTAAGATATCAGAACTTAAGTTATCAGAATTTAAGTTATCAGAACTTAAGTTATCAGAACTTAAGTTATCAGAACTTAAGGTTCAGAAGATATTTATCAGGAAATAATATGAGGACTTAAGATGACTTTCAGATAAGGCAGGTGGCTGATTGAAAGGAAAGAAGATCGAGACTAAGACATAAAGAATTGTGCGTGAAGAAGGAATTCTATGAAGAATAGAATACTTGGAAGAAAAGATAACTAGTTGATATATTTTAGGAAGCAGAATTATATTCCATATCAATTAGAAGATTATCTTGTAATTGTGTAGTATATAAACACAGGCATAGAGTTTACACTATAAGTGTTACGATTATCGAAGTTATTATTCTTTGTAACTCTAGCAGCTCTCGTGATAATTTGTTCATCACTGAGAGAGGATAGTTCCATATTGTAACCGAGTTTATTGTGTTGAATAAAATCTGTTTTCTGTTACTTAAGTTCTTATATTCGATTTGATTGTGCTAAACACTGTATTCAACCCCTACAGTGTGTGTGACCTAACAAGTGGTATCAGAGCCTTCTGTTAACAAACAAATAGTTTAAGATCCAAAATCAATCATGTCTGAAGAAGAAACTCCAACCAAGCCCACCAAAGCTGAAGAACCTCCAAAAACTGTAACTCATAGTTGATATGAGACTATAAGAGTTCCCATGTTGAAACCTTCTGAGTATTCCATATGGAAAGTGAAGATGGCTATGTTTCTGGAAGCTATAGATCCAGAATATCTCGACAAGATTTATGAAGGACCACATATGCCAACCAAACTTTCTGTGGAAGTTGCAGGACAGCCAGCAAAGTCTGTACCAAAGGAGAAAAGTGATTACACTGCTGAAGATATGTCATCGATTGCAAAGGATGCAAAGGTAAGATAGTTGCTGCATAGTGCCATTGCATGTCAAACAGGGTAATTAACTGCAAGACTGCAAAAGAGATATGGGATGCTTTGGAAATAAGGTGTCAGGGAACTGATTCAATCAAGAAGAACAGGAAGACAATACTCACTCAAGAGTATGAGCACTTTGACTCAAAGCCTAATGAGTCATTAACTGATTTATATGACAGATTTATCAAACTCTTGAATGATTTGTCACTAGTTGACAAAGAGTATGATATTGAAGATTCAAATCTTAAGTTCCTGTTAGCTCTTCCTGAAAGATGGGATTTGAAGGCCACAATAATAAGAGACAACTATAATCTTGATGAAACAACTCTTGATGAAATTTATGGGATGCTCAAGACTCATGAACTTGAGATGGAACAAAGAAGCAAGAGGAATGGAAGAAAGTCAAGAACAGTTGCCCTTGTGGCTGAATAGGAAAGTCCCAAAGTAGCCGCCTCAAGAAAAGGCAAGGAAAAAGCTCTCATCACAAAGTCTGATACAGAGTCATCAAGTTCTGATAGTGATGATGACTCAGAAACTGAAAGTATACCTGAGATGGACCATGATGGGGAGATGATGAAGCTGTGTGCTCTTATGGTGAAAGGAATCACAAAGATTGCATACAGGAAATTTAGAAGAGGAAAGAAGTTTTCTAGGAAAGGTGCAAGTTTTGAAAAGAAAGGTTTCAGAAAATCTGAAGGAAAGGAGGAAAGTCTGACAGAGGAGATTACTCAAATGTTAAATGTTACAACTGTGGTGAGAAAGGCCATATATCTCCAGATTGCGGAAAAGGGAAAAGAGACAAAGGCAAGGCTCTTGTCACAAAGAAGAAAAGCTGTTCAGATGCTTCAGATTCTGAGAATGAGGAAAACTATGCCTTGATGGCAAATGCTGATAGCAGTTCTGATACTGCTGACTTAAAGGTACCTCAAACTACTTATGCCTTTCATACTGATGATATTATTGAGCTAAGAAGATATATTAAAACCATGTTTATCAGTTATAAAGATCAAACTTTAACATGTGAAAGATTAACTTCTGAAAATCTTGCTTATAAAAAGAGGAATGATTATTTAGAAAAAGAGTTAGTAATGTTCCATCAAACTCAGAAAGATAGAGATGATGCCTTTTATGTTAGGGATGAAGTCTTAAAAATGAATGAATCTCTAAAAACTGAGTTAGAAATGGAAAGAGAGATTATCAGGACTTGGACTAGCTCTGGTAAAGCAACTCAGGATATTCTTAGTAGTGGAAACTGGAAAGAGGGCTTAGGTTATGGAGATGGTAAGAACAGTAAGGGAACTGTAGAAACTGAGCCTATAGTTGTTAAACAAAAACCAAAGGTAAATCCTGTTAAGTTTGTAACTGCAAAGTCTGATATTGATAAATCAGAAGTTAAGGAGAAAGTAACTTCTGACAAACCTAAACATGATAAGCCAACTGAAGTTAACATAGACTTAATGACAAAGAAGCAGCTTAAGCATAAGCTGAAAGATGTTAAGAATGTAAACAAGGTAAAGTCACCTAGGAAAAATAGGAATGGAAAGGAAGGTGTGAACAAAAGTAACAATTATAAGCCTGTTCCTAATGCTCCTATAAAAACATGTCATAACTGTGGAAATTCTAACTACCTGGCTTCTTTTTGCAGGAAGAATAAGAATATAAACTCCTTACCTTCAAAATCAGGAGTTAAGAGTCAGTCTGTTAGATATAAGCCAAAAAATCCTTGTTTTCATTGTGGTAGTTTATGGCATTCCATTTATACTTGTAAGGAATATCATAGTTTGTACTATGATTATTATCAAATCAAACCTTCTGTAAAGAAAGTTAGCATTATTCCTTCTAGTATAAGTTCTGATGCAAAGTTTGATTTTGCAAATTCTGATAAGAAAACTGTTAACATAAACTCTGATGCTAAATCCGCTGCAAATGTTAACAAACTTAAAAAGGCCAAAGGATCCAAGCAAGTCTGGGTCATTAAAACTAATCATTAGTGGTCTTTGTGATTGCAGGGCAACAGGAAGAACATCCTAGTTCTGGACAGTGGATGTTCAGGACATATGACTAGTAATAAAGCCCTGCTATCAGACTTTGTGGAGAAAGCTGGCCCAGGTGTTTCTTATGGAAATGGCAACATTGGAAAAACTCTGGGATATGGCAATATCAATCTTGGGAATGTCATCATTGAAAAAGTAGCTCTGGTCTTAGGACTTAAACACAATCTGCTGAGTGTAAGTCAAATCTGTGACAAAGGTTATCATGTGGATTTCTTTGAAGAACACTGTGAAGTTGTAAGCAAATCTACAGCCAAAGTTTTTCTGAAAGGATACAGGCATGGTAACATTTATGAATCCAAGCTTTTAACAAGTACTGATGGTTCTGCAATCTGTCTGTTGAGTAGAGCATCAATTGAAGAAAGCTGGGATTGGCACAAGAAACTCTTTCATTTAAATTTCAACAATATAAACGAACTAGTCAAGAAAGATCTTGTGAGAAGAATGCCAAAATCAGTATCTGCTCCTGATGGCCTTTATGATTCATGTCAGAAGGCAAAACAAAGAAAATCTTCATTCAAGAGCAAGAATGAATCATCAATTCTTGAGCCTTATCACCTACTACATGTTGATCTATTTGGTCCAGTTAATGCCATGTCTATTGCAAAGAAGAAATATGTTATGGTCATAGTGGATGAGTTCACCAGATACACATGGGTGTATTTCTTGCACACAAAAAGTGAAACTGCATCTATCTTGATTGATCATGTCAAGCAACTGGATAAATTGGTCAAAGATTCTTTGAAGATCATAAGAAGTGATAATGGCACTGAGTTCAAGAATTTGATCATGGAAGAGCCTTGCAAAGACCATGGAATAAAGCAGGAATTTTTTACTCCTGGAACTCCACAACAAAATGGAGTTGTTGAAAGAAAGAATAGAACTCTTATTGAAGTTGCACGAACTATGCTTGATGAAGCAAAGTTGCCAACCTACTTTTGGGCTGAGGCTGTGCATACTGCTTGTTTTACTCAGAATGCAACACTCATTAACAAGCATGGAAAAACATCAAATGAGATGGTGAAGAAAAAGAAGCCAAATCTGAAGTATTTTCATGTATTTGGATGCAAGTATTTTGTTCTTAAGACTCATCCCGAACAACTATCCAAATTTGATCTAAAAGCTGATGAAGGAATTTTTGTTGGATATCCACTTTCTACAAAAGGCTTCAGAGTCTACAATTTAAGAACAAGGGTTGTCATGGAATCTATCAATGTCTCTTTTGATGATAAGAAGATTACTGGACTTGAAGATTTCAATGATCATGATCAGCTGAGATTCGAGAATGAAGTTTTAAATTCTGATTCTGTAAATCCTGATACTGCAAACTCTGATGGATTAAACTCTGATGTTATTGAAACTGTGGTGACTACGCCTAAGGAAAATGCACCTGTGCAGGGGGAGCATACTGAAGATCCAACCACATCTCAAGAAACATCAGAATCTACAATAGGCTCTTCTAGTTCTGATGGGCCAAGTTCTGATAATTCTGGAAACTCATGTTCTGATATTTCTGGACACTCAAATAATGAAGGATCCAACTCAGAGAGCATAATTTCAGGGGGAGCATCAGAAAATGTTGATGGAGACAGCATGGATCATGGGGGAGCATCCAGTTCTAGAGAAAACCTTCCATCTGCAAGGAAGTGGACTAAAGCACATACACCTGACTTAATTATTGGAAATCCTGATGTAGGTGTCAGAACTAGAACAGCTACATCAAATGAATGTCTTAATCATTCTTTTCTTTCTCAGACTGAACCAAAAAGTGGAAGAAGCTCTTCAAGATGCTGATTAGGTGCAAACAATGCAAGAAGAGTTAAATGAATTCGAAAGAAATAAAGTCTGGACCCTAGTGCCAAGACCAAGGAACATATCAGTTGTTGGTACAAATGGGTGTTCAGAAACAAAACTGACAGTGATGGCATAATTACAAGGAACAAAGCAAGGCTGGTTACAAAAGGATACTCTCAACATGAGGGAATTAATTATGATGAAACATTTGCACCAATTGCTAGATTGGAAGCCATAAGAATATTTTTGGCTTATGCTGCTCACAAGAAGTTTAAAGTCTTTCAAATGGATGTGAAAAGTGCTTTTCTTAATGGAGAATTGGGAGAGGAAGTATATGTTGAACAACCTCCAGGCTTTGTAGATCCCAAATTTCCCAATCATGTCTATAGGCTTGATAAAGCACTTTATGGCCTTAAGCAAGCTCCAAAAGTATGGTATGAGACCTTAGCTCAGTTTCTTCTGGAAAGTGGATTTAACAAAGGAACTATTGACAAAACACTGTTCTACCTCAACCATGGAAAGGACTTACTTTTAGTGCAAATATATGTTGATGATATCATTTTTGGTTCTACAAATGACAGACTTTGTAAGAAGTTTGCCAAACTGATGCAGTCAAGATATCAAATGAGTATGATGGGAGAACTTAACTATTTTCTGGGCCTTCAAGTCAAGCAGAATGAAGAAGGAACTTTTATTTGTCAATCTAAGTACACCAGAAATTTGTTGAAGAAATTTGGAATGCAGGATTGTTTAAGTGCATCCACTCCTATGGCCACTGTAACTAAGTTGGATAAGGCTACTGGTAAATCAGCAGATATTACTGATTACAGAGGTATGATTGGCTCTCTACTCTATCTAACTGCAAGTAGAACTGATATCATGTATGCTACCTGTCTTTGTGCAAGATTTCAAGCACATCCAAGAGAACCTCACTTAACAGCTGATTTAGTAAAGAAGTTTGTTACAGGGAAAGCACCAGTACCTTGGAGTGAAACTCCTAGAGGAAAGGAGTGGATTAAAGAATGGAACTCAGTTAGTTTTGTTCCTTCTAAAAAGATTCTTGCTGAGAATCTTACAACAGCTGATGAAATGCTGATAAATGATGATTTCAAGGCACATCTGAGAGTTACTGCATTGAGTACAAGGCACCTTCAAGGTCAACACTCAATAACTCATGACAAGGTGAACAAAATTCAGGAAGCTCTAATCCAACAAGATATGAATGTGAAACTTGAAAAGAACAGATTTTTCAAGCCAGCCTTTGACAGAATTGCCTACATTGAGAAAACTCAGGAGAAGCAACAAGCTCAAATTGAAGAAATTCTGAAGAATCAGGCTTCTCACCAAAGTCAACTCAATGAGATCCAATCCTCAGTGGAATTGCTTGTCTCTCTTCTATTATATGCCTATGCCAAAAAGGGGGAGAAAGTGATTAAGTCCAAATGCAAATCTATTCGGACACTGAAAGGAAAGGATGATGGAAATGATGACCAGGGAAACTCTAATAACGGTAGAGGTCAAGGGCAAGGCAAAGGACTTTTGTCAAGTAAAGCTAGAATTACAAGTCAAGGAACAAGTTCTGATACTGGGAGAAGAATAAGTTCTGATACTGGTAAAAGGATAAGTTCTGGTGGATATCTAGAACTTGATGAAGAAATTTCAAAGCAGTTATTTCTTAAAGAAAATCCAGGAATGGACTTTGAGAGTCTAAAGGGAGAAGAAGCTAGACTCAAAGCAGAAGGTGTCAAGATAAAATATGAAGCTTCTGTTGTTGAAAAGAAATTTCCAAAGCCTAAGGGTATTGTGATAAAGGAAAGAACAAGTCTTGAGGCAACCGAGGCCAAATCATAAATGGAAATTGATCCAAGGTCCAAGGGCAAAGAAAAGGTTGATGAACCTGTAAAGGTTTATATGCCAGTCATGGATGAAGAAATAATTGATGATGAAGCAGATGCTAATCTTACTCTGATGCATAAGAATATTTTTCAAACAACCTCTGACATGGCTCATGATGTTCAGAGTCAAGATTTAGTAAGTTCTGATATGACAGTGAAGCAAGTAACCTCTGACATAGCTCAAGTTGGCTTGATATCAGAAGATAAGGAAAAGGAAACCTCTGACATTGCTCATGTTAAACTTTCAAAGATACTCCTACCACGATTCACCAAAGCTAAACACACTCAATCTTTGAAGACTGCAACAGGTGGTTTTGAAGCAAAAGTTGTTACAGGAAAGGAAGCAAGAGATAAATCTGGGTTGGGTAGTTCTGATGAAAGAAGAGTACAAAACACTACCGATGATCCAACTTTCTTAAGTGAACCAGGTGTTGGAGAAACTCCTGAAAGATTGAATCGACTTGAATCTGTTCAAATGGTTTACCATACCTTCTTGAAAGAACATATCTTATTATATTTTATGAAAGATGAAAGGGTATACCAGATTAAGAAAAATGCTATACCACTGAAGTATTTTGAAGAACTGGAACATGTTCTATTCCTAGTTCAAGTGAAAGACAGATTAACAGATAGTGCTGCAGGATATTTAAAGTCTCAAATTCAAAGACAGAAGAAGCTTTATTCTGTAAAGTCTGACAGCACATACTGTCCCAAGTACAGAGATCACAAGGGTGATATTTTTGATATGAAGCCTACCTCTGCTAGGATTATAACTACGTTTCTGGGTTATAAGGCTGTGGAATTCAATCTAGAGTCTGACAAGGCATATCTGATTAGACTAGATCAGGAGATAAGAAAAGCTAAGATAAATGATCTCAGAGCAGCTATTTTTCAAATTGGAGAAGATACAGCTGAATTGATAAATGTTAAAAGGAGGATGGTCAATGAACTTGAATATGCAGAGAGATATTTGTTGAAGAATTATCTCAGGACAACTCCTGATATTAAAGAGATCAGAAGAAATTGAAAGTTGGAGCCAAGTAAAAGATCTACAACTACTTAAATTCTGAAGTTTATATAGACTGAAGCGGTTATCAAAAGTTAAAGATGGTAAAGCTGAAAGGACTATAAGTTGTAGTTATCTAGTCAAATTCTCATGTATTGGTACTTAATGTTTTTGACATCATCAAATATCTGTTAAACTTGTATATTATGCTAATTTACAAGTTGGGGGAGATTGTTAGATATATTGATAATGTCATGTGTAATATGATTTGTGTTTAGTTTTCAGATCTTACATAACAGGACAAATCAGTACTTAACTGGAAATCAACACTTATACTGAAGACAAAACTTAAGATATCAGAACTTAAGTTATCAGAACTTAAGGTTTAGAAGATATTTATCAGGAGATAATATCAGGACTTAAGATGACTTTCAGATAAGGTAGGCGGCTGATTGAAAGGAAAGAAGATTGAGAGTAAGATGGAAAGAATTGTGCATGAAGAAGGAATTCTATGAAGAATAGAATACTTGGAAGAAAAGGTAACTAGTTGATATATTTTAGGAAGCATAATTATATTCCATATCAATTAGAAAATTATCTTGTAATTGTGTAGTATATAAACACATGCATAGAGTTTACACTATAAGTGTTACGATTATCAAAGTTATTATTCTTTGTAACTCTAGCAGCTCTCGTGATAATTTGTTCATCACTGAGAGAGGATAGTTCCATATTGTAACAGAGTTTATTGTGTTGAATAAAATCTATCTTCTGTTCCTTAAGTTCTTATATTCGATTTGATTGTGCTAAACACTGTATTCAACCCCCTTCTACAGTGTGTGTGACCTAATAATAGGGGTGTCTGATATCAAGTATAGTATGTGGCGTACATCCAGTTACAAAGTTTGGATATGGAAATAAAGGATAGTTATCAAATAAATGTAGTTCAAGGAATTCGAATTATAAGCAATGGTCAATATAGGGAATTATTGAAGCAATACTAGAAATCAAGTTCGAGGTATATAAAAGAATTAATCAACAAGGAAAAGGTATGAATCAATCAAATTATTATAAACGGGATGAACATGATCCAACAACAAGTTATCATAAGAATCAATATTACGGTTTCTTAGAAATCAATAACAGGTTTATCACAAGTATTAAAAAGGATCACTACTTTATCATGGCATTAGCAAAATCAATTCATAAGACAAGGCAGAGTTACTTGCCTTAAATCGGTTTCCTGCTTTACTGAAATTGAAATTGAACTACTGAAGCTGAACTACTGCCACCTAAGTTTCCTTTCCCTTTTCTAGCCTGAGTGCCTACACTATTTGAATCTACAATCCTGAATGCCTCCGCTATCTGAATCTACAATCCAAAACATAATCCCTAATTAGATACTTATTCGCACTCGACGTTCCCGGAATGTCTAAAGATTATCCCAACTCACATTAAAGCTTAACTTATATACATGAGTATAATCACAGAATATTCACATAGCACTTAGTAGAATATACTTATATACTTAAATCATATATTCAAGAATAATCATAAGTACTCATATAACATATAGCAATTATATACTTGTATACTTAAATCTATATCTTAACAAATCAATCACGATCTAAATAACTCGACAACCAAACAACTATTCCTTCATTTCTAACTATAAAATTCGAACCAAAACAAATGGTACCAAGCCAAGAAATCAACCTGCAACCACTTAACTTGACATGCAACTAACCAAACATCTTTTAAACACCACATCAATCTTACACAAACCATATAATTAGACTCTAAAATCAAATTGACCAAACAACTTGAATCAACCCTTTTTAATACCATATACCATTCGACTTTTCCAATAAAACACAAGTAATTTATCAAATATCGACATGCAAGGTTCCATTTATAATTTAAACCTATTTTAATCCATTCCAAACAAGAACACTTCTTGAAATCATTTTTTTTAAATCAAAAACTGAACCAAAATATTATTTTTGAACAACATCTTAACATGCATAAATCCAATCATTTATTCCTTTGAAAACCGAATGAAATCCATGCTTTAATAATCGAAATTTAATTTATTCATACTTATCTACTCACATATCCAATATAAACCAAATTTTATTTCCAAATTAAACAATAACCCAATTAACAACAAAAGAACTTGTAGAAACGACATGCAATCAATAAACTCAACATGCAATACTCTAAATCACAAATCCAACTTAATTAAACCAATGATCTAATCATTTAACCCATCTTCTTTCTAAACCAAACAAAATATAACTTGATTACACTTAGGAATTTGCATGCATGCAAGGAAACCAACTCAAAAACAAAGGTTTATATATATATCATCAAAACCAATTGAACATTAAAACTCTTTTGCAAAACTCATTCATTCGATTGTACAAGTATCCTTAGACTTGAGGTCATCATAGTCATCTTGTGTACACTGAACTATGTTTTGGTTTAGTTCTTAGTCTCCAGGGACAATTATAAGGGCTCTACTGGGTATAGGAATTTGTACACGAAGATAGTGTATGATCAATAAAGGATCTATCCCTTCCAGTGAAGGAAGAGAATGTTCAATGCTGATCCACTTATGCTAGTTCAGGAATCTCTGGCCAGAGTGAATGAAATTAGAAAGGAGTTTCTAATTTACATTAAATAGAACTAAGCATAGTGAATGGGAAAGCAAATGATTAAATAAGATAGGCTTGACATAAGTTCCATGCCTTGTATTTAATCGTGATATTGCAGGGTAGAAGGAATTGATTGTACGGTAACTACTCACTGAATAGGTTCTTGGTATTCTAAGCAGTGAATTCGTATTATCCGGATAGTCGCGATATGCTGAGAAGTATCTCTCACGATGTAGAATAAATATGATTAATTTATTAATTAATCATATTTAATGAATTAGAGAATTTATATAAATAATGATAAAATAGTTTTATTATTATTTATTTCTACTACCGGCTTAATATTGAACCTACAGGGTCACACCATAAAAGAGAATGATTTAATGGTGGAGGAATTAATTAATAATGGCTGGTAATTATTTATTTGTGAAATAAATAATTAATTAGCAGATTTAATAATTGATTAAATGAGATTTAATTAATTCATAATATTATTAATTAAGAATTTAATTTTGGAAATTAAATCAAGTGAGAGAATTATTTTTCTAAAGTGTTTAGAAAAGAGATTAATGATTAAAAGGTGTTTCAATTATTATTTAATTGGTTAATAAGAATAATCAATTAAAGGGTTAATAATAATAATATTTTATGGAAAATTTTCAGCTAAAAATTTTGCCTATAAATATACTATTATAAACCCTATTTGCCTCAACCCAAATAATTAACCCTAATTCTAAAGTAGAACAAGAGGGAGGCAACTAATTCTCTCAACCTCTTCCTCCTCCATTACATCGTTTTCTTGGTGGATACCGGTGGAGTGCTTCACACTTGAGGAGCAGCTGCTAAGGATCTCCGTTCATCATTTTTGGATCGCCATTAAAGACCTCCATCTTTCCATTAACGTAAAGCTTCTTAAGGTAAACATACTGAACTACGAATTAAATATTATTTTTCGCATGGATCCTGCGGAGGGTTTCGTTTTTTTTAAGATTTAAATTTACGTTTTCGTTGTGTTTATGTGCTAAAAACCCTTCACCATGGTGAATCAATAATCTTGAGTTATGCGTTTCATGAAGAATCTCGTGTTTCAATTCCATAACACTAAAAATTTCAGATACACGAGCAACTTGGTATATTCCTTTATTATCCTTTTGAGCCTTAATTTCTTTTCCAGACAACTTATCCTTCTCGTGGTTCATCATTTGTTCTTGATGACGTCGAATCTTTTCTAAAATTTCCGGCTGAAAAGTCATTGCATACATTACCTCACTTCCCATTTCTGGAATTCGCACTTCTATTTCCAACTTCCCGAAATCCTTGATTAATTCCTCAGATAAAGTTTAACAAATTTAACCCTTCTTTACGGCTTAGTGCATCTGCTACAACATTCGCTTTCTGGGAGGATAACTGATAATACCGTCATAATCTTTGTTCAATTCCAACATCTCCTTCGTCATATAGTCAATTCTTTCTACGTAATAATATACCTTAAGCTTTTGTGGTTCGTATAAATCTGAAACTTTACAACATACGAATAATGCCTCTAAATCTTAACGGCAAATATAATCGCTGCTAATTCTAGATCATGCGTAAGATATTTCTGCTCATGTGGCTTTAATTTCCTTGTCACAGATACTGTCACTTTCCCGTGTTGCATCAACACACAACCTAGCCCTTTATACGAAGGATCACTGTAGATCACAAACTTACCTTTTTATCGGGTGAAACCTACACTGATGTGGTTACCAACCTTTTCTTTAACTTTTGAAAGCTTCCATCTCACTTATCCGTCCAAACAAACTTTTCATTCTTCCTTGTCAACTTATTCAACGGGACAACAATCTTAGAAAAATCTTGTACAAATCTCCTATAATACCCTGATAATCCAAGAGAGCTTATGACTTCTATAGGAGTCTTAGGCCTATCCCAATTCATCACAACTTCTATTTTGGCTGGGTCTACTTTTAATACCTTCACTGTTAACTACATGTCCAAGAAATTGAACTTCCTTTAACCAAAACTCACGCTTTGAAAACATTGCATATAACATCTCTTTCCTCAAAATCTCCAAAGAAATCCTCAAATGTTCCATGTATTCTCCCTCTGTCTTGGAGTATATCAAGATATTGTTAATAAATAATACGATCACGAATTTATCCAAATATTCCTTAAATACTCTATTCCTAAGATCCATAAATGCAGCTGGCGTATTTGTCAATCCAAACACCATCACAAGAACTCATAATGTCCATATCTTGTTCGAAACGCCATCTTGGGTATATCGTCCGCTTAATCTTCAACTGATGATACCCAAATCTTAAGTCAATCTTTGAGAAACAAGTAGTTCCTTCCAATTTATCAAAGCAAGTCATCGATTCACGGTAGAGGATACTTATTTTTATTCCTCAACTCATTCAATTCACGATAATTAATACACAACCTCATACTTTCATCTTTCTTATTTTCAAATAGCACTGGTGCACCCCGTAGGGATACACTCAAGTAAATAACTCCTTTATCCAGCAATTCCTGAAACTACGTCGCTAACTCTTTTATCTCGACAGGCGCCATTCGATAGGGAGCTTTCAATATTGATTCCATTCCAGGAGCCAAATCAATCGTAAACTCGACCTCTCGATCTGGAGGTAGTCGAGGTAATTCATCTGGAAACACATCGGGAAAATCTTTAACTACTGGAATATCTTCACTCCTTAAGGAATTGTTTTCTACATCCTTCACATGTACTAAATACGCTTCACACCCATGTCCAAACAGTCTCTTCGTTTGGATAGCCATTAGAAATTTCTTCTCTTGCTTCTCTCCTTTGAATATCACTTCAATACCATCCTTGGTCACTAATTTCACTTTCTTGCTTCTACATTCGATTTGCACATAGTAGTTTGAAAACCAATCCATCCCTAATAGAATGTCGAATTCTTCTAACTTAAAAAGAATTAAGTCAACGGAAAAGTGTCGACCTTCTATAATCCTATCGCAAATAGGACAGATTCTCTTGGCAATAACTCTTTCTTGATTCGCTACTTCTATAATCAAATTAGGTTTGAGAGGGTATGCAACACACTTTAATCTATAATAACACTTTCAGCAATAAAGGATCTAGTTGCTTCAGATTCCATTAACACTTTAACTTCCACTGAGTTTATATTAAGCATACCTGCCACCAACTCCGCATTTTGCACAATATCTTTCATTGTCATGTTGAACGTTCTTGCCCTTGGCTGAGCTGCTGGTGCTGCAGAGGGCGATGTTCCAGTAATCCTAAACACATTCTCCTTCTGAACAGGCTCCTTACAGTTCCTTGCCATATGGCCCACCTTTAAATAAGTCAATTTATGTCTTCCCTGCTCCACTTGGGCATTCCGTTGAATAGTGACCTTCTTGATTGTACTTTAACAAATTATGTCTTCTTGTCGCGGATTCATAAACCTCATCTCCAACTGGCCTCGCATATAATTTGGAAAATACTTCTCTAAAACATCTCCGTAAACTTCTCCAAGATTATAACTTTTCCTTCAAGCAGCGCCTTTGAAGATTTCTACCTATAACTTGCCTCAACCTAAAGGTAATAACTTGCGTAATGCACCTTTTTCTCATCGTTAACTTCCGCTAACTCGAACACTTTTCCATTCTCTCAACCACGACTGAGCTTTAATCGGTTCTGGAAATCCTACAAACTATGGGGGATGCACGGACTGAAAATGTTTGAAGTTTCCGACTTTGGGGCTACATGTTGTTACAAAAGTTGAACAAGTCGGTTCATCATAGGAGTATCTTGGTTTAGTTCTGGTCTTAGGTTTGAGTTTTTGATTGGTGGTTTGGTGATGTCACCATTCTTTATAATCCTGATTGAGCAATTATTTTGTAATACGATAGCATGGCATATATAACAATAAAGATTCTTTTTGAAACCATTTATGGGTTTTAAGCTTTACCCACTTGCACATGCAATTCTATTACTACATAATTTGCTCCTCAGTTATGGTCCTCACATGGTACAAGATATGATTTACAAGGTATTTAGAAATATGGTATTTAAAAGAGTTGATAAAGATTTCCAGAGTTTACAAGGCGAAAGATTTATATAAGGCTTCAACAGTGCATAATAATGAAGTTTAGGTATAATAAGTTCGGGCATAAGGTACAATGATACAGCAGGATAAAATAGAGGAAAAACTGGAAAACATCCCCTTTCTACCATCAACTTCTACCTAGCCTCTACTGACTACAACCATAAAAAACCAAACAGAATACAACAGCATCGATAAATACTGCTCCACCAAAGGTCCTACATGGTCATCACCATCTAACTATCGAAGATCTCTCTCAATACGGACTACATCCAATGAATGATCTTATAAACCCTCCGGGACTCAACATCTGCATCACTAGTGGACGGTCCCTCGTCTAATCTCCTTCGGTAAACTGCTCCACCATCTTAACACAAATTATCCACTCGTCGCCCAACACTGAAGTCTGCTGCCTAGACTCACGAGCTAATCCATCCACCAATGCACTCAATTCTTGATATTAATACTCATTTTGATGTCATGTCAAATTAGATATCAATACAAACTTTGATGCTCACAACATCCCATACTGAAGTCAACATCAATCCCAAACTTGTGATGACCTCAATCTCGGGTTAGGAAATGAGGACTCACACACCATTAAACTAATAATAAATAAGAATAAACCCCAATTAACTAATAACATGATCAAACAGGATTAAGTTTGAGACAAGATTACAACTACCAACCAGATAATATATATTACTACCCAAAATATTAATGAATTCAATTTATTCGATTTCGAAATGGAATCGACAAATAACCCACTGTATTTGAACCAACTTAAACAATCCTTCCAACTACTATGCTTGCTCACACACACTGCTACCTGCTTTGGCATCTGGAAACCTATGACACGGTAGGGACTGTCAGGAATGCTCATGGGAGCTGAACGCCTAAGTCTAGCCATCTTTGTAATGCCCTCCAGACTCGGGGTATAAGTTTGAGGGTTACTAGCTAATCACCCAACATGTACAATCTGATTAACAAATAATAAAGAAATGAATCTAAACCCCTTTAATACTAACCAGGATCTTTTTAGGTTGAAGTATGAAAACGAGAACCACTAACTACTTTATTACAAACTAAATTCAAAATCTTATAAACTCTCTTTATTACAAACCATTGTCTAACCAGTTTTAAACTAAGTTCATCTTTTATTCAAACACATACACTGACTATCTACACTCCACCTGTTCGGACAACTCAAAGCTTTCTTCCTGGATTGGGATCAACACCTTAGGTGTGAGAGGATCCCGAGGCTTGACCCGTTTCTTTACCACTCGAGTCCTGATGGGTTTCATATTCCTTCTTAACTGGAAATAATAAGGTGAATAACAACAAAAAGGGTGAGCCAAAAAATGCTCAACAAGTCTACAAAATATAAATAGTGTTTAAGCAGTTTAAATGAATCGGTAACCTGGGTATATCTGCAAAGATATAACCCCGCGAGAGTAGATAGAAGGCCATTACAGGCGAGTACAAATGAACTAAACTGGACACAAGTTCGCATCTATACCCTACTGATCAGCCAGGATACAGTGCAGATCTATATCCTACTATATAGATCCCGTCGGGCACCCAGGCACTACGACCCATCTCAAGGATCCGGTTATGTCCCGGTCCTTAGGATTAAGTAAACTTAATCCCCAAAAGTATCACTATCCAGTCCATGGAGTAGCAACCTGAACAATCGGTATGCTTTGATATATTCTAATCACCAGAATATATCAATATTTGTGAGTAACAATTGGAATATAAATAATGAATTCAAATGAAAAGGAGAAATCAAGAATCGAAATGAAATATGAATAAGAGAATCAAAAGAGTGCAAGCGTGATAAGAACCTGAAGAAATATCACTATTCTAAAAGTAGAATAGGGGAAAAACTTGCCTTCTACGCAACTCACTGCAAATATCACCGACTCAACCTGCCTTGCTGGCTTAGCTTCTGTTAGAGAAATATACTGGTTTAGTCATTTCGTACTTCAATTGCATCTTGAACCGACTTCACATCGTTCTTATTGTCTACCCATGCGCTTATGACTGATTTGTATATTACATATTAGCAAGTAAGACTCGATTAACCACATAATACACATAAGCATATAAGCACATAATCATTTTTATATTTAAAAATAATTTTAAAAATCAAAATCGACTCGCTGATCGCTCAACTGATTATTATCTGACTCGTCTCCTATTTTTCAGAATTATTCAAACTCGTCTCGGCACGCGACTCGACTGATAATCAAAAAAATAACAAAGTCAACTAATTTCTAGAAGAAATTAGACTTTAATATTATTTTTAATGAAAAGAATTCATTTTTCTGAGTCAAAAGGCTTTCGTTTTGCTCGAATCGGACCAACGGTCTAATTAATATCAATTAAATACGGATTATTCAATTTAATATTCAACATAAATAATTATTACTAATTTTTAAACCCTAAAATAAATTTTAATTCATTATTTAAGAAAATTAGAATTAATAATGATTTATCTATAATTTTTGGAATTAAAATGAATTTATTATGATTTATTGAAAATTATTTGATTAATTATCAAAATAATTAATCATTTTTAAATAATTAATAAATAATAAATGAATAATAAATAATTGAGAAAATAATTAAATCTGATTTTTAGAAAATATTTCAGAACTATTTATAATATAAATCAATTAATTAAATAATTATTTAACTAATTTATAAAATAAATAAAACTGATTTTTATAATTAATAAAAATAAAAATTAAAATTAAATCCAGAAACACTTGTCAGAAAATGAATTCTGATAATAACGGATCAAAGGCGGGTTGAAATTGGGTCAGAAACCGGGTTGCCAAGAACAATCCAGGTCGGGATGAACACATAGGAAAATTCCCAGATTCCGGTGGGTTCCCCGGACTCTGGCAACCTCGATTCAGGCCAAAATCAGTACCGTTTGTACTGATTTTTACAGGGTTTCAACTCAAAACAACATCCCGAATTTTATTCAGGCCAAAACAAACCACAAACATCACGGAATCACCGTCTCCGACCACAACCGTCATGAACTCCGGCCAAAATACGAAATCACAGAATCGTACATAAAATCAAACGTTCTATAGTGCAAACTGAAGCCAAGAACACATATAATCGAAGCCCTAACATCTTAATAACCAAATATTCAAAAAAATTACAGAGTTGTGGTTTGAAATATCGAACATAAACCCTAATAATCGTGAATCACTATCCAGACATCGTTCATTCAATAAATACCATGAATCGACTGTAAATCATCTAACAAAGTTATATCAATCATCAAAACATTATAATAACCCTAGAATCAAAAAGTCCTAATTCGAGTATAAACCCTAGAAATCGAAAATCAAAAACTACGAATCAAAACATGAAATTTATACTAGAAATGGAAAGAACTAATCAAGACCTTCAATTTCAGTACTTGAATCACACGATTTGATGAAGAAATCAGCTGGAAATCCTTGATTGATTCTTCGACCCGACTTGGCTCTACCCAACCCGGTTTGCAGAGAATTTTGATTAATTTCTGATTTTTAATTAATAATTATAGTTAATTAAATAAAAATTAGGCTATTTATAGTAGTAAAATTAATACTCTTAAATAAAATTAAGGCCCTAATTCTACATCTTTTAAATTAATAGGCCCCTAATTTTATAATTTTTGAGTACTAAAATTTAATTTATAAATATTTTATATATGCAATATATATGCCAAAATTTCCCAAAAATTATGAATAATGTAAAAATACAAAGAAATGGTATAAATAAAAGTCCTATAATTTTATAAAAATAAAAATGTGATTTTTGTGGGGTTTTTAACACCCAATGGGGCCCGAAAAAGTCATTTTTCGCAAAATGAGAAAATTTATAAAATACCTAGATGTTTAGAATAATGCGATGGTAAAAGCCGTTTGATGAAAAATAAGGCCCATTATTTTATTTGAAATACCTTCTTTAAAATCATGATTCGGGTCGTCAAACGTTTGAAATGAAAGCTATAAATGAAAAATAAAATACCTGAAAAATATCTTAAAAATACCGGGATGACACAGAATGCACGTAACACATAGCAATTAGGGTTTGACAGATAATTTTATATAAATGACACATTAACAGATATAATTTATTATAAATATGATATAATACAGACATAAATTTCCCAGACGTTACATCCTTCCCCTTTAATAGGATTCTGTCCTCAGAATCTCGCTACGAAAACAAATGAGGATATTTCTCTAACATTTCACTCTCAAGTTCCCGGGTTGATTCTTCAACCACAGGGTTTCTCCATAATACTCACACTAAAGATACAAACTTATTTCTCAACACTTTCTCTCGCCGATCTAAAATTCTTATCGGTTGTTCTACAAAAGACAAATCAGGTTGGATATCTATCGGTTCATATTCTATTACATGCCTAGAATCAGGATTATATCGCTTAAGCATCAACACGTGAAACACGTTGTGAATATGTTGCATATGAGGCGGTAAAGCTAATTCGTACGCAACTTTTCCCATTTTCTTCAAAATTTTAAACGGTCCGACGTATCGTGCCTTCAATTTCCACTTGTTGCCAAATCTGGTTAATCCTTTCCATGGCGATATTATGAGTAACACGTGTTCTCCTTCCTGGTAGACCATATCCTTCTTTGCTTGATCTGCATATTTGCGTTGCCTGTTTTGTGCTGCTCCCAATCATTTTCGAATAAGTTCTATCTTTTCTTTAGCCTGTTGGATTAATTTTGGACCTAAAACCTTGCATTCTCCAACTTCGTCCCAATATACTGGTGATCTGCATTTTCTTCCCTATAACACTTCGTACGGTGGCATTCCAATGCTTGTGTGATAGCTGTTGTTGTAAGAAAATTCAACCAAAGGTAGATGCTCATCCCAACTGCCTTCGAAATCAATCGCACAAACTCGTAGCATTTCTTCAATTGTTTGGATAGTTCTTTCACTTTGCCCATCGGTTTTCGGATGATAAGCGGTACTCATGTTTAATTTAGTTCCCAGGCATTCTTGAAATTGTCTCCAAAATCTTGAATTGAATTGGGGGTTTCGATCAGACATGATAGATATTGGAACTCCATGTTGCATAATAATTTCCTTGAGATACAAGTGCACTAGCTTGTCGAGTGAAAATATTTCATTGATCGGTAGAAAATGTGCTGACTTTGTTAGTCTGTCAATGATTACCCATATCGCATCATGATTTGCTTTAGTTCTTGGTACTCCAACCACAAAATCCATCGCTAGATGTTCCCATTTCCATTCGGGAATATCTAATGGTTGCAGTAATCCGCTCGGATGTTGCCGCTTTAACTTGCTGGCATGTGTAGCATTTACTTACCCATCCGGCTATCTCCTTTTTCATATTTGGCTACCAAAAGTTTTCCTTCAGATCATGATACATTTTTGTACTTCCTGGATGAATGGAATATTTCGAACTATGCGCATCTCGCAATATTTCTTCTTTCAGTTCTACCACGTTAGGGATCCAGATTCTTGATGCAAAGTGTAGGATTCCTTCGTTATCCTTCTGAGTTGTGATTTCTTCTCCAGTTAATTCGTCATCTTGACTCATCACTTCTTCCTGACAGCGGAAAATCTTCTCTAATAACTCCGATTGAAAAATCATAGCGTAGATAGCTTTTGTAGATTTATTGGGAACACGAATTTCGATTTCCAATTTGTCAAATTCCTTGGCTAATTCTTCACATGAAGTTAACAAATTCAATCTTTATTTCCAGCTTAGCGCATCTGCCACAACATTTTCTTTCCCTGGATGATAACTGATCGTAACTTCATAATCTTTAATTAATTCCAGCCATCGGCGTTGTCTCATGTTCAATTCCTTCTGCGTAAAGATGTACTTCAGACTTTTATGATACGTGTAGATTTCACATTTTTCACCGTAGAGATAGTGTCTCCAAAGTTTCAATACAAATACGATCGCTACTAATTGCAGGACATGCATAGGATATTTTTGTTCATGAGGTTTTAGCTGTCTCGAAGCATATGCAATGACATTACCATGCTGCATCAGTACACATCCTAATTTGCGGTATGAAGCATCGCTGTAAATGACAAAATTTCCATGCTCGTCTGGCAATACGAGTACCGGTGCAGTTACTAACCGATTCTTCAGCTCTTGGAAACTTTCTTTACATTTGTTATCCCATACAAACTTTTCACTTTTTCGAGTTAACTTGGTCAACGGCGTTGCTATTTTCGTAAAATCTTTGACAAATCTTCTATAGTATGCTGCCATTCCCAAGAAACTTCGAACATCTCTCGGTGTCTTTGGCCTTTCCCAACTCAACACAACTTCAATCTTTGCTGGATCGACTTGAATGCCTTCTCTACTAATGATGTGCCCTAGAAATTTTACTTTCTTTAACCAGAATTCATATTTTGAGAATTTTGCATACAGTAGCTCTTTCCTTAGAATTTCCAAAGCAATCCTCAAGTGCTCATCATGCTCTTCTTCCGTCTTTGAGTAAATCAAGATGTCATCAATAAATACAATCACGAATTTATCCAAGTATTTCTTGAATATCCTATTCATCAGATCCATGAATGTTGCTGGCGTGTTGGTCAAACCGAATGGCATTACAAGAAACTTGTAATGTTCATATCTGGTACAGAATGCAATCTTGGGAATATCTTCTGATTTAATTTTCAATTGATGATAGCCCGATCGCAAATCTACTTTCGAAAACCGTGGGCTCCTTTTAGCTGATCGATTAAATCATCGATTCTTGGTAGAGGATACTTATTCTTGATAGTGAGCTTATTCAATTCCAGATAGTCAATGAATAGTCGCATGCTGCCATCTTTCTTTTTTACGAACAATACCGGTGCACCCCACGGAGATACACTAAGTCTTATGATGCCTCAGTCTAGAAGATCTTGCAGTTGCATTGAAAATTCCTTCATCTCGACTGGAGCTATTCGATATGGAGCTTTCGAAACTTGTACTGTATCTGGCCTTAAATCAATCATAAATTCAATTTCTCGATCTGGCGGTAACCTTGGAAGATTGTCTGGAAAGATGTCAGGAAATTCACATACAACTGGAATATCTTCTATTTTGGGACTTCCATTCACAGTATCTAATACGTAAGCTATGTACATCTCACATCCCTGTCAAAGCAATCGTTTGGTCTGCATCGCAGTCAGAAATTTCTTTTGTTGTTTTTCCCCTTGAATATTACCGTTGCATTTTCCGCAGTTCACAATTTGACTTATTTGTTCGTGCAATCGATCTGAGCATTATAGCAAGCTAACCAATCCATTCCCAAAATGATGTCAAACGCTCCTAACTTAAAAGAAATCAAGTCTACGGAGAAATGATATCCGACTATTTCTATATCACACGCAGGACATACTCGATCTACTGGAACTTGGTCGTCATTCGCTAATTTTATAATTAACATCTCGCCAAGCATTCAATTTCGCAATGTAACTTATTAAGGAATTCTTCAGAAATAAATGAACGGGTAGCTCCAGAATCAATTAATACTTTTGAATTTATGGAATTCACCAAAAGCGTACCTGCAATTACACTAGGATTCTGCACTGTTTCTTTCATTATCATGTTGAAAGTTTTTTCTCTGGATTGATTAGGCGGAGATGGAGGAGGTAATGCCAACACTTTCGGAATACTAGCTGCCATTGTTGGTCCTTTATAAATGCTAGTGATATGCCCTTTCTTTCCACACTGAAAACAAGTAATTTCTGCTGTTTTTCTAGTTGGACATTCGTCAGAATAGTTCCCTTTCTGCTTGCATTTGAAACACGTCACATCCGCTTTGATACATACGTCGGTGTGTTTTCATCCACAAGTTCTGCAGCACGACATTGGGACTCTGACAATTCCCTGCTGACTGAGGACTTGGAAATGATTGCCTATTTTCTGGATACCTTGTCCTATCCTTTTGAAATTCAAATTTTTCCGGGCTTGAAATCCCGACTTCCTGCTGGAACGGTCTTGGAAACTTCCCTGTCCTCTATCCTTTTAAGATCTTTCGCTTTCCCCTTCAATGATCAAGGCTTTCTGGACTATGACGGTATACGTTATTAATTCAAAAACTGTAACTTTTCCACGGATCCACGTTCGTAACCCTTCTTGAAACTTTTGGACTCATTTTTCTTCAGTATCAACTTGTTGTGGAATGAACCTAGCCAATTCTGTAAATTTGGCTTCATACTCCGTCATGGACATACTTCACTGGTTCAGTTCCAAAAACTTAATCTGCATTTGATTTCTCAAATAGCGAGGAAAATGTTTCTCTAAGAACAGCTCTTTAAACCTATCCCATGCAATAACATCTTCACCTTCTAAAGCCTTTTTAGATTACCACCCATAATTCGCTTATCCTTTCAACAAATAACTAGCAAAGCTAGTCTTCTGGTCTTCGCTTACCTTCACTAACGCAAATGTTTTCTCTATTTATTTCAACCAAGTGGTAGCCTTAATATGATCGGCTGACCCATTATATTATGGAGGTTTAACTGACTCAAACTGTTTGAAAGTAACAATAGGTATAGCTGGTGGTAGCTGGTGGTAGCTGGGGCTCAGGACGAGGTGGCTATTGTAACATTTGTTGTTGAATCTGCTGCTGCTGTTGCTGTATCTGTTGTTGCATCATTACCATCTGTTGTTGCATCAGATGGAACATTTGGTTCATGGTATCATTGGTTTGTTCTTCGGAATTGCTGTTAGAAGTCTCAGTCCTAGTCTTTCTCTTTGGTGCCATTTTCTGATAATAAAATAAGTGATGTCTCCTTAACAATTTAATAAATAATTGACAGTAGATAATAAAACAATTTATCCTGTATTAAAAAAATTTAGATAATGGTTCAAAGAAAGAAAACAGTTTGCTTAAAATAAAAACAGAAAATGTAAACAGTTAAATGAAATGATTGTCTTTTTTCGATAGAATTTAAAGTATGAAAAGCTGTAAAACAATAAAGTAAAAGTAAATTCTGTAAAACTGTAAAGATTGAAATTTAAATAAAGGAAATTTGAAAAAGTTTATTTTATATATGACACCAGCCTCAGGTGTAAGTGCTTGGTAGAAAAAGTCTTGCTCTGCTGGTCATAACTGCGGCTACAAGTCAAACTAACTACTACCAGTCAAACTACTACTACAAGTCAAACTACTACTACACACTACTCACTATGTCATACTAGGCTGCATCTATATACATCTGTCCTCTAAAGTCAATATCTCGAAACCCCGGCGGAATACACCTCAGCTCATCCCTAAGTATCTGAACCAAAGTCTGCGCTAAATGAAATATCCTATAGAACTCCACAAAAGAAGGCGGCCCCTCATATGTCAGATCATCCAACTCCCAGGTAGCACTCATCAAAGCAGACTGTAACCTCTGCCTCATCATGTAATCTGGCTATAAGGCAGCTAACAGTCCTCGGTCTCTCTGATCAAATAAATGCATAATCTCCCTGCACTGAGCTCTCCAATACTCCACATCTTCTCTCATAACTCTGTACTCATGGTATGGTACCATATGTGGATGTGCAACCTGACCCACTGACTCCTGTGACGGAACCCTCGGTATCCCTGCACCCTGTTGTGGTAACCCCAACTGTAAATCCACATCATGCTCGCTCATCCCCTCAACTGGGATCATCTAAAATATGTCCGGCTCTGGGGCATGTACTGGTATAGGAGGCAACACTGGTGGTGGTGGAAGCTCCAGCTCAATCCCCGGTATAAACTGATGCTCTACTGGTAGTGGGATCATCGGTTCAAAGAACTCCAATGGATCAAACATCTCTATAAGGTTATGGACTATCCCCTGTACTGGAGGTACTGGCTCCTGTGGCAATGGTGGTGGAGGTGGAAGAGGAGGAAACATGAACTTAGATACTAGTGGCAAAACTGGTGTGACTGGCCCAATGACTGTCCTTTCAGAAGAAGCCGAATAACCTGACGACGCCATCTGATAATATACCAAAGAAAGAAGAAAGGTCACTAAATCATTCCTAGAACTAATACCTTCCTATCTTAATCTTCTCTAAGTCCTAACACTATTCTTCCTATTTGACTATTCATATCCTATGTGATCTCCCTATCTTATCTTAACCCTAATGTTCTTGTTTTCAGGGACTAAACCTACATGCCAAACCTGTAACGCCCTCCAGACTCGGGGTATAAGTCTGGGGGTTACTAGCTAATCACCCAACCTATACAATCTGATTAATAAGTAATAAAGAAATGAATATAACCCCCTTTAATACTAACTAGGATCTTTTTAGGTTGAAGTATGAAAACAAGAACCACTAACTACTTTATTACAAACCAAATTCAAAATCTTATAAACTCTCTTTATTACAAACCATTATCTAACCAGTTTTAAACTAAGTTCATCTTTTATTCAAACACATACACTGACTATCTACACTCCACCTGTTCAGAAAACTCAAAGCTTTCTTCCTGGATTGGGATCAATACCTTGGGTATGAGAGGATCCCAAGGCTTGACTCATTTCTTTACCACTCGAGTCCTGATGGGTTTCATATTCCTTCTTAACTGAAAATAATAAGGTGAATAACAACAAAAAGGGTGAGCCAAAAATTGCTCAACAAGTCTACAAAATATAAATAGTGTTTATGCAGTTTAAGTGAATCGGTAACCTGGGTATATCTGCAAAGATATAACCCCGCGAGAGTATAAAGAAGGCCATTACTGGTGAGTAAAAATGAACTAAACTGGACACAAGTTCGCATCTATACCATGTTGATCAGCTAGGATACAGGATCTATTACCTAATATATAGATCCCGTCGGACACCCAAGCACTACGGCCCATCTCAAGGATCCGGTTATGTCCCGGTCCTTAGGATTAAGTAAACTTAATCCCCAAAAGTATCACTATCCAGTCCATGGAGTAGCAACCGGAACAATCAGTATACTTTGATATATTTTAATCACCAGAATATATCAATATTTGTGAGTAACAATTGGAATATAAATAATGAATTCAAATGAAAAGGAGAAATCAAGAATCAAAATAAAATATGAATAAGAGAATCAAAAGAGTGCAAGCGTGATTAGAATCTGAAAAAATATCACTATTCTGAAAGTAGAATAGGGGAAAAACTTGCCTTCTACACGACTCACTGCAAATATGTCACCTTCGTCTATCACCGACTCAACCTGCCTTTATGGCTTAGCTTCTTTTATAGAAATAGACTGGTTTAGTCATTTCGTACTTCAATTGCGTCCTGAACCGACTTCACATTGTTCCTTTTGTCTACCCATGCGCGTATGACTGACTCGTATATTGCATATTAGCAAGTAAGACTCGATTAACCACATAATACACATAAGCACATAATTAATTTTATAGTTAAAAATAATTTTTAAAATCAAAATCGACTCGCTGATCGCTCAACTGATTATTATCTGACTCGTTTCCTGTTTTTCAGAATTATTCGGACTCGTCTCGAGACGCAACTCAACTGATAATCAAAAAAATAATAAATTCAACTAATTTCTAGAATAAATTAGGCTTTAATATTATTTTTAATGAAAATAATTCATTTTTCTGAGTCAAAAGGCTTTCGTTTCGCTCGAATCGGACTAACGGTATAATTAATATCAATTAAATATGAATAATTCAATTTAATATTCAACATAAATAATTATTACTAATTTTTAAACCCTAAAATAAGTTTTAAATCATTATTTAAGAAAATCAGAATTAAAAATGATTTTTCTATAATTTTTGGAATTAAAATGAATTTATTATGATTTATTGAAAATTATTTGATTAATTATCAAAATAATTAATAATTTTTTAAATAATTAATAAATAAATAATAATTAATTAATAATTAATAAATAATTGTGAAAATAATTAAATATGATTTTTAGAAAATATTTCAGAATTATTTATAATATAAATCAATTAATTAAATAATTATTTAACTAATTTATAAAATAAATAAAACTGATTTTTATAATTAATAAAAATAAAAATAAAAATTAACTCCAGAATCACTTGTCATAAAATGAATTCTGACAATAACGGATCAAAGGCGGGTTGAAATTGGGTTAGAAACCGTGTTGCCAAGAATAATCCGGGTCGGGGTGAACACAACGGAAAAATCCCAGATTCCGGTGGGTTCCCCGGACTCCGGCAACCTCGATTCAGGCCAAAATCAGTACCGTTTGTACTGAATTTTACAGGGTTTCATCTCAAAACAACTTCCCCAATCTGATTCTGGCCAGAACAAACCACAAACATCACAGAATTACCATCTCCAGCCACAACCGTCATGAACTCCGGCCAAAATACGAAATCACAGAATCGTACATAAAATCAAATGTTCTATAGTGCCAACTGAAGCCAAGAACACATACAATCGAAGTCCTAATATCTTAATAACCAAATATTCACAAAAATTACAGAGTTGTGGTTTGAAAATCGAACATAAACCCTAATAACCGTGAATCACTATCTAGACATCGTTCATTCAATTAAATACCATGAATCGACTGTAAATCATCTAACAAAGCTATATCAATCATCAAAACATCATAATAACCCTAGAATCAAAAAGTCCTAATTCGAGTATAAACCCTAGAAATCGAAAATCAAAAACTACGAATCAAAACATGAAATTTATACTAGAAATGGAAAGAACAGATCAAGACCTTCAATTTCAGTACTTGAATCACACGATTTCATGAAGAAATCAGCTGGAAATCCTTGATTGATTCTTCGACATGACTTGGTTCTACCCGACCCGGTTTGCAGAGAATTTTGATTAATTTCTGATTTTTAATAAATAATTATAGTTAATTAAATAAAGTTTAGGCTATTTATAATAGTAAAATTAATACTCCTAAATAAAATTAAGGCCCTAATTCTACATCTTTTAAAATTAATAGGCCCATAATTTTATAATTTTTGAGTACTAAAATTTAATTTATAAATATTTTATATATGCAATATATATGCCAAAATTTTCCAAAAATATTGAATAATGCAAAAATATAAAGAAATGGTATAAATAAAAGTCCTATAATTTTATAAAAATAAAAAGTAATTTTTGTGGGGTTTTTAACACCCAATGGAGCCCAGAAAAGTCATTTTTCGCAAACCGAGAAAATTTATAAAATACCTAGATGTTCAGAATAATGCGATGGTAAAAGCCGTTTGATGAAAAATAAGGCCCATTATTTTATTTGAAATACCTGCTTTAAAATCATGATTCGGGTCGTAAAACGTTTGAAATGAAAGCTATAAATGAAAAATAAAATACCTGAAAAATATCTTAAAAATACCGGGACGACACATAATGCACGTAACACATAACAATTAGGGTTTGACAGATAATTTTTTAATATAAATGACACATTAACACATATAATTTATTATAAATATGATGTAGCACAGACGTATATTTCCCAAATGTTACAATCTTCTTTCTTAATTATCATGGTTAGAGCAAAGCAAATATAAATGAGCACAAAAGCCAAGAAGTAACTACATAGCAGTTCTATAAAGCAATAATAATAACAATAGCAAAATCTGAGGCATTCTACTTTTAAATCTCTAGGTGGCAGATTTCTATCTTTGGCTATACAAAAGTTATGAAGAAAGGTTTGGGCTTTCAAGAATCAAGGATCAAGATAGGTTGAAAGCCGACATTCATCGCAATTCAATAGCAGAAATCATATCAGAAAAGCATAATAATATCATGGAACAAGATATATGGCATCATTATTCAAATCAAAACTTTTTAACCAAATCATTGCTCAAAATCATTTTAGGATGCTACGGATTACAGCCGGTGATCATCCGTGAAGCAATCCCGAACCTAGCTGGGTTCTCAAATATAATGGGATCCCTAGGAAACATTTAAGCCTATCAATTGGTGTGAAAGGGACTTGCATCTGAGTCCAATCCACTAAATCAAGAAAACATTTTCCCCCTTTGGCAATCCTCAAGAAAACATTTTTGCCCCTTTGGTAATTCAACTTTTAAAAACTTTGCATTTTTATAAGAATTAGATGCTAGAAAGAATAACATTTCAAAAGTTCTTAAGGCATGAAAGAATTATATCAATCTTTAAGGGATTCCAAACAATAAGACTACGATCAACAATCAAAGGATTAGGATTACGAGATTCTTATCAAAAGAAGAACTATCCACATACTAGAGGGGTCATCAAGGATGAATATCAATTATTCAACAACTAGGGAAGAAGTATTGAAAAGAGTTATAACGATAATCAACAAAGGTAGGGGTGTCTGATATCAAGTGTAGTATATGGTGTACATCCAGTTACAAAGTTTGGATATGGAAATAAAGGATAGCTATCAAATAAATGTAGTTCAAAGAATTCGAATTATAAGCAATAGTCAATATAGGGAATTATTGAAGCAATACTAGAAATCAAGTTCGAGGTATACAAGGGAATTAATCAACAAGGCAAAGGTATTCAAGTTAATGAAGAATTCAGGTTAATCAAAATATTTCTCAAGGAAATTCATAAAGGTTCTATTAGGATTTACAAGATCATAGGGTGACAAAGGAAATAGGAAATGTAATAGGGTATGAATCAATCAAATTGTTATAAACGGGATGAATATGATCCTACAACAAGTTATCACAAGAATCAATATTAGGGTTTCTTAGAAATCAATAACAGGTTTATCACAAGTATTAAAAAGGATCATTACTTTATCATGGAATTAGCAATATCAATTCATAACACAAGGCAGAGTTACTTGCCTTAAATCAGTTTCCTGCTTTACTGAAATTGAAACTGAACTACTGAAGCTGAACTACTACCACCTAAGTTTCCTTTCCCTTTTCTAGCCTGAATGCCTCCATTATTTGAATCTACAATCCTGAATGCCTCTCCTATCTGAATCTATAATCCAAAACATAATCCCTAATTAGATACTTATTCGCACTCAATGTTCCCTGAACGTCTAACGATTATCCCAACTCGCATTAAAGCTTAACTTATATACACGAGTATAATCACAGAATATTCACATAGCATTTAGTAGTACATACTTATATACTTAACTTGTATATTCAAGAATAATCATAGAGTACTCATATAACATATAGAAAGTATATACTTGTACACTTAAATTTATATCTTAACAAAACAATCACGATCTAAATAACTCGACAACCAAACAACTATTCCTTCATTTCTAGCTATAAAATTTGAACCAAAACAAATGGTACCAAGCCAAGAAATCAACATGCAACCACTTAACTTGCCATGCAACTAACCAAACATCTTTTAAACACCAAATCAATCTTACACAAACCATATAATTAGACTCTAAAATCAAATTGACCAAACAACTTGAATCAATCCTTTTTAATACCATATACCATTCGACTTTTCCAATAAAACACAAGTAATTTATCAAATATCGACATTGAAAGGCATATGTCATAGCCTATTTGTTTATTCGAGGATTTAACTCAACTCAAATAAGGATGTAACAAGTAAATAGTGGTTCTATCGTCAGAGAGATCTCTCAAAGTAACATATGTCAAAGGATTAAGTAACATTGTTCATCTACAGACTTGAGGACTTAATTCACTGGAAGAAACTCAAGAAATTGATCAAGCCTCAGTGATATAAATCAAGATTGTGATTTTAATCAAGTGACAGAGATCTGGTCAGGGTATCAATTAATTACAGGGATTTAATCTGAAGAAAAAATCAAGACATGAAGAAACATCACAGATGTTAGTCATTCATGAACCAGACAGTACATCTAGTGTCAACATTGAAGTGGTGAAATGGATTCATAAGTTTCAGTGATTTTTAGAAGATTGTCAGAAGAGTGGTTGTTGTTCAAGATTAGTATTAATTATCTATTAATTAATTAAGTCATATAATTTAATTAAGAAAATAAATTATATCTGCAAAGATTAATTTATTGATTAATTGAATTAATTGGTTAATTAATTCTGAATTAATATTATGCATTTTTCAGAAATGATTTTGAATTAATATTCAAAATTAAATCAGCAAGACAAAATTTGAACTGGTATAACAATTGGATTGTCATACCGAAAGTCTTTCCAAGCCTTTTTAGATAGTCCTACCGAAAGTTCTACCAGTTCAATCGATTGTCCTACCGAAAGTTCTACCAGTTCAATCGATTGTCCTACCGAAAGTTCTACTAGTTAAAAGGATTGTCTTGCTGAGCTAACAAGATTGTCTTGCCGATTAAAATCATAGGTTGATTGAATATAAAAGAGCAGCAGCTGATTTTCAACAGACAGAGCATTGAATATCACAACAAACACTGAAGAACACAGAACAAAGAAAAAGCAGAGAACTTATTGCAATTTCTCAGGACATTATTTTCTAGTATTTATTGTTAAATCTAAACCACTAGAAATCCTTCTCTTGTTCTTGTGTAACTATCTAGCGGATCAAAATCCCTAGAACTTAATCTCAAATTGCATTTAGCATTTGATCCTTTTTATTTCAAAAATAGAAAAAGTTCATGTCGAATTTATTCTAGATTTGGAATAATTTATTTGAGATTAATCCCTTGTAAACGATACCGTTGTTATAACACCTTTCAAGTCTAATAATAGTTTTATTTAACTTGAATTTTGTTTCACTTTTTTATTCCGCATTTTATTCGATTAAACGGTATAGTTTGTATTCAACCCCCCCTTCTACAAACATATTGGGACCTAACAATTGGTATCAGAGCCTTCTGATTAACGAACAAATCAAGATCCTAGACTTTTGTGATTCTTCTAGTCCTTGAATTTTTTTTTACTCAAAAAAAAAATTCATTATGACTACACAAAAAGTTGGAACCGTTAAAATTCCACTGTTCGATAAAGAAAATTATATTATGTGGAAGAAGAAGATGCTCTTGTTTTTACAAGTTGAAAATCCCAAATATCTGGACGTGTTAAAGAAGGGTCCAAAAATTCCAATGGTTATTGAACCAGAGGTTATAGAAGATGATGTTGTAATTACCAAAGCTAGAACCTGTGTAAATGACGTTGAGGATTTTTCTCCTGCTGAAAAAGAAGAAGCCTCCTTGGATGCCAACCTTCAATTAGTTTTAGTTGATTCCCTTGATCCCTTGATGAACAGACATGTGATGAACTGTAAAAATTCCAAATACATCTGGGAAACTATTTAGGTGATTAATGAAGGCACATAGGAAGTTCGGGAGAACAAGTTAGAGATCCTAACCTCGGAGTATGAACATTTTAAATCCAATCCAGGAGAAGGAATTACTGAAGTGTTTGAGAGGTACAATGCATTGATCAACAACCTGAACATAAATGGAAAATATTATTCAATCAGGGAGGTCAACAAAAAGTTCCTTTTAACACTGCCAACTCATCTTGAACATAGAATCACTGCCATAAGAGAAGCGAGAGATCTGAATGAGATTTCTTTGGAAAGGCTCTATGGTGTGCTAAAAACCTATGAGTTGGAGCAGATTCAGCAGAAGGAAGTCTACGGGAAAGGAAGAGTGGTCAGCACGACTACTGCTCTAGTAGCCGAAGAACAACAACAACAATCTCAACAGTCAGAGAGAATGGTACAGTCTTGCAAGGCTGAAGAAAATGTGATAGTAGCAGAATTTGATCCTCCTACTACAAATCAATCAGGAGATGATTTTTACTCCTTGGAAGAACTGGAGCAATTGGAAGATGAGTCAATGGCCCTGATTGTCAAGAGATTCTCCAATGTCAGATTCAAGAGGAATCCCAAGTTCAAGTACAAGTTCAACTACAACAGATTCCAGAAAGGTGGATCTTCATCCTCTAACACCAGCAGTGGTGGATACAAAACATGGATGGTTGATCGAAGCACCATTCGATGCTTTAACTGCAATGAGTTGGGACACTTTGCCACAGAATGCAGGAAGCCAAAACAAGTTAGAAAGAACTCTTATGATTCTAATCAGAAGAGTAAATCTAAAAGGGCTTACCTGGCAAAGGGAAGAAGTTGGGATGATACTGACAGTGAAGATGAAGAAGTTAGGAATCTTGCTCTTATGGCTAGTGATGCAAACACCTTATCGTCAAGAAAAGAGGTAAAATTTACTGATGCTGAATTAGTCTATCATCTAGGAGGCTCCTTAGATTGTGCTCGTCGTGATAATGAAATGTTAACTCAACAAATCAAAGACCTTGAGAAAGAGGTCAATGAATTAAGACTTGTGCACATTAATCAAGATAAATTAAAAGAACAAGTATCTTTTCTAGAGAATAGAGTTGACTGTTATAGACAACTCGAAACTATTATCAAAGACAAGATCATCGGTCTTGAGACTAAGGTCAAAGCTTACTTTAATTCTTGCTCTAAGGCTAAAGAGTTCTACAATAAGCAAGCTATTAATCAAACATCTGGAGTAGGTTATGATTTTAATGTTGCTATTGTAGAATTAGGCAAAAACTCCCCTCCTCATGTTTGTGCTAAAGGTAGGGAAGTACCACATGTGCTTAAGGGTGTTGATAAACCCCTCTATAAAAAATTAATTGTTGAACCATTTGATGAGACCCCTTTTATTATTCAAGACGAAATACGTGCTGAAGATCTTGCGAATGAGAAGGTTGTTTCCAAGTCAAGTGTGTCGAAAGTTCCAGTCAAAGTTGTGAAAGCAACTAAGACTAACTCAGACACACCTGAGTTGGATAACAAAAATGCCATGCCTACCATGCATAATTTGCCTGTTGCTAATTCCTCTAATAAAGTATGTGGTGTTACTAATTGCATGTCTTGTGCTTTTAATTTGATGGTTGCTTATTTAAATGATAAGCACGTTTCTATTGATAAGACTACTCCTCGTCAGCATGTGAATAATAAGAAGCATAATAGATCTAAGACTGCTAGTCCTCCTAAAGCTAGAAAGGAGACATTTGTGCCTAAGCCTAAACATAAATTTGTCAAGGCTGTTTACAAGGTCAAATGTCCAGTCGTTGAGAAAGTTGAGAACATAAAATTTAAGAATGTTGTTTTGCCTGATAAAGGCCAATTCTACAAGTATGCCGGACCCAACCAAGTTTGGGTTCCGAAGAAGGTCTAATCCATTTGTATTGCAGGGCATTAAACAGAATGAACCGGTAGTGTGGATTCTTGACAGCGGATCATCGAGACATATGACCGGAGATAGAGCCCTGCTATCAAATGTGGTTGAGAAAGCTGGCCCAGTGCTTACCTTTGGAGATAACAACAAAGGTCTAACTGAGGGATATGGTTGTTTGCTAGCTGGTAATGTTATCATTGAAAATGTGTATGTTGTGCAAGGACTTGAACACAATCTGCTTAGTATTAGTCAGTTCTGTGACAACGGCTACAATGTTTTATTCGACAAGCTGAAGTGTCAGATTCTGCACAAGAAAAGTGAAAAACCCTCTTTGATGGGAATCCAGAAAGGAAATCTATTCGTAGCTGACATGAACTCTGGAAGCAATCCTGAAGTCAATTGTTTCTATTCAAAGGCATCGTCAGATGAGAGTTGGCTATGGCACAAGAGACTTTCCCATCTCAATTTCAAAACAATGAATTCTCTTGTCAAAAGAGAATTGGTCAGAGGTCTGCCTCAGCTGGAATTCTCCCCAGAAGGATTGTGTGAGGCTTTCCAGAAAGGAAAGTCAAAGAAAGCAAGTCACAAAGGCACTGACACATCCTCTATAACCGGTGTTCTACAATTATTGCACATGGATTTATTTGGACCAGTTAATGTTCTTTCGATGTCAAAGAAGTGTTACTGTCTTGTGATAGTTGATGACTATTCCAAGTATATGTGGGTTTTATTCCTTCATTCTAAGGATGAAACACCACAAGTTGTGATTGATCATATCAATTTGATCGAGTTAGATTCTAATGTCCCTGTTAGAGCAATAAGGTCAGATAATGGAACAGAATTCAAGAATTCACTTCTCAATGGATTCTGTACAGACAAAGGGATTACCAGACAATTTTCAGCTCCTAGAACCCCTTAGCAAAATGGAGTGGTAGAAAGGAAGAATCGTACATTGATTGAAGCTGCAAGAACGATGTTAAGTGAATCAGGTCTTCCAATGTACTTTTGGGATGAAGTTGTCAATACTGCATGTTATACTCAGAATCGAACTCTAATCAACAAAGACTTCATGAAAACTCCTTATGAGATTATGAATGAACAGAAACCTTCTATCAAATACTTTCATGTATTTGGTGCTAGATGCTTCGTTCCAAGGATGGAGATGATCGTCGTGGTAAATTCGAGGCAAAGGCATATGAGGGTATTTTTGTTGGATATGGAAGAAGATCATACAGGGTGTATATCATTGATCAACACAAAGTAACTGAAACTATCAATATTACACTTGATGACACTAAACTCCCTAGTATCTAAACTGAAGATCCTTCTGAGAAATTGAAGTTTGATGATATGTCAGATTCAGAATCAGAACATGATCAAGAACCTGAGGTTGTTGCTGGTGAAGAACCTGTTAATCATGATGATACTCAAGGTAATGGTGATGGAAACATTGGCAACAATGGAGATACCACTGCTACCGATGAAGAATCGTCAAGTCAACCTCACAACAACTCAGGGGGAGATGCTGAAGGATCAACTAGTAGGACACAACATCCCAATGTGTTTCGAGGTGAATCATCAAGATCAAATCTTCCAAGACAGACTGTCTGGAATAAAGCTCATCCTTTTGAGTTGATTATTGGTGATCCAGATGTTAGAGTCAGAACTAGACGTGCTACTCAAAATGAATGTCTGTTCCCAGGATTTCTTTCTGAGATGGAACCTAAGAAGATTGAAGAAGCACTGACTGATCCAGATTGGGTGATTGCTATGCAAGATGAACTCAATCAGTTTGAACATCAACAAGTCTGGAAACTGGTACCTAGACCTACACACAAGAAAACTATTGGTACTCGGTGGGTATTCAGGAATAAACTAGATGAAGATGGTGTGGTTACAAGAAACAAAGCAAGACTGGTAGCTAAAGGGTATTCTCAAGCTGAAGGCGTTGATTATGATGAAACCTATGCTCCAGTGGCTAGACTAGAGGCCATCAGGATATTTCTGGCATTTGCAGCATTCTCTAACTTTAAAGTTTATCAAATGGATGTCAAGAGTGCCTTTCTGAATGGAAAGCTGGATGAAGAGGTGTATGTAAAGCAACCTCCTGGTTTTGAAGATCCAGATCACTTGGATTTTGTCTACTTTCTTTTCAAGGCTATCTATGATCTCAAATAGTCTCCGAGAAAATGGTATGACACTCTCTCTGAATTTCTTATTGAAAATAGCTTTATAAGAGGTGTCATAGATAAAAATCTCTTTTCTAAAAAGCATAAGAATGATACTATATTAGTCCAAGTCTATGTGGATGATATAATATTTGGGTCTACTAATGATAATCTCTGTAAGAGATTTGCTAAGTTAATGCACAGTAAATTTGAAATGAGCATGATGGGAGAGCTGAAGTTCTTTCTTGCATTACAAGTAAATCAAAGGTTAGATGGAACGTTTATTTGTCAATCCAAGTATCTCAAGGAACTCCTCAAAAAGTACAATCTAGAGGATTCTACATCAGCAAGGACTCCGTCAACTACAGCTGTCAAGCTTGGACCATGTGAAAACTCCATTAAGGTAGATGTCACAAGCTACAGAAGTATGATTGGCTCGTTACTCTATCTTACTGCAAGTAGACCAGATATTATGTATGCTACATGCTTATGTGCAAGGTTCCAAGCGGATCCTAGAGATATTCATCTCGTTGTTGTTAAACGAATCTTGAGATATCTTAAGGGAACACCAAATGTAATAACCCCAATTTTTGGAAAATTTTTGAAACCCTTATGAATAGTGTTTTTGCTGAATGAGAAAACTTTTCATGCCACACTAGGTAGGGGTTCTTTTATGGATATTCTGAGATTTTATTGGCACTCTATATGGTATATAAGTGTATGTAAAGATCGTCAGAATCCAATTCCGAACACTTTGATTTTTCCCGAAAATCCACTAGATACGGAAAGAATTGAGTATAAGGTAACATGATAAAAAGGATTTAAATTAAAGGATTATAAGAGAGGATCATAAAAGGAATACAATATATTGAGAAAGGTTAAGAGAACCTAAGTAATAAGATCCCGGGTATGATCCCTCAAACGATAAACGAAAACGAAAGTTAAGCGAACCGTATAACAGATCAGCGGTCATTAGGCAGACAATTAGGAAGTTAATCAAAGGGATTAGAGAGGATGATATCACCCAACCAATGAGAAGAGGACAAGGAGGGGAGGATGACATCATGAGGATGACATAAGCATGACATAGGGAGGAAGGAGATGTGGTTGGTTTATAACCACACAAAATCAAGGTTAATTAAGTAATTAACCTAAAACAACACAAAAATGAACCAACCAAGCAAACATTTTATTTTTTCACCAAACAAAACACAAACTCCCCATTTTTCTTCTTGAAGCTCTCGGCCCTTTTCTTAAAAAATGAAGATCCAAGCTCCACCACTTACTATTTAGCAAGGTATTTATCTAAGCTTCCCCATGGATAGTTACATACTTCCTATAAGTTTAAGCTTCTAATTCCAAACCAATCTTTTTCTATAAATCATGGAAGAAGATGGTGAATAGTGTTTTTCAAGAACTAAAATTTGTGTTCTTGAAGTTTTGTTTAGATTAAGCTTGGATAAGGACTTTAAGGGTGATTCCAAGCCATTCTCTTGATTCTCCACTCTCCAAGGAAGGTATAAACTCCAAACCCTAGATTTAATTTGTATATTAGGTTGATTATGGTTGTGAGGGTAAAGACTAGCTTGAAACTTGTTTGTTTAAGAGTTTGGGCTGGAATGGTGGTGATTGATTTGTTGAAATCTTAAAATTTGGTTAAAGAATGTAGTATAGTTTAAATTCAAGTTTTAGGAGTAAGTAAATGGATTATAATGAGTTGGTTTGGGGCTGTTGTAATGTATTTTGGATGGAGTTTGGACTGGGTTGTGAATTGGGGTTGAATTGTGGTTGTTTTGAGTTGGTTTAAATTTGGGAAATCGCGTAAACATAGCCGTCGTAATGTCCGATTTACTTTAGACTGCTTTTGTTCATAACATTTGGACCCGAGAACTCCCTGCTAGGTTTTGACCATTGCCATGTTTAGATAGTTCATGTTACGAGCTTCGTTTTGATATGTAGTTCGTTTGATTCCGATGAACGGTTTAGGAGAAACGGCCGTTTTAAGTAACGACATTTCGCGAATGAACCCTTACCCCTCGCCTTACTTTGAAACATAGGTTAAAGACCTTAAAGGACTAATTCAAGTATGAAACATTTATGTAAGGTGTAATAGGCAGTTAGTAAGACACTTGCGAAAGAATCGCCTTAAAACTCGTAATGTTTAATTTATTAAAAATGGTGGAGCTGAGGGTACTCGAGCGACTTAAGAGAATCAATAAGCGCGAAAGCGAACGTTAGGACTCTAAATGGTTAAAGTCTAGTTTCTTAAGCGACCGGGGTTTAATTCCGACTTATGTTGTTGTTCATAGGTTATCGGACCCACTCTAAGCTTAAGTCTATCCGGGAGCACTCAGGCAAGTTTTCTACCCGTTATACTGTTGTTGTGATGTAAATATATGTATATGCATTATCTTGTGATAAGTGCATGATTGTTATTAGCAAATTTTGCGATATATTGGAGCATGCTGATATGGTATATATGTATGTCTGTTTCATAATCTGGTTATCTATCTGTTGATTTCAATGCTTATAGTTGCATAATACCTATGCTAGAAATAAGCAAGTAGTTGCGTATACCCTTAGTATAGGGGATAAAAGGTGAACATATTTCTAAACCGGGAGTCGATGTTCCCGAGTATAACATATATATATTTTATATATATATATATATATTTATAGTTTTCAAAACTATTAATCGAATAAGGATTATTCGATAACTTTAACTTTATTTTATTTAATGAATATTATTTCGAATATTCATCCGAGGGCTTATGACTCAGTTTATATTATTTAATGATTGTTAATTGGATAGTCATTTGAGGATGTATTGACTCCTTTATTTTATTTAATGAATATTATTTATAATATTCATTCGAGGTATTATGACTCCGCTTATTATTTAATAATATTCTTTATTTTATTAAAGAATAATGTTTCGATAATCAAACTTATTTTCGATTATTCAAATAAAGATAGTACTTTCATATAAGTATATCTTTGGTTATTTAATATCCATTTCAAGTATAGTTTTAAAACTTCTACTTCGATTATTTTTTTTATAAGGATTATCTTTATGAGAATATTATTTAAATAATAATATTCAAATATTTTCTAATATATCGGGACTGATTTATTTTAATAAATCAGTAGTACTCCAAACATTCTTAAAAATGTTTTCGAGTCTTCAAAATGATTTTTAAAGTTATAGTGGACCCCAAAACTCATTTTTATATTTAAGATCTTCCTTTCAAAGGGGATTTAAATACTCGCTCAAAACCTGGGGGATCCAGCTCTGTGGTGCATTTTACATTCGCAACGTGGTTGCTGTTTTGAGAAAACAAATGAATTGATTACTTACCCAACGTTCGGGAAGTAAGCCCATCTAATTGAGTCGGCATAAGCGACATGCCGGGGTACGGTCTATCAAAGTGTAAGTGGCTGGGTGGCAGTCCATCAACGCGTAAGAGGCCGTGTGGCGGTCTAGCACAAGGTCCTTATGTGGCCAGGGTGATGACCGGTGGGGGATTCATCCATCTACTAGTAGAAAAGGTTACTTATTGGTATCTTTGCCTGATCAGCAAGATATCAGGTTTATGCCAAAATTCTTTTCTTTCCAAAATTCATTGGATATTGCAAGTCTGTTCATACTTTACATGACAGAGGTTTTCAGGAAATGTATGAGAGATATATATATGGATATATATATATATATATATATATATATATATATATATATATATATCGGGACTTAATGAAGTATCTCGTAACTTCATTTCATTCAATAATATTTCAAAGATTGAATCTATTCAAGTCTTATCTTGTATTCTCATCTATGTGATGAACTTTTGAAACTAATTATAACTTGAACGGTGGTAGTTCAAGTAGTATTTGGAAAAGATATAAGTATATTGGAGTATCTTGTAACTTTATCTTTTAAACTTATATCTAGTAAATGATTATCTTATGCATGACAAAGATTTTCAGAAAAACGTTGAGACAAGGTTAGATATATGAGATCACCTTGCAACGATATTTTTATACAGTTATACACTGGAACTCTGTGTGTATTATGCATGGAAGAAGACTTCCCATATTTTGAAAAGTATATATGTATATATATATACTGAATATTTTGCGACTTCATCGCATTAAGATATCAACTTGGTTTATTTCTTTTGACCAAGACTTTCATGAGTACTATGAGAAGGCTCATATATTGTTAATCATTATACATATTATTTTGGTGGGCTTGCTGCTCACCCTTGCTTTCTTCTTTCATCACACAACATCAGATAGACAAGATGAACAGGACCAAGCTCCCAATTCGCGAGCGGATAGGAAACGTTCCGCAGTTTCCTATAGGCGTTGAGGTCGCGGTAGCTGAGGTAGGAACTACCAATAGGCTAGGCTTTCAACTTTTGATGTATCAGATTATGTATATTTATGAATTGTAATAATGGCGAAGAAATGTAAATTTATTCAGAAACCCTTTTGAGGTGTAATGGCAAATAATTGTGGAATAAAATGACTCTTGTTTTTTTTGGATATTCATCTCTGAGACTATAACTTGTGGTGTGTGTGTTTATTGTGGGGTCACAGTACAGAGTAGTTGATTATTTATTAAGATTGGGTGTTATTAAGGGAAATGGAACTCGTGAAAACCCGGATCCCCGACCCCGGATTTGGGGGTGTTACAGAAGTGGTATCAGAGCTAAGCGTTATAAACCTCAGAGATGATGTGACGTTAAGATAATAAGTTCACTAAGATAATAAGAACTCTTGCCAAGTTCATAGTCGGACTACCTAACGTAGTACTGACAGTTAAAACCCTTATGGGAACCCTCATAAATGTAGCGATAGAAGCGTAGTTCGTTATCGTAGATGGTAGCGGGACACCGAACCCTGAGGTTGAGGAGTAAAAACGCGATGATGTTTTATTACTAATTGGAGATCGGATTATGGATCCGATAGAGCGTCCTAACGCAGGACCGGATGATGTAGCGGTTGAGGATGTTGTCCTAAAAGGGATTGTTGCTGAGGAGGATCCCATTGAGGATCCTGACAAGAATGAATAAAGGAACACTGATGAATTGATGACCATGGTTAGGGAAACTACCAGAGGTAGGATTGGCCGGTCACTACCGGAGGTTCATTCAAGTTTGTAAAGATAGTAGCCCCTTTAACGCGGCTTACTCGTAAGACTGAGAAGTTCGAATGGACAGAGAAATGCGAGAACAACTTTTAAGAACCGAAGCAAAGGTTGGTGACGTTCCCTATGTTGGCGTTGCCGGATGGAAAATGAGATTTTGTGAAGTGTAGTGACGCTTCGCATAAGGAATTAGGGTGCATCTTATACAGCACAACAAGGTAATCGCGTACGCGTCAAGACAATTAAGGGAATATAAAATTCGATATCCCCACCCATGAGCTTGGGCTCGTGGCAATAGTTTTGCCCTAAATATTGGAGGCACTACTTGTATGGAGAGAAGTGCGAGATTCACAAACCATAGGAGCTTTAGTACATTTTTACATAGAAAGATCTCAACATACGCCAGAGGAGGCGGTTAGAGCTAATCAAGAATTATGATTGGGAGATTCTGTATCATTCGGGGAAAGCCAATATGGTGGCTGATGCCCTTAGTAAAAAGGAGAGACTCAAGATGATAATGTCTTTGAGAGAGTTTATAAGAGATTTTGAGAAAATGGAAATAGAAGTGAAGGTAATCGGAGCCGGTACCGAAAATCTGTTTGAGATTGCAATAGAGACCGAATTATTGGAAAAGAGCATATTGTGCCAGAAAAAGGTGATGAATGAAGGCAGAGAGCCAACAAATAAATATGAGATTAATACCGAGAAAGATGATAAGGGAATAATGAGGTATTCCTACAAAATTTGGGTTCCAAGTGTTCAAGAGCTTAAAGATGAGATCTTAAATCAAAGCTAGTTTGAGGAATATGATTTAGAGCAAAACCTGAACGTGATAGTCAGGGAGGTCGCCATCAAGATAGAAAGAACCCATAACATAATGAAGTGGAAAATGAGGATTTAAAATGTATAAGATAACCCCAAGTATGGGAGAAGGATGAAACATCTCATACTAAGGAAACAGGAAGTCGAGTAAGGAAAGGAGACCCGAGACGGAACTCCTATACGACAATTTATGGACCTTTCTAGACAGAACTTAGACTATTATCCCCAACCACCACCTTGAGGAAATAATGCGGTAGGAAATTCTTTCAAGACCTTTAAGTTGCTAAGCTCTCAGAGTTCCAAGGAACAAGCTGACCCAGTCGAGGTAAGAGCCTGGCTAAAGGAAATGTAGGAATCATTTGAGATTCTAAATGATTGACGAATCACAAAAGACTGTCTTTGTCACTTACCCTCCTAAGAGAGAAACTACCCGCTGGCGAAAGACCAAGGAAGGCACGGAGCAAGAGATTATAATAAATTGATTTAAGTTTAGTCAATTGTTTTCGAGAAAGTAAATCCCAAGGTTATGGAGGTAGTGTAACAGATTTAGATCCAGAACAAAAGCAGACTAGTATGATGAATTTTAAATCTAAGTTGTAAAAGTTATCAAGATTCGTTCTGAGGACACGAATCCGGAATGACGGGATGTTTGAAATCAATGCTTATGTTGTGTTGGTTCATGAATTAATGATAAGAGAAAGGAAAACAAAAAGAAACTGAAGTGGAAAGGAATACAAAGGCAATAGAGTTTGAGGAATGATAAGGGAGTTGAGTATGAGGAAACCCTAAAGACTCGTAGCAATAGAAATAGAAAAGTATCGAATCGTCAGGATGAGGGTGATTCACCATGAGTTAAAGTTGATGATTGAAGGAACAAGAGATACATATATTTTATCCCCTGTAAGTTGGGAGGATTCGAGGAAACCTTGAGATAGTTCGAAGGATAAATAATGAGACGCGGATAGACTGAGGAGACAAGGAAGTAAGAAATTAGGAAAATTGGAAGAAGGAAGTGACCTTCAAGAATGTGAAGTGTAAGACCGGTGGCTTGATACCCAGAAAGGGAGACGCCAGGTATGAAAGATATCCCAATATTGAGATGACTGTTGAGATAAACAACAAAAGTAAATAAGGAATTATTAAGAAGAGGTTCACGTTGAACAAGACCAATATCTTCCAGAACATCCTTATTATCGTTATCAAATTAGGCAAGACAAGCGGATAACCATTGTTATCTTTTGGAGGCCATATTGATTGACCTCATTTTGAATATAGATGTTATTGTGAAACTAGGCATATACTATCGAGGTGGGAATGATTGAATAAGACACCCTTATCAGGAATATATGACTGTATTTATCCATGGAAGGATGCATGTACTTTTTTTAAAGGTGGAATTAAGGATAGAACATTGGTAACTTAAAACGAATCCTAGGGGAATGCCTAAAGGTTGGCAATTTACCCTTAATAGGGATAGTATGAGTTTTGACAGTATGAACTGGAAAGGATTAAGGTAATAATAACCTTTAAGAATCAGTGGAGAATTTTTTTTCATAAGTATATAAACAATGATTCTGGTATAAATAAATGGTATTTTGATATGCCCTGTATCTAGGGAATACAGGAGGAACGATTCAAGGATAACCTTAGAGGTTTTACAAGGAGAAAGGTAATAATCAAAGTTCTCAAGAACAGACATGTTGATAAAGGAAATATGACGTAATTATAATGAGGCCAAGTGGGGCACGTGTTAAACCACGAGAAAGTATGGATCGAACCAGTAAGGGTCGAAATTGTTCAGGGCAATTAGGACTTAAGGTAAAAGATGTTCTAAGTATGATTGAGAGTCAGTCGTGACAGTGATTAACCTCTAAAGACTGAGGCAATAACTTATGGAAAAATGGTGATTTTTTTTACTCATCAGATTTAAGGAAAACATCTTCACATAAGCTGTGATTGAAATGATGTAGAAAATTTATTTGGAGGTGGTTAAAATGACATTGACTGTAAGGAAATTTTACTTTCAGGAAAGGCTAAAGAGGTGGCCGACACTTTAAAGGTAAGAGGATAATTATAGGCGCTTGTGCCAAAGGAATACAGTGATGATGATTAAAGCTATGAAGGTTGTATTATGGTTTGGAAGATTGACATTCCTTCTGATGACTGTGCAATACCCAACCGTAATAGTAGTTGGTAAAGGTTTAATTCGTGTAATCGCCATGAGCGAGCTATCTATCTCAGAAGATACTATCTTGAGAATGATCCATGACCATTTTTCAAAAAGGACTAAACGAACCTTTGAGTTAAGTCCTCTATTGAAGGCATATGATTAGGAATGGTATTAACCTGCTATCGTTGCTTTGATTGAAACTCTTCCGCAATTTTATCTGCTTCATGTCATGTATGTATGTCAGGATCAGGAGTGTTCTTCATGAATCATGAATGGTGATTATGTTAACTCCTTAGAAGGATTCTATACGACATGTATGGACTCCGTATGGTTGGATATTAAGATTTCATGGAAAGTGAATGACGACAGTAGGTCAGTAGTGGACCATAGTAATGCAGCAATGAGTCTGCGATTAGTGAGCTGATTACAACCGTGAGAGTTGTATTGGAATGGATGTTGAGATTGAGTACCACTAATCGGGTCGTGGTAGTGTATAAGTTATCATTGATAGACTAATTAAGTAGAGTATCTACCTATTGAATATTTATTCCCTCTTATCAATAGAGAGTCGTATTACTATACGAGGAAGGTTGCGGTGCAAGCACAGAATTCTAGTATCGATGATGTATAAAATGAGATTCCAGATTCGATTTTCGATGTCGAGGGAGTTTCAAAGGTGATTGTGTATAAGCTCGAGGAAGAGCATGGGTCCATAGAATGATGGACGGAATAGCAAAATATTTAGGCACGTGAAATGCGATGCTATAATACTTGATGTTGATATAAATGCATATATGTTTTGTTCTTCTATAACAAACCTCTATAGTTCAGAGGTAGGTTCCAAGCCAGATATTTTATGGAAGTATATTTTTTTTTCATTATACAATTCTCTTAAATTCGTTCTTTTCTCTTCTTTTCATTTTGTATAAGCTGAGAAGAACAACCCTTCCAGAAGGGGAGGTATTGCTGAATGACTATCTATCTGTGTGATAGAAGCCTAGTAGGATACCAGCTATTGTTTAATTGCTTGTCAAGTACTAAAGGCTGGCCACCTTCTGTACTAACTATGTGATATAACAAGTGTTCATGATCATAGTGATCTCTCAATAAATTCTTTTACTTCTATATGAAGGATTAAGCTTTCGAAGGTAGAAGCAACTGAAAAAAAAAGGAGTAGTAAAGTTGTGGTGGTATTCGGAATGGAAACACATTCGTGATACTAAGGTTGACGAGGTTATTAAAAGGTTATAGAATGCTGACGAGCAAAAGTATAACCTGTATAATATTAGGAACGGAAGGTAGTAGCGATTACGAACTGGAAAAGAATGGGTATTGAGAAGCAAAAGCTCTAATGCTAAAAGCTATAATGAGAGTCTGTGCAATAGACTTGAAAGAAATTGGAATGATCACTTAACACGGATTGAGTTTTCTTACGACAATAGATCATATGTCAGTATTGAGATATCACCTTATGAGATCCTTGAGGGAAGACAATGTCGATCTCCCTTATGTTAGGATGAAGTTGTAGAGCGCAAGATGCTCGGACCAACAGTGGTCCAAAGGACCAAGGATATGATAGATCTAATCAGAGGACGGCTGGTAGTAGCCCAAGATGGACATGATAAGTATGTTGATTTGACACGAAAGGACAAAGAGTATGAAATAGGGGACCTAGTAATGTTATAGGTATCTCTTGGAAAGGATTGATGAGGTTCGGAAAGAAAGGAAAGCTAAGTCTACAATTTGTTGGACCCTTGGATATATTAAGACGTTTGGGAAGTTAGCATATGAGCTAGCCCTACCCCCGAACAGGTAGCAAGTCATAACGTGTTTCACGTATCAATGTTAAGGAAGTGTAATTCGGATGCCAGATAAATAGGGGCATATGAGCGCATAGGCATGCGACCAGACATAACCTATAGGGAGCAACCAGAAAGGATTATAGATCGAAAAGGAACAAGTGCTTAGGAGAAGGGTTATCAAACTATTCAGAGTTTGATGGAAGGACCGCAATGTGGGAAAATTTACTCGAGAGTTAGAAAGTGCAATGCTAAGAGAGTATCCCTATTCATTTTCTATCTGATTCCGGGACGGAATCCTGTTAAGGAGGGGAGACTGTAATAACCCCAATTTTTGGAAAATTTTTGAAACCCTTATGAATAGTGTTTTTGCTGAATGAGAAAACTTTTCATGCCACACTAGGTAGGGGTTCTTTAATGGATATTCTGAGATTTTATTGGCACTCTATATGGTATATAAGTGTATGTAAAGATCGTCAGAATCCAATTCCGAACACTTTGATTTTTCCCGAAAATCCACTAGATACGGAAAGAATAGAGTATAAGGTAACATGATAAAAAGGATTTAAATTAAAGGATTATAAGAGAGGATCATAAAAGGAATACAATATATTGAGAAAGGTTAAGAGAACCTAAGTAATAAGATCCCGGGTATGATCCCTCAAACGATAAACGAAAACGAAAGTTAAGCGAACCGTATAACAGATCAGCGGTCATTAGGCAAACAATTAGGAAGTTAATCAAAGGGATTAGAGAGGACGATGTCACCCAACCAATGAGAAGAGGACAAGGAGGGGAGGATGACATAAGCATGACATAGGGAGGAAGGAGATGTGGTTGGTTTATAACCACACAAAATCAAGGTTAATTAAGTAATTAACCTAAAACAACACAAAAATGAACCAACCAAGCAAACATTTCATTTTTTCACCAAACAAAACACAAACCCCCCATTTTTCTTCTTGAAGCTCTCGGCCCTTTTCTTAAAAAATGAAGATCCAAGCTCCACCACTTACTATTTAACAAGGTATTTATCTAAGCTTCCCCATGGATAGTTACATACTTCCTATAAGTTTAAGCTTCTAATTCCAAACCAATCTTTTTCTATAAATCATGGAAGAAGATGGTGAATAGTGTTTTTCAAGAACTAAAATTTGTGTTCTTGAAGTTTTGTTTAGATTAAGCTTGGATAAGGACTTTAAGGGTGATTCCAAGCCATTCTCTTGATTCTCCACTCTCCAAGGAAGGTATAAACTCCAAACCCTAGCTTTAATTTGTATATTAGGTTGATTATGGTTGTGAGGGTAAAGAGTAGCTTGAAACTTGTTTGTTTAAGAGTTTGGGCTCGAATGGTGGTGTTTGATTTGTTGAAATCTTAAGATTTGGTTAAAGAATGTAGTATAGTTTAAATTCAAGTTTTAGGAGTAAGTAAATGGATTATAATGAGTTGGTTTGGGGCTGTTGTAATGTATTTTGGATGGAGTTTGGATTGGGTTGTGAATTGGGGTTGAATTGTGGTTGTTTTGAGTTGGTTTAAATTTGGGAAATCGCGTAAACATAGCCGTCGTAATGTCCGATTTACTTTAGTCTGCTTTTGTTCATAACATTTGTACTTGAGAACTCCCTGCTAGGTTTTGACCATTGCCATTTTTAGATAGTTCATGTTACGAGCTTCGTTTTGATATGTAGTTCGTTTGATTCCGATGAACGGTTTAGGAGAAACGGCCATTTTAAGTAACGACATTTCCGGAATGAACCCTTACCCCTCGCCTTACTTTGAAGCATAGGTTAAAGACATTAAAGGACTAATTGAAGTATAAAACATTTATGTAAGGTGTAATAGGCAGTTAGTAAGACACTTGCAAAAGAATCGCCTTAAAACTCGTAATGGTTAATTTATTAAAAATGGTGGAGCCGAGGGTACTCGAGCGACTTAAGAGAATCAATAAGCGCGAAAGCGAACGTTAGGACTCTAAATGGTTAAAGTCTAGTTTCTTAAGCGACCGGGGTTTAATTTCGACTTATGTTGTTGTTCATAGGTTATCGGACCCACTCTAAGCTTAAGTCTATCCGGGAGCACTCAGGCAAGTTTTCTACCCGTTATACTGTTGTTGTGATGTAAATATATGTATATGCATTATCTTGTGATAAGTGCATGATTATTATTAGCAAATTTTGCGATATATTGGAGCATGCTGATATGGTATATATGCATGTCTGTTTCGTAATCTGGTTATCTATCTGTTGATTTCAATGCTTATAGTTGCATAATACATATGCTAGAAATAAGCAAGTAGTTGCGTATACCCTTAGTATAGGGGATAAAAGGTGAACATATTTCTAAACCAGAAGTCGATGTTCCCGAGTATAATATATATATTTTATGTATATATGGTTATAGTTTTTAAAACTATTAATCAAATAAGGATTATTCGATAACTTTAACTTTATTTTATTTAATGAATATTATTTCGAATATTCATCCGAGGGCTTATGACTCAGTTTATATTATTTAATGATTGTTAATTGGATAGTCATTTGAGGATGTATTGACTCCTTTATTTTATTTAATGAATATTATTTATAATATTCATTCGAGGTATTATGACTCCGCTTATTATTTAATAATATTCTTTATTTTATTAAAGAATAATGTTTCGATAATCAAACTTATTTTCGATTATTCAAATAAAGATAGTACTTTCATATAAGTATATCTTTGGTTATTTAATATCCATTTCAAGTATAAGTTTTAAAACTTCTACTTCGATTATTTTTTTTATAAGGATTATCTTTATAAGAATATTATTTAAATAATAATATTCAGATATTTTCTAATATATCGGGACTGATTTATTTTAATAAATCAGCAGTACTCCAAACATTCTTAAAAATGTTTTCGAGTCTTCAAAATGATTTTTAAAGTTAGAGTGGACCCCAAAACTCATTTTTATATTTAAGATCTTCCTTTCAAAGGGGATTTAAATACTCGCTCAAAACCTGGGGGATCCAGCTCTGTGGTGCATTTTACATTCGCAACGTGGTTGCTGTTTTGAGAAAACAAATGAATTGATTACTTACCCAACGTTCGGGAAGTAAGCCCATCTAATTGAGTCGGCATAAGCGACAGGCCGGGGTACGGTCTATCAAAGTGTAAGTGGCTGGGTGGCAGTCCATCAACGCGTAAGAGGCCGGGTGGCGGTCCAACACAAGGTCCTTATGTGGCCAGGGTGATGACCGGTGGGGGATTCATCCATCTACTAGTAGAAAAGGTTACTTATTGGTATCTTTGCCTGATCAGCAAGATATCAGGTTTATGCCAAAATTCTTTTCTTTCCAAAATTCATTGGATATTGCAACTCTGTTCATACTTTACATGACAGAGGTTTTCAGGAAATGTATGAGAGATATATATATGGATATATATATATATAGGGACTTAATGAAGTATCTCGTAACTTCATTTCATTCAATAATATTTCAAAGATTGAATCTATTCAAGTCTTATCTTGTATTCTCATCTATGTGATGAACTTTTGAAACTAATTATAACTGGAACGGTGGTAGTTCAAGTAGTATTTGGAAAAGATATAAGTATATTGGAGTATCTTGTAACTTTATCTTTTAAACTTATATCTAGTAAATGATTATCTTATGCATGACAAAGATTTTCAGAAAAACGTTGAGACAAGGTTAGATATATGAGATCACCTTGCAACGATATTTTTATACAGTTATACACTGGAACTCTGTGTGTATTATGCATGGAAGAGGACTTCCCATATTTTGAAAAGTATATATGTATATATATATACTGAATATTTTGCGACTTCATCGCATTAAGATATCAACTTGGTTCATTTCTTTTGACCAAGACTTTCATGAGTACTATGAGAAGGCTCATATATTGTTAATCATTATACATATTATTTTGGTGGGCTTGCTGCTCACCCTTGCTTTCTTCTTTCATCACACAACATCAGATAGACAAGATAAACAGGACCAAGCTCCCAATTGGCGAGCGGATAGGAAACGTTCCGCAGTTTCCTATAGGCGTTGATGTCGCTGTAGCTGAGGTAGGAACTACCAATAGGCTAGGCTTTCAACTTTTGATGTATCAAATTATGTATATTTATGAATTGTAATAATGGCAAAGAAATGTAAATTTATTCAGAAACCCTTTTGAGGTGTAATGGCAAATAATTGTGGAATAAAATGACTCGTGTTATTTTTTTTGGATATTCATCTCTGAGACTATAACTTGTGGTGTGTGTGTTTATTGTGGGGTCACAGTACAGAGTAGTCGATTATTTATTAAGATTGGGTGTTATTAAGGGAAATGGAACTCGTGACAACCGGGATCCCCGACCCCGGATTTGGGGGTGTTACACCAAATCTAGGTATTTGTTACCCTAAAGTATCTGGTTTTAACCTTGTTGGATATACAGATTCAGATTACGCAGGAAGTGTTGTTGATAGGAAAAGCACCTCAGGGAGTTGTCACTTCCTAGGTAGCAGACTAGTCTCATGGTACAGCAAGAAACAACAAACAGTTTCCAATTCAACGGCCGAGGCTGAATATATTGCTGCTGGAAGCTGCTGTGCTCAGATCTTGTGGATTAAGAATCAGCTACGGGACTATGGCTCTGTATTGAACAAAATACCTATTCTATGTGACAATACAAGTGCAATAGCCATCAATAACAACCCTGTGCAGCATACAAGGACCAAGCACATTGACATCATGTATCATTTTATTAGAGAGCACGTCATGAATGGTACTGTTGAACTATTTTTTGTTCCAACAGAAGAACAAATAGCAGATATTTTCACTAAACCTCTTGATGAATCCACATTTACCAGATTAGTTGGTAAATTGGGTATGTTGAATAGCTTTAGTGATTAAACTTGTTAATATCTGAAATCTGTTCTTCAATGAATTTACAAATGAATTTTTCATAAATGAAAAATTCATTTGCAAATTTATTTTATCATATTTTCCATAATTCTTGCTTATTTCTATGTAAGTTTTATTATCTTACCTTATTTATTTATTCTACTTGTTAATTTTAATATCTCAAAATATTTTATTTTCTCTAAAAATATTTTTCTATGAATTTTATTTGCTAAAATTCAACAGAAATCTATTTTTGGAATAAAAGATAATTATTTCTGAAATATTTTTTTTGTTTGTATATATATTCTGTAACTGTAAGTGTATAATTGTTTTATTACTAAAATGACAATCGGCAAGACAATTGAAATTCTCTTGCTGAAAGTCATTTCTGTATATATGTCTTTAATTTTATGTTCAGATTAATTTTATACTGGCAAGACAATCGGTATGACTATCAATAGTCTTGCCAGTAATAAAATTTATATCAGATATATTTGTTTTTATTTTGTACTGGTATGACAATCGGTATGACTATCAGATTGTCATACCAGTTATATTTTTAGTATTTATTTTTATTTCCGTTTGCCTGGTATGACAATCGGGAAGACAATCGGTATGACTTTCCTCGATTGTCATACCAGTTGTCCTACTTAAGTTTTTTTTGTTTTATGATTGTAATCAGTTCATTTGTTTTTCAATTCCAACAGTCGTGTATTGTGTTTCTCTCTCTCTTCGATCTAATCGCCATTGTTGTCTTCATGCTCGAGTTTTTACTCAGCACACTTTACTGTTATATATATACATATTCGTGTGTATACATACAGTAAGGAAGTGCTGTCGATTTTTTTTAAAACTATTTTCACTTCATTTTTTTGTTCCCTTCAAAATCAGTTTTTGTTTGTTTGTTTTTGGGTGTTTTTATTTAATTAATATTGTGTCTTGTGAGTTTGCAGATCCTATATAGTGAGTAAGAACATTAACGAGATACATTACTTTCTAAATTTTTCGGATATAATTGATTTAATTCGAATTATTAATTTTTTTTTAATTTGAATTTTCTTAATATTATTCTTAAAATTCTGAAAGTGTGTGTTTTATTATAATTTTTAATGGCTCTCAATTTCCAAATTGTCTCGCATAATCTTGTTGGTTATTTTAATCCAGAGAAGTGTGATGTGGAAAAATTTAAGCCGTGGATTAGATTTTTAAATGACCATTCGATTGTTAGCTCTGCTATTAAATCAAATGTGCTATTAAATGTCGATCTGCTCAGACTGATTTGCACAACCTGTACTGTGGCCGATGATTTTAAATCTTTTTCATTCACCATGGCAAACACACAGTATGTAGTTGATGAAATAGTCATCAATCGAGCGTTAAATTTTCCAATGGACAATTTCTGTAATTTACCCTCTGAAAATGATATTTCAAACTTTTTCCATGCTATTCACTATCAGGGGGTGATTAATTTAACCAAGTTGCCTAAATCCAATTTGGTTTCTAAATGGGATATTTTCTTCGATACACTTCCCAAAGTGTTTTCCAACTGCACTAAATCCAACTTTCACAACATCACTTCCACTCTACAGTATATTGGTCTTGCGGTTGTTTTCAATCAAAAGATCAATTTTGGCAAACTACTTTTACCCATTCTTCTGAGACGTCTCACTACTGCTTTACGTGATCATTCTACAAATCGTAGGGTTTCTTGCTATTACGCTCGCTTTCTCATGCTTATAGCAGAACATCTTCTCACACCTGAGCATAAGGCTCTTTTTGCTAACTCATCAGTAACTGAACCCCCTCCAGTAAGCAAAAAGATTTATACACGCCAAGACACAACATTTAAATTCATGCAAGTTACAGTACTTGTATCTGCTTTCATGGCCACTTACATTCCTTTACCAATTTTCAATCTTCCCGGTCATGAACAGCAAGCTCAACCTCCAGTGGTTCAAGCCACCCAGGCTCAAACATCAGATGCTCTTCCACTGCAGGTAATAATTCCTCACTCTGAAACTATTCCTACTTCTGTTGAAAGACCCCCAGTGGTTAATAGGGTTGACCATGAAGTTGTAGAACCGCAACTTCAATCCCAGGTCATAGAGCCAAACACAGAGTCACAACCTATCTCAACCTCTCCCCCACTGTCTAAAATGTTACCGAGAAGGTTAGTAGGAAGTAGTATGTTGTTGGATGTGAATGAACCCTCAGCTCTGCCTCCTCCCAAGAAAAGAAGAACATTTCCTGAGGCATCTGAAAGCCCATTCTTGTCCTCCCAACAGGACATGGACTTTGATATGGCCAGTGAACAGTTACTAGAGACATTCTCTCAACAGGATGAATCTATTGAAATTCGCCGTAGGGCCATGGCATCCTGTACTGAGTCAAGCACACTTCCATTACTCATAATGGAAGCATACAGACCAATAGATGATACTCAGGACACAGAGCGAGGAGTGCACATTGAGTCGGTTACAATGCCTGCCATAGTTACGCAGAAGAGCAGTCACATGCTTCTGAGGGAAAATCTGACTCTCAGCCACCTTTATTAGAGTCATTTTCTCCCCTCCCAGATCCAACACCTCTGGCTCCCTCACGGGATTCTCCACTCGCAGATTTATCTGGAGAAAGTGGAGGGCAACTCGGTCAATCTATCCCTGAAGCAATTCAGACATCTATTTCACATGAAAAGATAGATTTTACTGAGGATCGGGACTCGCAAATTCCCATTGCACCACCACTGACCTCTCTTGAAGAGGCTAGGGTGATCTCAAATACAGGTACAGAAGAACAGCAACAGGATGGCTCCTCTCGAGCACTTATATTGAGAGATACACAAGCACGTGAGTTGAGTGAACCAAACAGGAGAGATACTCAGGTGAACGCACACACAGACACAAACACTAAAAATCTGTTAGCTCAAATTGTTGCTCTGAAAGAACAACTAGCAAAAAGTCAGGCTGAGGCTCAATCATTCAAAGCACAAGTGGTTGAACGGTCTTCTTCTTCCATCTCTATCAATAATCAGATGGCTCTCATCAGGACTGAGATATTAGATTTGAAGACCTCTGTTGTACCAAAGCTTAACTCAATCCAGGCATCTCCAACTTTATCAGCTGAAGACATTTCAAACTTCTGTTCTCTCCATACAAGAATGACTTCTCTTGAAGACCTGGTTGAAATGAATCATTCGCTGGACTCCTCCAGATTTCTAAAGATAGAAACGGGCATGGAACATCTCAATGAAGGGATGAAGCACTTGTACTTAATGATCAAAAATTCTCACTGCCCTAATGAAGAACAAAGGACTTTCTTTGAAGGGCCGTCTGGTGGAGGCTCAGGCTCTGGAGGTGATGGAGGTCATGGAGGGTCTAGAGGAAAGTCTGTAGAGGATTCCTCAACTAAGGGGGAGAAGAAAGGGAGAAGTGAAAAGGGAAAAGAAAAAGATTCTTCTGCTGGAGACACAGGGAAGGTTGATGATGTCTACTATAGTGGAGAACAGGATGACTTTGATATTTTTGACATTCCCACTGAACCAGTCTTGGAAGATAAAGATGGTTTCTTTGAAGCTGAGGAGGAAAGTGATTTTAGAGAATGTGAAGAGGAAGCTCAAGTGGATCCTGTTTTTGAGAAAGAGTTTCAGCAGCAGCAGTTAGAGTTGAAAAGAAAAGAAGCTGAACTCAAAAAGGTATCCCAGATCATTGACATGAGGAAAAATATTGAATGAACAGAAACTCTTAAAAAGCAACATCTTCATGACATTAAAGCTAAAGAAAGGAGAAGAGATGTCAAACTTGAAGATTGGTGAAAAATGGGATGAAGCTAGGAGAGTACTTGATATGCCTCAGCTGAGCACAAACAATGATAGGCAGTTTCTACATCTTCTAGACAAGCTGGAAATCTCTAATCCAAACAATGACGTGTACATGAATGCTATCAAGACTGAAGTCTCAAGGATCACAGCTGCCTTTGACAGATCTCTAAATGAAATGAGCACATTTGTATATTGTCAGAGCAAAGGATCTTTTAAGGTATTACTTCATCTGTTTGAGAATCGTTCTTTATCAGAGATTTGGGTTCTTCTCAACAAAGTCAAAAGAAGCTCAGAATTGAATGAAGTTCTTTGAGAAAGGCTCAAAGAGTTTGCCAGCAGGGCTAGTCCTCAAGTGGTCAACAATCCTCATCAGGTAAGATTCTTTAAGTCTGACTGTCTTCAAATCTGCCAGCTCGATTCACAATCTCTTAAAGACTACTCTGCTAAACATCTTGTCTGGATGGAACATCACTTAAGAACTTCTGGATACTCATCCATGTTGAAAACTCAAGCTGCTGATCTGATTCAAGCTTATTGTGAAAAGAATATTAAAAGGTACAATCAGTTCAAGAATAAGCTAAAGTCAGTTGGAGTTCAACCAGTCAGACCAGCCAGCTTCACTTTAGAAAAGGATCGTGTCTTTGACAAGAGTTGCTTCAAGATTGGAAGAAGGTTAATTCGGAAGGGAAGACAACTGAATTCAATTAGCTCAAAACTTAATGTAATATGCTTAGAGCTTTATGAATCAAGATAGACTAATGTAGTTATATGTTCAGTCTAGAGGAACATCTATCTTGTATTCACTTGTAAATTTCTTTTGGAATCTGGAAAATGTTAAATATAATCTAGAACTTTTCTGCTATTTACTTTGTATTACTGTTTATATCTTTTTCTTATTTGTTAGTTGAGTTATCCTCTAGGGATTTGTTGTTATTGTCGAACAAATAAATAGGGGGAGATTGAAAGGCATATGTCATAGCCTATTTGTTTATTCGAGGATTTAACTCAACTCAAATAAGGATGTAACAAGTAAATAGTGGTTCTATCGTCAGAGAGATCTCTCAAAGTAACATATGTCAAATGATTAAGTAACATTGTTCATCTACATACTTGAGGACTTAATTCACTGGAAGAAGCTCAAGAAATTGATCAAGCCTTAGTGATATAAATCAAGATTGTGGTTTTAATCAAGTGACAGAGATCTGGTCAGGGTATCAATTAATTACAGGGATTTAATCTGAAGAAAATCAAGACATGAAGAAATATCACAGATGTTAGTCATTCATGAACCAGACAGTACATCGAGTGTCAACATTGAAGTGGTGAAATGGATTCATAAGTTTCAGTGATTTTCATAAGATTGTCAGAAGAGTGGTTGATGTTCAAGATTAGTATTAATTCTCTATTAATTAATTAAGTCATATAATTTAATTAAGAAAATAAATTATATCTGGAAAGGTTAAATTATTGATTAATTGAATTAATTGGTTAATTAATTCTGAATTAATACTACGCATTTTTCAGAAATGATTTTGAATTAATATTCAAAATTAAATCAGCAAGACAAAATTTGAACTGGTATGACAATTGGATTGTCATACCGAAAGTCTTTCCAAGCCTTTTTAGATGGTCCTACTGAAAGTTCTACCAGTTCAATCGATTGTCCTACCGAAAGTTCTACCAGTTCAATCGATTGTCCTACCGAAAGTTCTACCAGTTAAAAGGATTGTCTTGCTGAGCTAACAAGATTGTCTTGCCAATTAAAATCATAGGTTGATTGAATATAAAAGAGCAGCAGCTGATTTTCAACAGACAGAGCATTGAATATCATAACAAACACTGAAGAACACAGAACAAAGAAAAAGCAGATAACTTATTGCAATTTCTCAGGACATTAATTTCTAGTATTTAATGTTAAATCTAAACCACTAGAAATCCTTCTCTTGTTCTTGTATAACTATCTAGCGGATCAAAATCCCTAGAACTTAATCTCAAATTGCATTTAGCATTTGATGCTTTTTATTTCAAAAATAGAAAAAGTTCATGTCGAATTTATTCTAGATTTGGAATTATTTATTTGAGATTAATCCCTTGTAAACGATACCATTGTTGTAACACCTTTCAAGTTTAATAATAGTTTCATTTAACTTGAATTTTGTTTCACTTTTTTATTCCGCATTTTATTCGATTAAACGGTATAGTTTGTATTCAACCCCCCCTTCTACAAACATATTGGGACCTAACAGACATGCAAGGTTCCATTTACAATTTAAACCTATTTTAATCCATTCCAAACAATAACACTTCATTTCTTTTAAATCAAAAACCGAACCAAAACATTATTTTTAAACAAAATCTTAACATGCATAAATCCAATCATTTATTCCTTTGAAAATAGAATGAAATCCATACTTTAATAATCGAAACTTAACTTATTCGTACTTATCTACACATATATCTAATATAAACCAAATTATATTTCCAAATTGAACAATAACCCAATTAACAACAAAACAACTTGTAGAACTGACATGCAATCAATAAACTCAACATGCAATACTCAAAATCACAAATCCAACTTAATTAAACTTAAACCCATGATCTAATCATTTAACCCACCTTCTTTCTAAACCAAACAAAATATAACTTGATTACACTTAGGACTTTGCATGCATGCAAGGAAACCAACTCAAAAAGAAAGGTTTATATATATATCATCAAAACCAATTGAACATTAAAACTCTTTTACAAAACTCATTCATTCGAAGCAAAAACCAAATCTTTGAACCAAAACCCTTTGTAAACATTGAATCAAAATCAAAACCCACCTTTTTAATAGCAAAAGTCGAACCTATCTCCCAAACAAACCAAGAAAATCACATAACTTATGTACTAAACCCTCTCTTAAGGTCATACACTAAGAAATTGTATTTTCTTAGATATAACCAATAGATTTTGATGCAAAAACTTCCTTAAACGCTTACATGCAAAGGGTATATGAATAGAGGATTGGAAATGATGAATATCACTGGAAAGATATTTAAATTTGAGATAGAATTGGGTGTTACATATAGGATAGAGAAAGTAAGAGAGTTCGGGTGAGAAGGAGAGAAAGAGAGGGAGAAAGCCGAAAGATAGAGGAAGGAGAGAGGGGAGAGAAGAAAGAAATGAGGTGTGTGCAAGTGGAGAGTGAGAATGACACACTTTTGATTTGATTCTCCCTTGTGCAAGGTTAGTGGTATTGGGAATTTACCAATACACCCTTCTCTCACTACTAGCACAAAATACATGCAAGGATGATATGGTCATTTGGCTAAGTTGAAATGAGAGAGTGGGGTGGTTAATGACACAACTATCCTCCTCTTATACTGTGAGTGGAAATGCATGCAAGGGCAATTAGGTAATCTAATAATTATTAATCTAATTAATTACAAATAATACATTTTATAAATAAAACCATAAATCTATAAATTACAAAAGTGACATCATAAAATAGCTTAGAATTTTAAGAATTTAATAAAATTAAATTCAAAATTTATAAATAAAAATAATTTTAAAAACTATTTTTCTTAAAGAATAAAAATTCATTTATAACCTATATAAATAGCAATCCAAATAATATCATACAAGCATATAATCACATAATCATGCACCTTAATAGTTAAGAATATAGATTCACATATCACGTATCATAATGAAATATACTTAATCATAAAATTTTCCTTTTTACTAATATTCATTCTTCGCGTATAGGGTCGCGTCCTAACTGACGGCCCGGCGCTGAGCGTTTTCAACTACACTTCGCAATCATTCTCTTTATATCAGCTAATACGTTAAACTGGAATATAATATTTATTTAAATATTTCCATTCTCATATAATAACACTTAATTCGCATAATTACACTTTACTCGCATAATTAATTAACGAAATTCCCAGTCTTTACATAGCCTTATAATTGTCTAAAATTTTTGAAAGGTTGGCCTATTTAAGAAGGTAGGTAGATGCTTATACAGATTGTTAAACCAAAGAAAATCTTGAGTTATGACAGTAAAGTAAATAATTCCACAAATATAAGACAAATAAGTTTTAAATATATCTTTACAGCATCTATTGTTACTGGAAAAATATCAAAGAATACATGCTAATTGCACATCCACCTTGGAAATCAGAGTAAATGAGAGGCATGAAACTATTTTATTGGTTAGGTGGCATAGGATTCAAAGACCTGTCAAACGACCGATTATATCAACCATTATACAAATTCCTTGGACAAAAATGAATAACATAGCTTAGTTTCCTAACATAGCTTAGCTGCCTGAAGTACTAGGGTGGTTCATTGAATAGCAGAACATGAACAAGGGTGGTTCTTGTTTGGATTTAGTATGGTTGACGATCCATATAACGACAAGCAATCAAGCATTGTTTGGTGCGAGCTTGCATCAGGGGACACTTGAACATAGAACCATTGTTTGGTGGCTATATCATAAGCTATAAAAAAGTCCTTTAGTTTAGGACAACGAACATATATAACCCGGTCTGCAAGTGTTACTGGATCAAAATACGAAAATAACAGAGTACTTATCCATGCCATTAGATAGGGCCTATGGGCCATTGAAGAGCTTATTGCATAAGGAAACACAATGAAAAAGATAAAAAAGGAACTTTGCTAGCTTTTATTAATAATATCAAATGCAAAAGCACTCATCTTATATATCTAGCAGGGTAACTAAATTCTCTACCCTATGTTCATCAAAAAAAAATTCTCTACCCTATGAACTTATAAATCTTTTATATCATCTTACTCTAGCCCAAGGCACTCATCTGCATGCTTGGACTATTGCAAAAATTGTTACTATTGAGATTTAGCAATATACCTGTACAAAAAAATCAGAAAAAATACTCATGATTTTAAGATTGTGGTCCCTAAGATATGAATCTCAGTAACAAACTTCCCCTTGTGGCACAAAAATAAAATCATACTCTGTTATAATATCCTCAGACCTCAACCTTCAGACCCTAGCCCCCCCAACCCGACCTTTCCCTTTATATCAATTATTTCTCACTTATTATTTAAAGGGAAGTTGTTCAATCTTTTTCAAGACATTCAACAAAAAAACCAGCAGATATATCATACTTTTGTAATATCATAAGGTCACACCTGCTATTTACAGTAGTTTTAGTTAAATATTAATGTTTTTACCTTAATATCATCCCACATTGCATCTTTCAGTCCTTGATCAACTTGATCCCAACTCTCGATATTAATATCGACTTGTACTCTAGCCACTGATCCTCTATAACTCCTGAAATCTTTAATCATGTCCCCGATTGGGTCACCATATTCATCGAAAGAAATGCTACACTCCAAGTTCTGATTTACCATGTCGGACCTCGGGTCCTTTTCTTGGATACTCCTTCAGAATTCTGCTCGTCATTATCTTTGTCTTGTGTTAGGCACAAAGCAAGCGCTAATAATTCACGCAAGTATACACGTTCGCAAGTAATATAGAATGATTTCTAGTTCGTTCCCACTGAGACTCAGACTAATTATATTTAATTAACACTCACTCACCAATGTATGATTACTTCTCAATGTCAAGACAATAACACTTAAGGTTGATTAACTAATTATTAAGTATGATTAACAACGAGAATAAAACACTTAAATAACACTTGAATTAACAATATTAAATACACATGAGATCATAACTTCATTACTACTTCCTCCAATAGTTATTGTTATTACCCTTAGCATGTAACGGTGATGATATTAATCGAACAACACGAAACTGATAAAAGCCAACTTTTGTTGCACAAATACCATTCTACCAAGCATCCATAATTAAGATAGAAGTTGAATAGGCATCAATTATGTTGAGACCCTATATGTCTACATAATTTGACAATATAACGATTTAAGCGTAAGTTATTTATTATGACTACACAGGGCAAGTAAAACGGTTAGAGTTACCCACTAATCATGCATACAATACATGAACCTATGCTAGCATGGCAAGTTCTAAATCTTAAGATTCACTTTCACTTCACAAGAGATTAACAGGCTATCTTATATATTCGCGATGCATATAAGACGAATAAGCACAACCTATACTAGATATCATACAATCATCACATACCAAGGTATTAAACAATTAACTAAAGAAATCCATTGTAAATCTGCTACGACTCCATGATCACGATTAGCCCATGATAGAACTCATCGTCACCATGGATTCATATGAAAACATGATAATAACACGACAATATAAACTAATAAAATACTTATTAAAACCAGAGTATGTCACAAGAGTATTAAAGTTCAAAGTAAAGAAAACTAGCATCCACTGTTATAATGAATAAAAGAATCACAAGATAATGTATGTTTCCTCTTCTTCGTTGCGCTGTGCTAAAACGGTCTTCTTAATATTCTCTCTTTGCTCCTTACTTGATTAATACTTGTAGCTTCTTCTTGTGAAATGTCTCTAAATATTACTTATATAGAAGTCCACAAGAATCAGCAGTCTTAGAAGTCCAATAGGATACGAATTAATAAAAAGCAGAATCAGAAAATCCGACTCCAGGTGGCCGCCCCAGCTTCCAGGCGGGCGCCTCAGCTCCCAAGCGGCCGCCCCAGATCCCAGGCGGGCGCCTGGCATGGTTCTGGAAAAATGAACTTCTTGCTCCTGATTTTGCTGATTTCTTCGCACATCTCCCCGAGACTGATCCCAAGTACTTCCCTAGGCTTATTTTGATGAAATCTCCCTAAATTCGCTCCCTAAATTCGCAAGTTATACCCTGAAATACAAAAACACTCGAAAGTGCATCAAATATACAAAATACTTGATTTCAAGACATCAATTCAAGCGATTATAAGACGTTCTAAGTGGTATAAAATGCCACTTATCACACCCCCAAACTTAAATCGATGATTGTCCTCAAGCGTCACAAACTCAAAAATAAAATAAAAACATGCATGAATGCAAACTACATGAAATGCAGCGATCCCCATCGCAATGACTAAACCAACCAACACATGAAATCTCAATAAATATAATTAAGCGACTAATGATCAATCAAATCACGCAAGCTAACATATAATTAGAAATGTGGTGTGTGCGAATGCTTAACAGATATGCTTCAAAACTAGATCAATTATCATAACTCAATTATCCTCAAGGCAATCACATGATTATACGAAGAATAAATTCTAGACACAAAATGACTTATAACACTTCAAGATCACTGGAGCTTATTACGGAATCATGCTTTTATTAAACACAATAAACAAATGCTTATTTGATCGTGCAATGAGTGAGGTCCATAAAAGACTTATGCAATGGCATCCATTTAACGAGTGTTAGGTTAGCGGATCCCAGACTATAAAAGCCTTAGGTCACTAGGCACAAACTCCCCTAAGAACTTAATAAATCGAATACCAAAGAGCTCACTCGTGATCAATTATGCATTAACCCTTTTTTTCCTCTTTTTTTTTCTTTTTTTCCTCTTTTTTTTCAAATTTCTGAGCAAGTGCATTTCGCTCCATCTTGCTCAACCCTAGACTACTCGCATATAATACGAGCCGACTACTAGCCATTTGACGCCTAGCCACGACTAGCAATGAATTCCAATTTTCACTCCAATTTTATCTTTTCACGCCTTTATCATTAAGAGCCTATCATACATTCTAAGCATAATCAATAGATTAACCTCAAAAACCATCAAACCATGATAACAATCTAGTCCTTAAGCATACTCTAAAACTTAGTAAAATTACAAGTGTTTCTAGCATGCATGTCAACCTAACAGGATTCAATATCACTCTAACGCTGTCACTACACTCGCATCAATATCACATATCCATTAGTAAAGCAACACAAAAGGGATCATGGTATATGCATGAGCTACATGACATTATAAATAAAGCTAAAAAATAAAAAAATAATTATACAATAAAAAATATACAACTATATGAACTAAACTAACATGAATATGCAACTACATGACACACACATAAATATGTTCCTCAACTACCACCCCCAAACTTAAACTTCACTGTCCTCAGTGAAGGTAATAGAAAGGAACACAGGGTATACCTACTCAGAGAAATCATCATCATCATCACCCTCAGAGGGTGGAGTGTCAGGAGGCGGATAAGCAGAGTCCTCACCAAAAACGGGCCACTGGATGTCAGCTCCAAGGCCTCTGAAAGCAGTCCCAAGTGCTAGGGTGAGTTCTTGTGCAAACCTACTCTATGACTCGTACATCGCATCCATCCTCCTGGATAGCCTCCTTTATGGGGCAGCAGCCATCCCTGAACCATCACCTCCATGGGCTCTAGATGAACCTGCCTCGCCATGAGCCTGACTGGGCCTAGCCATCGATATCCCAAACCATGCTCTTCGGGCTCTCCACCCGTCCACTCCTGCATCGCATTCAGTGTTGATGAACTAATACGAGCGGCCGGCATCTGCAGCTGCTTATAAGAAGGCCAGTGGACTCCAACTGCCTTGCACAGCTTCGTGATGATAGAGGCATAAGGGATGTTGTTGTGCGTCCTCCCCCTCAAAAACTTCAAAATCCCTTGGTAGATGAACTCACCAAGGTCCACATAAAACTCCTCATTCAAAATCCCCCATAACAACCTAGCACTCTCAACTGTAATGTCATGTGTATGCGAAGAAGGCAAAATATTAGCACAAATAAAGGCATTCCATGCACGGGCATACATGTTCATCATAACAGCCAGAAAAGGACGATACTCGTTAGATCCCATCTTAAACTTCCACACCGTGCCCGGCTGACAGAGAGTAGCAATAATCAAATCTGAATCAATATCTTCGGGGGTCTTCTCATTCCAATTCTCCTCCTAGGGCTTCCTTTCTCGCTGCCCAATAACACGGCGAATCACCTCGGGCTGGTAATCAACCATAAGCCCCCTAAAAATAGTATACTCATTCTTGTTGGCCTTGGCGTTCGCATAAAACTCGTGAATCACACTCATCGGGACCGCCTCCCGTGACTCATAAAAAGTAATCCACCATTTCTCTACAATCATCGACAATAACTCACCATCCCTCCCTGATGACAAAAATACCCTCTCCTTCAGAATCGGCTAAGTCAGAAGACTAGCATACTCCTCCTCAGCATCGCTATCCACCAATCGGGGCCGCGCAGCAGTACCCCTCAAAAAATCAGCAATAGGAATGGTGCTGCTGCTATCGACAGTACGAGATCTCTTTGGAGCCATTGAAACTGAGAATAAGTGTTGAGAGTTTGTGTTTTGTGTGTAGGAGAGAATTTGTAAGTTGAAAGTATATGGGAGTGTATATGGAAAGGTTTTGTGTGTATATAGGATAGGATTTAGGTTTATAATTAGAGTAGGAGTGGGGTTTGTGGCTTGTTTGTAGGAGGAAATTCGTGGGTTAATGGGGTTATGGCTGTGGTATTTTATTTTTGTGTTTTTTCTGTTTTTTTTATAAGGCCGAAAAAAAAATATCCAACAGTGGGGCTCTAGGCGGTCGCCCGGGAATACCAGGCGGGCGCCTCAGCTTCCAGGCGGGCGCCCGGGACAACAGGCGGGCGCCCGGGAGCTTTCTGGAAAAAAAAATTTCTGCCTTTTTCTTTTCTGATTTTTTTGGGTTTTTGGATAGAGTACTAACTTCTAAAGGTTCCTATAGTCTCAAATCTTGGGTTTTTTGATAGAGTACTAACTTCTAAAAATTTCGAGCCTTGGGTTCTTTGTTGGGCCTGGCAGTGGATTTGACTGTTGGGCCGAATTTTGTTGCAGTGGGCTAATTATTAAATTTTTAATTCTATTTTCCTTTTTATGCAGGAATTATTTGATTAAGCATTCATGATATCAATAATTTCGTGCGGGAATTATGATTAATCGGTGAAATGCGCGATGGAAACCCGAAGTAACGGGTACCCGCGAATTTTACCGCCGTCGGCGATGAGCCTCGGCGAGCCGACGGTGGACGGTGATGACGATGTTCTGAGTCCTAAATTCTATAAATAAATAAAATAAAATAATTATGTAAAATATGTTTGGATTTGAATAATTAATTTTTATTGGTGTTGGGTTGTACAGAATAATATTGTGGATGGTTGAGAATTGTTGACGTCGACTATAATCGACGGGTAGTCTTATAAATAAAGAAGTTGCTGCCAAAATTTTCTAAAAATATATTTGTAATTATACATAATTATGTTTTACGTGATATCCCTATTTATGTTCGAGAAATATAATTGCATGATTATGTGTATAATATTAATACGAGTCGGGTTGTCGGATTTGGGTTATTAGGATTTGAGGATATCAAGCATGTCAGTATAACTAATTAGGGTATTCTGTAATTGTAGATCCCAGTCGAGTTGTTCCAGGATCAAAGTCAGCGTGAAAGCTATTAGGGTTTGTAAAGCGTTGCAAGGAAAGTACCCCTGACCATTCTTTTATGATTCATTGTATATGAATAGCTAATTGTTTTATTCTCGTGATGGAACAGAAATGCTTTAAGTTACGTATCCCCTGTAGTTATAAAATCATTGTTTTCAAATTGTTTTGGGGAAAAGTAAATTCGAAAGGTACCTGTCTCAAATGGAATGATTTGTGAAACGGATTTTATATGTGTGCTGGCTAAATAAATGATTTTGAAAATGAGATAGGTACAAGTGTTTTTGAAAACTGGATAAAACGCTCAGATATGAGATACATTGGGGCCAGAGTAGGCCTATTGAGGTGGCGTAAGAGGCTAATTCGGTTACGCGCATTATAAAACCGATTAGTCTAGCAGGTTAGAGACCTAGCTAGTCTCTGAGTTCCGGAACAGGTAAATGGGATGGCAGTTAGAGCCGTCTGGTGTTGATAGCCTGATCAGCTATCTTCACATATCCGCTATATATCTGATTGGGATTTGTGAATTATATGAAAGCATGATTGATTGATACAGCGGTTTTATAAAATGGTTAGCATGCTAAAATTAGACTCTGGTATTACGCAGAACACTATAATGTTGTTTTCACAAAGCATGCTAATTAGTGATATCCAGTTACTTTGATTATCATTATAAAATGTTGATATCATGATTACAGCTCTGTTCCCATTATTGTTACATTACTGTTTTAATCTGTTATTCATATTTGGTATTGCTGAGCGATTATGCTCACCCTTGCAAACTGTTATGTACATTTCGCAGATGCCTAGAAGATCAGTCAGACCGACCCATGTTCCCACCCCTTCTGGACCCGGCTCCTCTGAGGTAGTTTGTATCAGGCCATGAGGTCTGAGGAGTTGCTGAATAAAGTTAGTGTGTTGTAGATGGTGAATAAAGAGTTTGTAATAATAAGAATCTGAATTATACTTGAACCTGGATCGGATCTTGGTTTGGGGTCAAGTTAATATATTCTAATAATAATTATGTTGTTCATATTTTTGAGTAATTGTGTTTATTGACGTCAACTCCTGACCCCGGGGTTGAGGCCGTCACAGAAGTCACTATCTACAGAGAAACATAAAAATGCATTCAATAGCAATATAACATTAATGACATGATTATCTTCGACCAAAACCACCAACAATAACTAAAACATCATACAATTATTTCAACAAAATCCTGATGCTTTTATTGAAGCCTGAGCCCCTCTGCTCAGTATAAGTAACTACACTATTGTCAAGTTCTTTAACTGATAACTAATCGGAAGAATTTCCTTACATGCCAGTAAAAACTGAAAAGGAAGTTTAATTATAGATTAAAGAAAAAATTTATCAGTATTAAAGAATTTAACATAATGGAACTATGAGATACAGAAGATACGTGTTGATGAAGCAATTGAAGTCAACAGATATCAAGAACAGGGAAAAGTAACTTATTTACCATATTCTATATGATTTGCTAGATTTTCCAGCCGCAAATTATGTAGAATCAAGCATACGTATTATTTAATAGTTGACCAAAATAAGCACACAGCATTACGAGAAAACCAATAAAATAAAATAAAATAAATGAACCAAAAATACCAAAAAAGTAGTAACTGAAGCAGAAACAAGTATTTTGCTTTGATGCAGAACATCCATTAAAACTAAAATTAAATAAAATTCAAGCAAGAATACCAAGAAAAACCAGCATGAAAGAACCACGAAGCTACATCTGATACAGATAAGAACATCAATCTATACATTCATAGATATCCAAGTACTTTTTATATCACAATTCAGGATTCAGGGGTTAGTCCTAATTTATAATCTAACAGTTTGTTAATCCAGACTCTAATAGTTTCATAAAAGAAATTCTTTTCATTTTTAATCAGAGACCAACATTCCGTAAAAATTACCTTCTTCACACAAAGTTATTTCAACTCATAATTGACAATCAATCCATTGACCTTCATCACGATCGTTACATGCATAATTTGTATATGCATTGTCTTCCCTATGTGTGGTTGGTATTCCAACTGAGAAAGGAGGATTCTCGTCAAATTTATTATATTCTTCCTTGTCTTCGACATATCAATACCAAAAATACGCCACTTACTTTGAAGAACAGTCGACCACATATGATAAGCGAGATCTCTTACATAGAAAACCTGCTTAACTTATGTAGCAAATATGAACGGATCATCTTCATGACCAAATCGATCAAAGTCTATCAAAGTGAAACCCGACTCATCCACCCGAACACCACGATGAATATCGAACCATTTACACCTAAAGTGAGAAAATTTGAAATCTTTGTATTCAAGCTCCTAAATTTCTTCAATCACCACATAGTATGACTTATTTATATCTCGCGATGTGATAGAATTTCCTCTTTCAAATTCTGTTAATGAAGCTTCTACAGATACCCCGCTATTCTGCACAGTGCTCTTGTCATCTTGACACTTTGTGTAGAAAGTATACCCATTAACATCAAATTCCTGGTAAGATCTCACGGGTATTTCAGGGCCATATGCTAACCATTTCAGCATATTGGAAATGCTGGAATGATTATCTGAATATTGAGACATCACTCAATTTTTAAACCATTTACCAAATGATCGGTTGTGTTCACTTGTAACCCATTTTCCACTCTTAGAAGGATGCATTTGTCGAATGTCGACTATGTGCTCTTGTAAGTAAGGATTAATTTCTGTCATGTGTTGTAATATATAGAGATGGGCTCTATCATACATTTCGGCACTGGGAGAGATCATTTTGTGGCCCAATGTCCCCTGTCCTTGATGTCTTCCTTCGTGACGAGATCTTGGAATTCCAACTGAATCGATATATGCTAAATAGTCTGTACAAAATTTAATGGTCTCTTCAATCGAATATCCTTCAACTATGCTGGCTTCAGGTAGATATCAATTTCTCACATATGCTTTTATGATACACAAGAATCTCTCAAAAGGATACATTTGACGCCAATATAAAGGACCACAAATTTTAATCTCTCTCACAAGATGCATAACTTAATGGACCATAATATCAAAGAATGAGTGTAGGAAATACATTTCAAATTCACAAAGTGTGACAATAATAGCAGCTTGCAACTTATCCAATATCATGAGATCAATGACCTTACTGTTTATAGCAATAAAAAAGTAACACAGTTTCGTGATAACCACTCTCAAATGCTTTGGTAATATGCCTCGAATTGCAATTGGTAGTAGATGTTACATTAACACGTGACAATCATGTGACTTCATACCGACCAGCTTCAAATCTTTCATTGAGAAATTTTTTAGGGTTTGAGGAATATCCAGATGGAACTTTCATGCCAGATAAACACTCCCAAAAGCTAATTTTCTCTTTCCTTGACAAAGTATAACACGCTGGAGGTACATATGCACGTTTACCAAATTATTGTGGTGCTAACTCTGTCCGTACACCTATCTCTTGCAGGTCTAATCTAGCTTTTACCCCATCATTTGTCTTACCAGGTATATTCAAAAGTGTTCCAGTAGTGCTTTCACAAACATATTTTTCGATATGCATAAAATCAAGACAGTGTCTAACTTGCAAGTGCTCCCAATATGGAAGATCCCAAAATATAGATCTTTTCTTCCAAATGCTAGTGGTGGTTGGCTTTTTATACAGCTTCCCAAGTATAACATCAATATTTTTAACTCGTTCAAACACCTGCTTCCCGGTTAGAGGTAAATGAGCCACTCGAGTCTCGATAGTCCCATCAAAAGACCTTTTCCTCTTAGGATAAGGGTGAGCAAGGGGAAGAAATGTACGATGACCCATGTATACATTTTTTTTGCAATTTTTTAGACGAATGTCAATTGTAGAATCTTCACAAATTGGACATGCATTAGCTCCTTTAATAGTGGACCCTAAAAGGTTTATATAGCCAGGAAAATCACTTATAGTGCAAAAAATCATGGCACGCATGGTAAAATCTGCTAGCTTGTATGCATCATACACTCTCTCGCCTTGATCCCACAATAACTTCAGATCATCAATAAGTGGCTGAAGATATACATTTATGTTATTTCCGGCTTCTTTAGGACCGGGGATGAGCAATGTCAACATGGTATACTTGCGTTTCATGCATAACCAAGGAGGCAAGTTATAAATTGTTAGAAGAACTGGCCAAGTGCTATATTGAGAGCTTAGAGTGCGATATGGGTTCATGCCATCTGCACAAAGTCCAAGTCGAAGATTTCTAGCTTCTTGACCAAATTCGGGGAACTTTCCATCAATATTTCTCCACTGTAGAGAGTCAGCAGGGTGTCGGAGCATCCCATCTGATTTTCTTCCTTCCATGTGCCACCTCATAAGCTTTGCATCGTTCACATTTGCAAACATGTGTTTAAATCGTTCCACAATGGGAAAATATTGGAAAACCTTCATAAGAGGCCTCTTCTTCTGACTAGTAGAAGAATTACTTCCCTCCCGCCTGTACCTAGAGGCTCCGTATTTTGGACATGTGTTATGTTCATACTCATTTCGAAACAACACCCAATCATTAGGACATGCATGTATCTTTTTTTACATTCATACCCATCGGACACGGTATCTTCTTTGCCTCATAGGTGGAAGTGGGAAGCTCGTTATTTGGAGGAAGCATTTCTAATAGAAGTTTTAGCATTTCCGTGAAACTCTTATCACCCCAACCGTTCTCTACTTTGAGCTTACACAACTTCAAGGTTGTTGATAACCTAGCAAACCGATCAGTGCACCCTGGATAGAGAATTTTTTTGAATCATCAACCAAGTTCTCGAGAACTTCCGGTTGGTGCATTAAAAGATCTTCAACATCGTGGATCATCTCATCAAACATATCATTTTCCTCATCATCTTCTTTATTAATAGGAATACTATCTCTATTACTTCCATCATCATTGTAACACCCCCAAATCCGGGGTCGGGGATTCAGATTATCACGAGTTCCATTTCCCTTATCAATACTTAATCTTAACAGTCAACCAACTACTGAGTACTGTGACCCCACAATATACACACACACACACCACAAGTTTTAGTCTCAGAGATGAATACCAAAATAGCACAAGAAATTTTATTCAACAATTATAAACCGTTACACCTTAAAAGGGTTTCTGAATAAATTTACATTTCTTTGCCATTATTACAATTCATATAGATACATAAGTCTGGTACATCAGAAGTTGAAAGTCTAGCCTATTGGTAATTTATACCTCAGCTATAGCGGCATAAATGCTTCCAGAAAACTGCGGAACGTTTCCTAACCGCTTACGAATTGGAAACTTGGTCCTGTTCATCTTTTCTATCTGTTGTTGTGTGATGAAAGAAGAAAGCAAGGGTGAGCAACAAGCCCACAGAAATAATATGTATAATAATTAACAATATATGAGCATTCTCATAGTACTAATGAAAGTCTTGGTCAAGAAGAAATGGACCAAGCTGATATCTTAACATGACCAAGTCGCAAAATATTCAGTATATATATACATATATACTTTTCACAATCTTTGAAATCCTCTGACATGTATAATGTACACAGAGTTCCAGTTTATAACTGTATAAAAATATCATTGCAATGTGATCTCATATATCTAACCTTGTCTCAACATTTTTCTGAAAATCTTTGACATGCACAAGATAATCATTTACTAGATATAAGTTTAAAAGATGAAGTTACAAGATACTCCAATATACTTATATCTTTTCCGAATACCACTTAAACTACCACCGTTCAATGTATAAATAGTTCATCCCATAGATTAAGCTACAAGCAAAACTTGTATAGAATCAATCTTTAAAATATCATCAAAATAAAATGAAGTTACGAGATACTTCATTTGATGCAAACATCATTTTGAAAACTCGACCCTGCCAACACAAAACAATCGCCCAACCGTAGCCTTTCTATCGAAGTGCTCTGGCTAGTGTTGCAGAAATATCCAATGGGATGATGAACTCATTACGGGAGTTTGCCGCGCCAGGAAGACCACTTATGATGATCAGTCGTAGTAGTGCAACCCCACCATTTTCTACATGTAGAGGAGAACCTGTCGGATTTACTTGTCAACCGAACACTGGACTCCTAAGGAATGGATCGTCTTAACGGAACTTCCTGGCCATTTGGGCCAATATAATAAGGCTGGGCTGGCGCCACTCGACCACTTACGCCACTCCTAGTTCAGATGAAATCATGACTCTGAAACGTAAAGCTTGTCCCCCTTTCGCCAAGTAGAAACTTGTTGATACGGCTCCACCAAGAAGCAGTATCTAGTTGGAAAGGAAAACTCACCGATATTTCCCAGGCGGTGCCTGTCAATGGATTAACTTGTTCGAAGAATTTTACTTCCCGAGGGTTGGGTAAGTAATCAAAAACTCTTTTATCAAAACAACAACCTTGTTGCGAATATAAAATACACCACAGAGCCGGATCCCTCAGGTTTTGAGCGAGTATTTAAATCCCCTTCCAAAGGAAGATCTTAAATATAAAAAAATGAGTTTTGGGATCCACCCTAACCTTTAAAAATCATTTTGAAGACTCGAAAACATTTTTAAGAATGTTTGGAGTAATGCTGATTTAATAAAATAAATTAGTCCCGATATATTAGAAAATATCTGAATATTATTATTTAAATAATATTCCCATAAGGATGATCCTTATAAAAATAATCGAGGTAGGAGTTTTAAAACTCATACTTGAAATGAATAAAATAACCAAAGATATACTTATACGAAAGTATGATCTTTATTTGAATAATCGAAAATAAGTTTGATTATCGAAACATTATTCTTTAATAAAATAAAGAATATTATTTAGTAAATAAGCGGAGTCATAAGTCCTCGAATGAATATTCAAAATAATATTCATTAAATAGAATAAACAGAGTCATAAGGCCTCGAATGAATATTCAAAGTAATATTCATTGAATAAAATAAACCGAGTCATAAGTCCTCGAATGAATATTCCAAGTAATATTCATTAATAAAAATAAAGTTATCGAATAAACCTTATTCGATTAATAGTTTTGAAAACTATATCTATATATATATATATATAAATATATATAATATACTCGGGAACATCGACTCCCGGTTTTAGAAAATGTTCACCTTTGGGTCCCCTATACTAAGGGTATACGCAACTACTGCTTATCTCTAGCATAGGTATTATGCAACTTATAAGCATTTGAATTGATAATAGAATATCAAGATTACAAAACAGGCATGCATATATATATATATCATATCACATGCTCCAATATATCGCAAGACTTTGCTAATAACAATCATGCACTTATCACAAGATAATGCATATACATATATACATCACAACAACAGTATAACGGGTAGAAAACTTGCATGAACGACTGGGGGTGATAAATGGCTTGGGACGAGTCCGGTAACCTATAAACAACATATAAGTTGGAATTAAACCAAAGTCGCTTATGAATCTATACTTTACCCAATTAGACCCTAACGTTCGCTTTTGCGCTTAATGATTCACTTAAGTCGTTCGAGTACCCTCTGCTCCACAATTTTTAATAAATTAACCATTAAGAGTTTTAAGGAGGTTCTTTCGCGAGTGCCTTACCAACTGCCTAATACACTTTACATAAATGTTTCATACCCCAATTAGTCATTTAAAGTCCTTAACCAAGGTTTCAAAGTAAGGCGAGGGGTAAGGCTTCGGTCGCGAAACGCCGTTACATAAAACGGTCGTTTCTCCTAAACCGTACATCGGATTCAAGCGAACCACATATCAAAACGAAGCTCGTAACATGAAATATCTAATCATGGCAATGGTCGAAACCTAACAGTGAGTTCATGGGTCCTGATGTTAAGAACAAAAACAGTCTAAAGTAAATCGGGCATTACGACGGCTATGTTTACGCGATTACCAAATTTTATCCTACTCCAAATCAACCACAAATCAATCACAATTCAACCATACAACCAAGATCCATCCATAAATCACTACAACAGCCCCAACACCTCAAGTTTTTCCAATTTATATTAATCTCAAACATGAACTAAAACTATTCTTAAGTTCTTTAACTAATAACCAAGATTTACAACTCCAAAAACATCACAAAACCAACTAATCTCTACATACAGAACAATCAAGCCTCTTATGAACTATAATACTCATATTAAGCTCTTAACATTCAATAACAAAGCTAGGTTAAGATATTATACCTTCCTTGTGAGTGGGAGTAACTAATTAGCTTGGAATCACCCTTGAAAGTCCTTACCCAAGCGTAATCTAAACAAAAACTCAAGAACAAAATTTTAAGTTCTTGAAAAATACTATTCACCCTCTTCTTCCATGAATTTTAGGAATATATTGTGAAGGAATTTGAAGCTCAAACTTATAGGATAGCTATATCTATGCATAAAGAGTATTAGATAATTACCTCACTAATTAACAAGGCTTGGATCTTGGATTTTGGATTTTTCTTCTTGAAAAAAGAGAGAAAGGCCGAGACATTTCTTGAAGAAAATGAAGTCAACTTTGTGTTTTTGTGATTTTGTGATTTGTTTTGCTTGGTTGCTTGCTTTTGATTTGATTTATTACTTTTAACCATGGTGAATTTTGTGTGGTTCACAATCAACCAACAACACCCTTCTCTTTGGTCATGCTTAGGTCATCTTCCCATGTCATCCTCTCACACTTGTCCTCTTCTTGTTGGTGAGATGACATCACTCTCCACTAACCCTTTGATTAACTCATAATCACTTGGCTAATGACCGCTGATCTGTTATACGGTTCGCTTAACTTTCGTTCTCGTTTATCGTTTGAGGGATCATACCCGGGATCTTATTACTTGGGTTCCCTTAACCTTTCTCAATACATTATATTCCTTTTATGATCCTCTCTTATAATCCTTGAATTTAAATCCTTTTAATCATGTTACCTTATACTTAATTCTTTTGATATCTGGTGGATTTTCGGGAAAAATCAAAGTGTTCGGATTTGGATTCTGACAATCTCTACATACACTTATATACCACATAGAGTACTAATAATATCTCAGAATAACAATAGAAGAACCCCTACATAGTGTGGCATGAAAAGTTTTCTTATTCAGCATAATCAGCAAAAACACTATTCATAAGGGTTTCAAAAATTCCAAAAATTGGGGTTATTACAATCATTATCAGGTTTATTGTATTTTCAGAATATATTCCTTCTCCATGCCAAATCCACTTAGTATAATCATTCATGAAACCACGACGAAATAGATGATCACGCACTGTCATTGCACTAAGATACTTTTTTTAATTAAAACAATCATGACATGGACAGGTGATCATCTTCTTTTCCTAATTCCATTTTCTTTTTCTTTTCATTTAGCTCCGCACATTCAATGAACTTGTCAACTCCATCAACATACTCTTGTGATATACGTGGTATATTGTACATCCATGTATGACGATCCATTTTAGATTTCTAAAAAATGTACAAAAGACAAGGCAACTTTTATTAATATATCATTTTTGTTAGACTAAATTTAGACTTTATGCTTAAATGTATATTATTAGAATAGGTAGCTGTTGGCATATGATGATGGCATAACACATACACTAAGGCAGACAATCAGATACACTATACAAACAAGAAAAATTCACATTATAAATATACAAGATTCACCAAATAATACATACAAGCATAGTAGAAGACATATTTCCCACCAGATGCCTAATATTTCCAATGGGTAATAAGGTATAAAATTATACTTTTAAGCAATAAACTCAAACAAAATAATGAACTCAAACAGAATAAAAATAAGATTACCAAGAATACAAAACTTTAGACTTTTAATTGGATGCTAGCATATTAAGAATATAAACCAGTTAATGTCGACCATATATATATACATACAAACCCCTTAAATATACACAAAAAACTTAATTAAAAACCAAAGCTTAATTGAACTCCATATTCAGACCTGCAATAGATCTGTACCGAGTACAACCCAATTAGCACACCCGGAGAAGAACTGATGCCCGATTTCGGAGACTTAAGTAGAATCAGATTCTCTATCTACGAGAAGAATTTGGTAATTAAGTTAATCAACTAATTGAGCATCAAAAGTTCTGTTAGATATATTTGATAATGTCATGTCTAATATGATTTGTGTTTAGTTTTCAGATCTTACTTAAATAGGACAAATCAGTACATAACTGAAATCAGCACTTATACTGAAGTCAGAACTTAAATTATCAATACTTAAGGTTCAGGAGATATTTATCAGGAGATAATATCAGTACTTAAAGGAAACTTTCAGATAAGGAAGGCGGCTGATTGAAAGGAAAGAAGATCAAGACAAACGTAAGAAGAGATATGCATGAAGAAGGAATTCTGTGAAGAATGGAATACTTGGAGGAAAAGATAACTGATTGATATATTTTAGGAAGCATAATTATATTTCATATCAATTAGAGATTATCTTGTAACTATGTATTATATAAACATAGACATAGGGTTTACACTATAAGTGTTATCATTATCGAGAATATTATTCATTGTAACCCTAACAGCTCTCGTGATATTTGTTCATCACTGAGAGAGGACAGTTCTACATTGTAACAGAGTTTAATAAAGTTTGTTTTCTGTTACTTGTGTTCTTTGAATTCGATTTGATTGTGCTATACACTGTATTCAACCCCCTTCTACAGTGTGTATGACCTAACAAGTGGTATCAGAGCCTATATGTTAACACACAAACAATTTAAGATCCAAAAACAATCATGTTTGAAGCAGACACTCCAACAAGCCCACCAAAACTGAAGAACCCCCAAAGACTCAAATCCATAGTTGATTTGAGGCTATTAGAGTTCCCATACGGAAACCATCTGAATATCCCATATGGAAGGTGAGGATGACTATGTTTCTGGAAGCTACAGATCCAGAATATCTTGACAGAATCAATGAAGGACCTCACAAGCCAACAAAACTCGTTCTTGTAGTTGCAGGTGAAGCAACAAAGTCTGTACCAAAGGAGAAGAGTGATTACACTGCTGAAGATATCGCATCAATTGCTAAGGATGCTAAGGTACGACACTTGCTGCATAGTGCCATTGATAATGTAATGTCAAACAAGGTAATTAACTGCAAGACTGCAAATGAGATATGGGATGCCTTGGAGAAAAGGTGCCAGCGAACTGATTCGATTAAGAAAAACTGTAAGACAATACTCACTCAAGAGTATGAACACTTTGACTCAAAGCCTAATGAGTCATTGACTGATTTATAGGACAGATTTATCAAACTCTTGAATGATTTGTCACTAGTTGATAAGGAGTATGATCTTGAAGATTCAAACCTTAAATTCCTGTTAGCTCTTCCTAAAAGTTGGGGTTTGAAGGCAACATTTATAAGAGACAACTATAATCTTGAAGAAACAACTTTTGATGAAATTTATGGGATGCTCAAGACTCATGAACTTGAGATGGAACAAAGAAACAAGAGGAAAGGAGGAAAGTCAAGGACAGTTGCTCTTAAGGCTGAAGAAGAATCCCCCAAGGCAGCTACCTCAAGGAAAGGCAAGGGAAAAGCGCTCATCACAAAGTCTGATACTGAGTCATCAAGTTCTGATAGTGATGATGACTCAGAAACTGAAAGCTTGCCTCAGATGGATGTTGATGAAGAGATGATGAAGCTGTGTGCTCTTATGGTGAAAGGAATCACAAGGATTGCATACATGAAATTCAGAAAGGGAAAGAATTTTTCCAGGAAAGGTGCAAGTTCTGATAAGAAGAGTTTCAGAAAATCTGAAGGCAAAGGAGGGAAGTCTGACAGAGGAGATTACACAAATGTCAAATGCTACTACTGTGGTGAGAAAGGCCACATATCTCCTGATTGCAGGAAAGTGAAGAGTGACAAAGGCAAGGCTCTTGTCACAAAGAAGAAAAACTGGACAGACACTTCAGATTCTGAAAGTGAGGTGAACTATGCCTTGATGGCAAATGCTGATAGCAGTCCTGAAGCTGCTGAGTTAAAGGTACCTCAAACTACTTATGCCTTTCATACTGATGACATTAATGAGTTGAGAAGATATCTTAAAACCATGTTCATTAGTTATAGATCAAACTTTAACATGTGAAAGATGAACTTCTAAAAATCTTGCTTGTATAAAGAGGAATGATTATTTAGAAAAAGAGTTAGTCATGTTTCATCAAACTCAGAAAGATAGAGATGATGTTTTCTATGTTAGGGATGAAGTACTTAAAATGAATGAATCTCTAAAGACTGAGTTAGAAAAGGAAAAAGAGATTATCAGGACTTGGACTAACTCTGGCAGAACAACTCAGAATTTGTTAAGTAGTGTAAACTGGAAAGAGGGCTTAGATTATGGAGATGATAAGAATGATAAAGAAACTGTAAAAATTAAGCCTATAGTTGTTAAACAAAAGCCAAAGTTAGAACCTGTTAAGTTTTAGCTGTAAATTCTGATACTGAGAAATCAGAAGTTAAAGAGGAATTAATTTCTGACAAACTGAAACAGAAAAAGACAACTGAAGTTAACGTAGGCTTAATGACAAAGAAGCAGCTTAAGCATAAGCTGAAAGATGTTAAGAATGTAAACAAGGTAAAGTCACCTAGGAAAAATAGGAATGGAAAGGAAGGTGTGAATAAAAGAAATGATTATAAGCATGTTCCTAATGATCCTAGAAAAACATGTCATAACTATGGAAGTTCTAACCATCTGGCTTCTTTTTGCAGGAAGAATAAGAACATAAACTCTTTACCTTCAAAGTCAGGAGTGAAGAGTCAGTCTATTAGATATAGGCCACAAAATCCTTGTTTTCATTATGGTAGTTTATGGCATTCCATTTATACTTGTAAGGAATATCATAGTTTGTACTATGATTATTATCAAATAAAACCTTCTTTAAAGAAAGTTAGCATTGTTCCTTCTAGTGTAAGTTCAGATACAAAGTCTGATAGTGTAAATGCTGATAAGAAAAATGTTAACATAAACTCTGATGCTAAATCCGTGGCAAATTTTAACAAATTTAATAAGGCCAAAGGATCCAAGCAAGTCTGGGTCCTTAAACCTAATCATTAGTGGTGTTTGTGATTGCAGGGTAACAGGAAAAATATCCTAGTTCTGGACAGTGGATGCTCAGGACATATGACTGGAAATAAAGCCCTGCTATCAGACTTTGTGGAGAAAGCTGGCCCAAGTGTTTCTTATGGAGATGGCAATATTGGAAAAACACTGGGATATGGCAATATCAATCTTGGGAATGTCATCATTAAAGAAGTAGCTCTGGTCTCAGGACTTAAACACAATCTGCTGAGTGTTAGTCAAATCTGTGACAGAGGTTATCATGTGGATTTCTTTGAAGAACACTGGGAAGTTGTAAGCAAATCTACAAGCAAAGTTGTTCTGAAAGGATACAGGAATGGTAACATTTATGAAGCCAAGCTTTCAACAAGTACTGATGGTTCTGCAATCTGTCTGTTGAGTAGAGCATCAATTGAAGAAAGCTAGAATTGGCAAAAGAAACTCTCTCATTTAAATTTCAACAATATAAATGAACTAGTCAAGAAAGATCTTGTGAGAGGACTGCCAAAATCAGTATTTGCTCCTGATGGTCTTTGTGATTTATGTCAGAAGGCTAAACAAAGAAAATCTTCATTCAAGAGCAAGACTGAATCATCAATTCTTGAGCCTTATCACCTACTACATGTAGATCTATTTGGTCCAGTGAATGTCATGTCTATTGCAAAGAAGAAATATGCCATGGTCATAGTAGATGAGTTCACCAAATACACATGGGTGTATTTCTTGCACACAAAAAGTGAAACTGCATCTATCTTGATTGATCACGTCAAACAACTGGATAAATTGGTCAAAGATTGTGTGAAGATCATAAGAAGTGATAATGGCACTGAGTTCAAGAATTTGATCATGGAAGAGTTCTGCAAAGACCATGGAATCAAGCAAGAATTTTCTGCTCCTGGAACTCCACAGCAAAATGGAGTTGTTGAAAGAAAGAATAGAACTCTTATTGAAGCTGCACGAACTATGCTTGATGAAGCAAAGCTACCAACCTATTTTTGGGCTGAAGCTGTGCAGACTGCTTGTTTTACTCAGAATGCAACACTCATTAACAAGCATGGAAAGACACCATATGAGATGGTGAAGAAAAAGAAGCCAAATATGAAGTATTTTCATGTATTTCGATGCAAGTGTTTTGTTCTCAAGACTCATCCTGAGCAGCTATCCAAATTTGATCTAAAAGCTGATGAAGGAATTTTTGTTGGATATCCACTTTCCACTAAAGCCTTCAGAGTCTACAACTTGAGAACAAGGGTGGTCATGGAATCTATCAATGTCTCTTTTAATGAAAAGAAAATTATTGGACTTGAAGATTTCAATGATCATGATCAGCTGAGATTTGAAAATGAAGACTTAAATTCTGATATTGAAAATCCTGACAGTCTAAATCCTGATACTGCAAACTCTGATGGATCAAACTCTGATGTTATTAAAATTGTGGTGACCATGCCAAAGGAAGATGCACCTGTGCAGGGGGAGCATACTGAAGATACAACCACATCTCAAGAAGCATCAGAACATACAACTGGCTCTTCAAGTTCTGATACTTTTGAATACTCAATTTCTGAAGGATCCAACTCAGAGAGCATATTTTCAGGGGGAGCATCAGAAAATGTTGATGAAGATAGCATGGATCATGGGGGAGCACCCAGTTCTAGAGAAAACCTTCCACCTGCAAGAAAGTGGACTAAATCACATACACCTGACTTAATTATTGGAAATCCTGATGCATGTGTCAGAACTAGAACAACTACTTCAAGTGAATGTCTCTATAATTCTTTTCTTTCTCAGACTGAACCAAAGAAAGTGGAAGAAGCTCTTCAAGATGTTAATTGGGTGCAAGCAATGCAGGAAGAGTTAAATAAATTTGAAAGAAATAATGTCTGGACCCTAGTGCCAAGACCAAAGAACAGATATGTTGTTGGTACAAAGTGGGTGTTCAGAAACAAAAATGATAGTGATGGCATAATTACAAGGAATAAAGCAAGGCTGGTTGCAAAAGGATATTCTCAACATGAGGGAATTGATTATAATGAAACATCTGCACCAGTTTCTAGATTGGAAGCCATAAGGATATTTTTGGCTTATGCTGCTCACAAAAAGTTTATTGTCTTTCAAATGGATGTAAAAAGTGCTTTTCTCAATGGAGAATTGGAAGAGGAAGTATATGTTGAACAACCTCCAGGCTTTGTAGATTCCAAATTTCCAAATCATGTCTACAGGCTAGATAAAGCACTTTATGGCCTTAAGCAAGCTCCAAGAGCATGGTATGAGACTTTAGCTCAGTTTCTTCTGGAGAGTGGATTTAACAGAGGAACTATTGACAAAACTCTGTTCTACCTCAACCATGGAAAGGACTTACTTTTGGTGCAGATATATGTTGATGATATCATTTTTGGTTCTACAAATGACGGACTTTGCAAAAAGTTTGCCAAACTGATGCAGTCAAGATATCAAATGAGTATGATGGGGGAACTTAGCTATTTTTTGGGCCTTCAAGTCAAGCAGAATGAAGAAGGCACTTTTATTTATTAAACCAAGTACACCAGAAATTTGCTGAAGAAATTTGGAATGCAAGATTGTTCAAGTGCATCCACTCCCATGGCCACTACAACAAAATTGGATAAGGATACTGGTAAATCAGTAGATATTACTGATTACAGAGGTATGATTGGCTCTCTACTCTATCTAACTGCTAGTAGACCTGATATCATGTATGCTACAAGTCTTTGTGCCAGATTTCAAGCAGATCCAAGAGAACCTCACATAACAGCTGTGAAAAGAATTTTCAAGTATCTTAAGGGAACAGCTGATCTGGGATTGTTGTATCCTAGAGAATCAGACTTTAAGCTAATAGGTTACTCAGATGCAGATTTTGCAGGTTACAAAATTGACAGGAAAAGCACAAGTGGAAGCTGCCAATTTCTTGGAGGCAGATTGGTTTCTTGGTTTAGCAAGAAATAAAAGTCAATTTCCACATCAACTGCAAAAGCAGAGTACATTGCTGCAGGAAGCTGTTGTGCACAGATTCTTTAGATGAAGAATCAGTTACTGGATTATGGGTTAACATATTTTAAAATCCCTATTTACTGTGATAATAAAAGTGCTATTGCTATGACAGGTAATCCAGTTCAACACTCAATGACAAAGCACATCAGCATAAGGTACCACTTCATAAGGGAACATGTGGATGAAGGAACAGTGGAATTGCACTTTGTTCCAACAGATCAACAACTAGCAGATATCTTCACAAAACCACTGTGTGAAGCTACTTTTACAAGATTGGTAAATGAACTTGGAATGGTTTCAGGTTCTTTCTCTAAATCTGCTTAGTTTTTGTTCTGATGCATCAGACTTTATGATCAGTATTTACAAATATTATCATCTTTTTGTATTCTATGCTTAATTGAAAATTGCTCAAGTACTGATTGTTGTCTGATGTGAATTTCTAAACTCTGATAGTGATATTAATGTTTCTGTGATTATTCAATCCAATGAGGATAAATATGCTAGTTGCTGACCTAATAGTCTTTAATATACTAACAAATCCCATGTTTGAAGTAATTGTTTATGTGGAAATCTGTTGACACAAGCAAATTCTGATATTGAGCTTAGTTAAGTTTACTTTGTCTATCTTATTCCTAAGTCAAAAACTAGAGTAATGCTTCTCATATGTTAAGTTCTGATGTTAGTAAATCTGGTGAATGTACTAAGTGCTGATAAGCCTCACTTATCAAAAGAAAAGGAAAAGAAAAAGAAATAAAAATCAGGTACTCCTTTGAGATCTAAAGTAAAAAATGTGGAAGGGAAGACCCAAGTGCATTGCTGGTATTAAGTAATATGCATCAGAAAAGAAAAAATAAATATTTTTCTTGGTGACTTTTCACACTCTATGATTACTGGAGAAATACTCTGATAATAGCATAAATTCTGATAAGCAGTCGTGACTCACTTACACTGAGAAGCCACTGTAAAATGGAATTTCAAAAGATGCATAAAGTAAGCACAAAACAGTTGAGGTGGACTCATGCATGAACTCATTCTAAAGTAGACTTCAGAATCATGATAGATTTTGAGTGAAGTTCTTAGTTATGCCTTATTTCTAAGATGTACTGGAGTGAATCAGACTTCAATCTTTATCTGATATTTAGCTTACTGCACACACATACACTCCATATGAATGATAAAAATTACTGTGGTGATAAATGTTGTTTTAAATGAACGTTTAAGTGTCAGTTACATAAATTCTGAGGACAAGTTATGATGGAAGTTCTGATGATTAAGCTCTGAAGAAACGAAATTAGAATTTGTGTGAAGAATTACAGAAATAGGCATTCAATTTTCGAGTTAAGAAATCATGTTCTGATGACTGTTAAGTTCTGATATAAGTCTAAGTTCTGATATGAAACTCTTATTCTTTACTTGACTTATTTGTGGTTCAAATCTGAAACAGTCTTATTTTAAGTGGGAACAGTTTTAAAATTTAAAATAAAACTGAACACCCTTGATTAATGGGATTACTTGGTAAGTGGAACGGTTTTTTTCCTAGAAAAACTGCATGTGATAAGTAATGAATACTGAATACCCGTGCACATTAAATATCTTTTACTGCTGTATGTCTGACAGGTGTCTCAACGGTTACTTTTTCTACCGTGTATAAGTAAAAGAGAGAAAAGATTGTAAAAAAATTTCTTTACTTTCATATTTTATCTCTCTCTCTTTACTTCTATTCTCTCTCATCTACTGACGATTTTTCATACAGACATTTTCTCAAACACCTTACAGGCAATTTTCTTTCTCACGAATTCTCATGGCACCCAAGGTCATAATCTTCGATGGAGCAACGTTTGTTCCTAATAACTTCTCTGCTATTCTTAGCAAGTCAGAAGCACCCTCTGAACTTCACTTCATTCAGGACTTTCTTGCTAGTTCTGATATTGGGTATGCTCTGCCTGAACCCGAAGCAGTTTCTGGTACTCAAGTACTGGAGTTCTGGAGAAGCGGTGTGTATGATGATGGTGGTGCTTAAGTATAACACCCTCCAAATCCGGGGTATAAATTTGGGGCATTATTAATAACAACTACAACTAAACCTGCACAAGCGAAATATAAATATAATAATTACCTCGAACTACTACTACTCAGGATCTTTCAAGGTTAAGAGTTGAAAACAAGAACCACACACTAACTTTATTACAATCCCAAATAAAATAGTCTGTCTCAAGAACTCTCTTTGTTACAAAACCTTATTCTATCTACATTCTTACCACACAACTTTTATTCAAACTACTCCAAACTTTTATTCAAACCATAATACTACTTTTCCTGTTACACCTGATCCGGTAACTCAAAGCTCTCTTCGGGGATAGGAAGGAACACCCTTGGTATAAGAGGGTCCTGCTGCTTGACTCGCTTCTTGACTACACGGGTCCTGATGGGTTTCATTTTCTACCTTAACTGTAAAACAATCAGAATAACAATAACAGAGGATGAGCCAAAATTGCTCAACAAGCCTGCAACAATATATATAGTATAAAGAGAGAAGTATAAATGAACCGATAATCTGGTGGTTTGAACAACCATCTGAATCTGTATAAGATAATAATTTGCCAACACTGGCGAGTGCCAAATGAACAAGACTGGAAACAAGAACTAACTATGCACTATAACCTGCTGATCAGTCAGGATACAGTGCGGATCTATACCCAACTCCATAGACCCGATCAACATAAAAAGTACTCAGGCAACCACGGCCTATTAATTAATGGTCTGGGTAAAACCCAGCCCGTATAGTAACCATCCAGTCCAAAGTGTAGCATCCGGAACAATCAGAATGCTTTTGATGTATCCCAACACCAGGATATATCAAAGTATATGTAACAAGGGTAAAAGTATTGGAATATGAATAAAGGATTTAATAAACTAGGAGAAATCAAGAATCGAAATGAAATAGAAACAAGAAGCAATAACTGGTATAATGTTTATGAACAAGAATTATCAAAGTGTAACTGATATGGAAAATGGGATATAATTCACTATTCTGAATTTAGAATAGGGAAAAACTTGCCTTGCGCGTACTTAACCTGGTTCAACTCACCACCTTCGGTCTCTAGCTTGGTCTGCCTTGCTGACACTGTACCAATCATAGAAAGATAATTGTTTAGATAACTTACTACATACGCGTATCTCGAATTGATACTACGCAACCCTATCAATCTACACATGTGTTTCTATCTGACTCGCATATATACACATATATAATTATATAGCACGTAAGGTTCACATAACCACATAAAGCACATAGCACATAAAGCACATAATTGATTTTTAGACTTATAATTATTTTTAGAATCGATACTAGACTCATATTTATAATAACTAACCCTATCTGATTTTATTATAATTTTTCGGGATTTATTTGACTCGATTATACCCCTATTAGGGTCTATAACCAATCACTAACACAAGACCATTCTCTTCTGGCAAAAATTATAACTTACAATTATTTTTATTGGATTCGTTTCATTTTTCTGAGTCTAGGGGTCTTCGTTTCGCTCAAATCGGACTAACGGTTTAATTATTATGAATTAAACAAGATTTAATTAATTAATAATTAATTATAAATAATTAATTATAATTAAATAGCCCACAATTATATTTTTAAATAATTAATTAATAATTATTGTATTTTAAAATAATTAATCCCTACTTATTAGGATTAATTACAATTTATTACAATTATCTACAAATTATTATTACTTATTCGATTAGATCGATTATTTATAAATAAACAATCGATACAATTAACTGATACGCTATTTATCGAATAAATACTTATTACTCGAATTATAATCTAATTCAACGATTAATTACTCGTATAAATACGAGCTATTTACAATCCTCGCATAATTATGGATCCGTTATTATTATTACTATACCTATACGATTAATTAATCAATTAACTATCGGTATTTAATTATACGATACGAATAATGAATACGATATTCTTCGAATAAACTATCGCTCGACTAATAATTCTAATTATCGAATCACTATTCGTATAGATACGGGTTAAACGTAATAATAAACTAATTATCGAGTTATTAATCATATTATTTAATCCTTATTTATTAATTAATTACCTAATTATTAATTAATTACCTAATTATTAATTAATTACCTAATTATTAATTAATTAGATAACTAATATATAATTAGATAAATAATTAAATTATTAATTAAATAATTAAATTCGAAATTCTAAATTAATAAAATAATTTAGAAATTAATTATAATATTTTTCAAAATTTAAAACTGATTTTTATTTACTTTTTAGAATTACTAAAACTAATTTCTGATTTTAGAAAAATAAAATAAATATTAAAATTTGAGAAACACAACAACAGGTTTCAGGGTTACGATTTTTGGATCAACCCCGGGTCGAAACCGGGTTGGAAACCGGGTCGAACCCGGGTTATCGGGTCACGAAGAACGCCCAGAATCCGGCAATTACTCCGACGACGGCGGCCGGAACCGGCGAAGAAAAAACAACGACCAGAACTGTGATTTCAATCCCGCTCCTTCACCGTTTTTGTTCCACAGCAACCACAAGACGTTCCCTTCTGTTTCTCCTTCGTCCTCGTCGAACACGACGCCGGAAAAATAAAGAACAACGGCGGCGTCGCCGCTTTCCGGTGAGGCTAAAACGGACACCAACAGGAACGAAACCGGTGCCTTTCGATTCACAACACAACGATCTACAAGCTTATGACCACAAAATCGTCAAACAAACTACAAATCAAGCAACCCGAATTCGAATTAAAAACCCGAAAATACGAAATTAAAATCGACTCAACAATCAACAAAAGTAATTACATAAACAGAAACTACGAATCACCAGCTTCAATTTGACTACTTACATGCTCGATTTGGTTGACAGAATCACGATCAAAATCCTGTTTGATTCTCTGCCCTGTTCTTCACCAACAAACCCTAGTTCTTGATTTTCTGAATTTTCTGAATTTTTTATTATAATTAGCTAATTAATTAACAGTAAATCAGCTATTTATATTTATGAAAATAATACCACCAAATAAAATTAAGGGGCTAATTACACTCCTAATAAAAATATTTGGCCCCAATTTTTATAATTTTTGGGTCTTAATAATGAATTTTTAAATATCCAATAAATACAAAATTAATGCTAAAAATTCCCAAAAATTTTGAATATTACATAAATGCAAAGAAAAATGATGTATGATAATTTTATGATCATATAAAAATAAAAATGTGATTTTTGTGGGGTTTTTGGTACCCGAAGGGTCCGGAAAGGTCGTTTTTCGCGAAAAAGGTAAATTTGTAAAACGTCTAGGGGTTCAGAATAGCGATATGGTATAGGTTATTTTTAGAAAAATAGGACCAATGATTTTGTTTGAAACACGGGCTTTTAAAACATAGGTTGAGCTGTACGGGTTTTGATATAAGATATATAACTTACAATAAAACACTCAATAAATATCCAAAACACGTTTGGATCAAAACAGACAACACGTAACACATAGCAGTTAGGGTTTAATGACTCAACACATTTAATCACATAATAATACTTATAATTTATCTTTATTATGATATAATACAAGCGTAATTTCCCGGTCGTTACATTCTCCCCCTGAACCGGATTCTGTCCTCAGAATCATACTATGCAAATAACTGAGGATACTTTTCTAACATTTCACTTTCGAGCTCCCAGGTTGATTCTTCAACCACTGGGTTTCTCCACAAAACTCTCATTAATGACACATACTTATTTCTTAATATCCTCTCTTGTCTATCTAGAATTCTTGTCGGCTATTCTACATACGACAAATCTGACTGAAGTTCTATTGGTTCATATTCTATTATATGCCGTGTATCAGGGTTGTACTTCTTAAGCATAGATACATGAAATACGTTGTGAATATGCTGCATATGGGGTGGTAAAGCTAACTCGTACGCAACCTTCCCAACTTTCTTCAAAATTTCAAATGGTCCAACGTAGCGAGGTTTCAATTTGCCTTTGTTGCCAAACTTGGTTAATCCCTTCCATGGTGATACCTTTAGCAATACATGCTCTCCTTCCTGGTAGTCCATATCCTTTCTGGATAGATCTGCATATTTACGCTGTCGATTTTGCGCTGCTTCAAGTCGCTTTCGTATAAGTTTTACTTTTTCCTTTGGTCTGCTCAATCTGTTCTCGACCTAGAATCTTACGTTCTCCAACCTCATCCCAACAGGTAGGTGATCTACATTTTCTTCCATATAAAGCTTTATAAGGTGGCATCCTGATACTTGCTTGATAGCTATTATTGTAAGAAAATTCCACTAGCGGTAGGTGCTCGTCCCAATTGCCTTCAAAGTCTATTGCGCATACACGTAGCATATCTTCAATTATTTGAATTGTCCTTTCGCTTTGCCCGTCCATTTGTGGATGATAAGCAGTACTCATGTTCAACTTCGTTCCTAGACATTCTTGGAATTGTCTCCAAAATCTCAAATTGAAACGAGGATCTCGATCCGATACAATCGATACGGGTACTCCATGACGCATTACGATTTCCTTGAGATATAAGTGCACCAACTTGTCTAGTGAAAATCTTTCGTTGATCGGGAGAAAATGTGCTGATTTCATCAATCGATCAACAATAACCCAAATTGCATCGTGATTTGCTTTTGTCCTTGGAAGTCCCACTACGAAATCCATAGCTAAGTGTTCCCATTTCCATTCTGGAATATCTAGTGGCTGTAGTAGTCCGCTCGGGCGTTGATGTTCAGCTTTCACTCTTTGGAACGTATAACACTTGCTGACCCATTCCGCTATCTCTTTCTTCATATTCGGCCATGAAAAATTTTCCTTCAGGTCTCTGTACATCTTTGTGCTTCCGGGATGAATTGAATATCTTGAACTATGAGCATCTTGCAAAATTTCCTCTTTCAATTCCGGTACGTTAGGTACTGTATCCAGATTCTTGAAGCAACACGAAAAATTCCTTTAGTATCCTTCTAACTGGTAATCTCTTCTCCTGTCAAATTGTTAATATCCCGATCCATTACTTCTTCCTGACACCTTCTTATTTTCTCCAATAATTATGGCTGAAAAGTCATAGCGTAAATCATTTCGGTAGAACTTTCTGGCACACTAACTTCAATCTCCAATTTATCGAATTCCTTGATTAAGTCCTCTGAAGATGTTAACAGGTTCAATCGTTCCTTTCGACTTAACGCAAATGCTACTACATTTGCCTTGCCTGGATGATAATTGATTGAAATGTCGTAATCCTTGATTAATTCTAGCCGACGTCGCTGTCGTATATTGAGTTCCTTTTGGGTGACAATGTACTTCAAGCTTTTATGGTCCGTATAAATCTCACATCTTTCACCGTATAAATAGTGTCTCCAAAGTTTCAATGCGAATACAATTGCTGCTAGCTCGAGATCGTGCGTCGGATATTTCTGTTCATGCGGCTTTAACTGTCTGGAAGCATATGCGATTACATTCCCATGCTGCATCAAAACACATCCAAGTCCTCGATACGAAGCATCGCTGTATATGACAAAGTCTCCTTGATCATCAGGTAACACAAGCACAGGTGCGGTTACTAGTCAATTTTTCAATTCTTGGAAACTGGCTTCACATTTTTCGTTCCATTCGAACTTTTCGTTCTTTCGCGTCAACTTCGTCAATGGTGTGGCTATCTTTGCAAAATCTTTAACGAATCTTCTATAATAGCCTGCTAATCCCAAGAAACTTCTGACTTCCGTCGGCATCTTTGGTCTTTCCCAATTTAAAACAGCTTCAATCTTTGCTGGGTCCACTTGAATTCCTTCAATACTGATTATGTGTCCTAGAAACTGCACTTTCTTCGACCAAAATTCATATTTTGAAAATTTCGCATAGAGTTGCTCCTTTCGTAATGTCTCCAATGTCATTTTTAAGTGTGATGCATGCTCTTCTTCCGTCTTTGAATAAATTAAGATGTCATCAATAAATACAATGATAAACTTATCCAAGTACTTCTTGAATACTCGATTCATCAAATCCATAAACGCTGCAGGTGCATTCGTTAGGTCAAAAGCCATCACAAGAAATTCGTAATGTCCGTATCTCGTTCTGAACGTCGTCTTTGGAATATCTTCTACCTTGATCTTTAACTGATGATAACCTGATCGTAAGTCAATTTTCGAAAACCATGCTGCTCCTTTTAGTTGATCAAATAAGTCATCAATGCGAGGTAAAGGATATTTATTCTTGATAGTTAACTTGTTCAACTCACGATAATCAATACACAGTCGCATGCTACCGTCCTTCTTTTTCATGAACAATACTGGTGTGCCCCATGGGGATACACTTGGCCTTATAATTCCTTTGTCGAGAAGTTCTTGCAACTGCTTTGCTAATTCTTTCATTTCAACAGGTGCCATTCGATATGGAGCTTTTGAAATTGGTTCAGTCCCTGGTGCCAAATCAATAGCGAACTCGATTTCTCGATCCGGTGGAAGTCCTAGAAGTTCATATGGAAAGATATCGGAAAACTCACAAACTACAGGAATATCTTCGGAATTTCTTTGTCGGTATCCAATACATAAGCTAAGTAAGCTTGACATCCTTGGCGTAGCAGTCGTTTCTTCTGTATCATTGTTAAGAATCTATGCTTTTGCTTTTCACCTTTAAATATTACCGTTTTATTTCCTTCAGTCTGCAATTTCACTTTCTTATTTGCGCAATCAATCTGAACATTATTACTAGCTAGCCAATCCATTCCTAAAATAACATCAAACTCTCGGTATCAGATCAAGTGAGAAATGACATCTTCATATCTCAACATCACAACCTGGGCATATTTGATCTACCATAACCTGATCATCATTTGTTAATTTTATAACTAACACTTCATCTAACCACTGAGTCTCATAATCTATCTTAAAGATAAAATCTTCAGAAATAAAAGATCTGGTAGCTCCTGAATCAATCAATACTAGAGCATTTACGAAATTCACAAGGAGCGTACCTGCAACCACATTCGGACTCTATACAGCTTCCTTCATTAACATGTTAAAAGTCCTTGCCCTTGGCCGATTTTGTTGTGGTAGTGGAGGTGGAGGTAATGCTAAAATCCTTGGAATACTAGCGGCCATTACAACTCATCTGCAGTCCTTGGCAATATGTCCTTTTCTTCCGCACTGGAAACAAGTGATCTCTATCTTTCCCATCGGACATTCTCCAGAATAGTGTCCATTTTGCTTGTACTTGAAACACGTGACATTTGGCTCGTTGCAAATCCCCGTATGCTTCTTACCACACATTCTGCAATCAGGTATGAAAGTTCGAATAAGTTTCTGCTGATTCGGGGCTGGAAGTCGATTACCCGCCCTTTGATTGTTTTATTCTGGTCTCCTGAAGTTTGCTTTTCCCCGGACTTGAAATCCCGGCCTTTTGTTAAAACGATTCTGAGAATTTCCTGGTCCCTTCTCTTTCTGAGCTGCTTCACTCTCACCTTCAATGATCATGGCCTTCTGAACAATCGCCGTATAAGTCGTCAGCTCAAACACAGCTACTCTGCAACGAATCCATGGTTTCAGTCCCTGCTGGAATCTCTTGGCCCGCTTTTCATCCGTATCCACTTGCTCAGGTACAAACCTGGCCAACTCAGTAAACTTGGTCTCATAATCCACGACCGATAAGTTATCTTGCTTCAGCTCCAGGAACTTGATCTCCATCTGGTTCTTCATGAAGCGAGGAAAATATTTTTCCAGGAAAAGATCAGTGAATCTATCCCAGGTCACCACACCTTCTCCTTCCAAAGCTTTCTTCGATTCCCACCGGTAATTGGCTTCGCCTTTCAGAAAGTAGCTAGCGAACTCTATTTTCTGTTCTTCCTCAACTTTCACCAACATAAAAGCCTTTTCTATCTCTTTCAGCCAAGCTCTCGCCTTTGTAGGATCGGTGGAACCGGCAAAATCTGGAGGCTTTACCGACTGAAATTGCTTGAAAGTGACTACAGGTGTTGCTGGTGGTATTTGATGTCCTGGATGAGCGGCTTGCTGTAACATCTGTTGTTGGAACTGCTGCTGTTGCTGCTGCATTTGTTGTTTCATCATCAGCATCTGCTGTTGCATGAGATGGAACATCTGATCCATCTGATTATTATCGGTTTGGCCCCCGGTATTTCCGTTAGATGAGTCGGGTCGTGCTTTTCTTTTAGGTGCCATCTTTCTGATAATAAAACAATAGGTTTCTCTTAATAATAGTATACTAAATAGGTATTATATAATGGAAACAGTCTTTATAATATTAAAACAGTGTTAAAACAGTTGATATGGGGAAAGAAAACAATTTATTAAATATCTAAGTAAATAAAACAGTGCGATGTGTAGATAAATCCTTTTTAAAATACTTTTAAAAATTTTAAAAACATAAAGGGTACAACATGATCGTAAATAAAACAACATTTGTAAATATGCAATGATAAAACAGTGAAATAAATGTAAACGCTTAAATAACTGAGAAATAAAGAAAACGTGAAAAAGTCCATCTCATATATATATATATAAGTAGGACACCAGTTGCAGGTGTCAATGCTTGATACAAAAGTCTGCAATATGCCAGTCATACTACTACTGCTATCAGTTAAAACTAGTAGCTACACCCATACAAACTAGTCATACAATACTATGCTGCCTCTATCTACAAAAATATACAAGATACAACACTCCTCCATCTGCTAATATCAGAATCCTGGTGGCACATGGCTCAGCTCCTCCTGCAATGCCTCTAACACTGCCTCGGTAAGTCCCATTGCCCTGCGGTATGCTACCTCTGCACTAATGTCCTGCTGCCTCAGATCAGTAAGCTGCTGAGAACTAACTCTATGAATCTGGCATAACCTCTCCCTCAATATGTAGTCTGGTCTTAGTGCTCGGACGGGACCATCCGCCTGTGTCTCAAACAATCCAAGGATCTCTCTACACTGGTTCTGCCATCTAATCCTCTCCTCTCTCTCTGCCTGAAAACGCTGATATGTAATTGTATGATGCTCACGAAGATCCGTGCGAAATCTTGAGAAGGTAATGACCCATCTACTACTACCTCGTCCATGAACTCCGGCTGTGAAAACTGATATACCCCGGGAACAGGGGCATAGATAGCTAACAGGGCAGGAAATAAGACAGGCTGCTCCATAGGTGCATACACTAGTGGCTCTGCCTCAGGCTCCATCAGTGGAATCTCTGGAATCTCGACTGGTGGCATCGGAATCTGGGGCTCTAGATCCTCCCACTGCGGAATATCAACCATGTCAGGAATATCGAACATCGGAAACTCTGGTGGTGGAAAATCTGGTATCTCTGGCTCAAAATATCGAAAGTAATCTGTAAAACCTGGTACCTCTGGGGGAAGTGGTATCTCTGGTACTGGTCCAGGTGGCAATGGTGGAGGTGGTGGCAATGGAGGAAAGATCTGCTCTGACACTGGAGCCACTACCGGTGTAATCATTGGATCTGTCTCGGTCCGCTCCGTAGACGATGATAATGAAGCCATCTAATATACATAACAATAATAACACAAAAGGAAATCAAATCACAATCCTAAAACTCATAAATCACATAAACATACAATCCTAACACTCTTACTTCTATCCTATACGCTTTTCCTATCTTATCTTAATCCTAATGTTCTTGTTTTTAAGGGTCAAAACCTAAGCTCTGATGCCAACTATAACACCCTCCAAATCCGGGGTATAGATTTGGGGCATTATTAATAACAACTACAACTAAACCTGCACAAGCGGAATATAAATATGATAATTACCCTGAACTACTACTACTCAGGATCTTTTAAGGTTAAGAGTTGAAAACAAGAACCACACACTAACTTTATTACAAACTTTATTACAAACCCAAATAAAACAATTTGTCTCAAGAACCCTCTTTGTTACAAAACTGATAGGGATAAATAAATTATGATTATATAATTAAATACTGCATTAATTGTACAAGCTGTGGGCTGCTAGGCCCAATAAAAAGATATATGATACTAGACCAGAAAGGTTAAGCCTGATGGACCAGATCAGGCCTGATGGAATAAAAAAGGCCCAAAAGCCCGAATTATTAATTAATTTCATAATTAATTAATAAGGGAAAAATCAGCTATTGAGAAGAGTCCCGATAAGGATATAAATCCTTATAGATTAGCCTCAAGGGGACCTAAAAGGATAAGGAATCAGCTTCCTACTTCCTAGGACTCCTAAGTTTATCCTAATTCAGAGGCTTGTCCACCAAGTCTCCTATACCAAGTCCAATTCAAGGACTCCCACATCTATATAAGGGGCCTCACCCCACAAATCAGAACTACGTTTTTTGGCTTGATTCTCTAATTCACAGAGATACGTAGGCATCTTGTAAAGGCAGAATTAAGCTATGATACACGAGAGCAGCCATTAAAGGCCTTGAGCTCCCGAATCTTAGTAATAAATACAGCAAATAATAACCTTAGTTTTTTATCTATAACATTTGGCGCCGTCTGTGGGAAGCACAACAACAACCATGGCGAGAACACGGAGAACAATTGGAGCTCTAGAGGAAGGAACACCATCAGAGACAACCCAGGTGATTTCATCAACCGTGGAGGTTCCTCCCCATTCAACTTATGCATCTACTAAGGAGGAAGCCCAGACAGGGGCAACTCAACCCCAGCTACAAGGGACAACTCCCCCGATTCAAGGTACGAATCCTCAAGTTCAACAAATATATATACCTGTGAATTCTCGACCCGTCGGGTATGAATATTCAACTATTGTTACTACTAACCCCCTTATGGGATGCCCCTTCACCCTGAGGTTGGAGGAAGCGGATATGCTGGGTGAAGCGAAGCACGAGGGCGGTCGCCCCCCTATATACGAGGTTTGGGTCCTATCCCTAAGGATCGGGAATTTTCTGGTCCATACACTGAGAGAGACTCCGAATCTTCGGATGATGAAGTGGCCCCGAGAAGGAGGCGTCCTGGAAAAGAGCCAATGGCCAATGGAAAGCAACGCCCCCAGAGCACCCCAGGGGCGAATCCCCAAGAAGTGCAGGAAAGGATCAGGGCTCATGAGGCTGAAATCCAAAGGCTGAGACGTGATTTGGAGGCTCACCAGGCCACCAGACCCCAGATACTTCCTAGGGGGAGAAATCCTCCTCCTGTCATAGACCTGAATGGTCCGGTAAGAAGAAGGGCTGCTGTCCCAAGAACTGATCCAAGCAATTTCCTTCCCCTTGGAGATCCTGATGATCCAACTCCACCTTTCACAGAAGAAATAATGAATGCCCAAATTTCAAGAAAATTCAAGATGCCCACTATCAAAGCCTATGATGGCACGGGTGACCCCGCTAATCATGTTAGGACATTCTCTAATGCACTGCTGCTGCAACCCGTGAATGATGCTATAAAGTGTCGGGCCTTCCCTCAAACCCTGTCGGGTATGGCTCAAAGATGGTACAGTCGCTTGCCCCCAAACTCTATTGGATCATTCAGAGAATTAAGTCAGGCTTTTATTAAGCAATTCATCAGTGGAAGCGTCCATGAGAAAAGTTCAGCATCTCTTATGAGTCTTGTGCAGGGAGCTAAAGAATCCTTGAGGGATTACCTGAATCGTTTTACAAAGGAGGCTTTAAAAGTCCCAGACCTTGATGATAAGGTAGCCATGATAGCACTGCAAAAAGGAACTAGGGATGAGTTTTTCAAGATGTCTTTGGCCAAACGTCCCCCTGAAAACATGTTGCAACTCCAAGAGAGGGCAGGGAAGTATATCAAGGTTGAAGAAAGCATGAAGAAGACCGTAGTAAGTAATGAGCCCACTGGAGGCAAGAAACGAAAAACTGATTTGGAGTATATCGCTAAGGAAAAATATCCTAGAACCGAACAAAACCCTGATTCAACCCCCAAGAAGGGAGGACCTGGGCAAAAGTTCACTGAATACGCTAAGCTGAGTGCTCCTAGAAGTCAGATTTTGATGGAAATTGAGAAAGATAGAGATATTCGCTGGCCTAAGCCCTTGAAGGCTGATCCCGCCAAGCTAGATAAGAGCAAGTATTGCAGGTTTCACAAGGATGTTGGCCATGACACCGATGAGTGTAGGCAATTGAAAGATGAAATTGAGTTTTTGATTCGAAAAGGAAGGTTGAACAAGTATACTGGAGATGGAAAGGACAGAAACAATAATGGAAGGAAGAACTTTGAAGATCGTAGGAGGGACCAAGACGATCAGGGTCGGAATCCCCAACCTAGAGGGCTGGTTATAAATGCAATTTTTGGAGGACCACGACGCCCTCGAGGACCTGTGATAAACACGATCTTTGGAGGTCCAACTGCTGCTGGATTGTCCAAAAATTCCAGAAAGGCATACACCAGGGAGGTTATGCATATTGTTGACGAAGCCCCGAAGAGGGCCAGGACAGAAGTAACATTGGCTTTTGATGATTCCGACCTAGAGGGCGTGAAGTTTCCCCATGACGACCCGCTCGTCATAACACCGATAATAGGAAATAGCCCAGTTAAGAGGGTCCTTGTGGATAATGGTGCTTCTGTGGATATCTTGCTCAATGACACCTTTCTAAGGATGGGGTATAACGACTCCCAGTTGACACCAACCGACATGCCGATATATGGATTTGCTGGAGTAGAATGTCCTGTGGAAGGGATAATCAAATTGCCAACCAACATAGGTACGGAGCCAAGGCAAGCAACGCAGATGCTGGATTTCGTGGTGGTAAAGGCTAGTTCAACTTATAATGCTATCATGGGGAGAACAGGGATACATGCCTTCAAGGCAGTCCCCTCTTCCTACCATTCAGTCATGAAGTTTCCCACCCGAAACGGGATTGGAGAAGAGAGAGGAGATCAAAAAATGGCTAGAAGCTGTTATGTGGCCTCTTTGAGGGCAGATGGAGTCGGGGGGCAGGTTCTTCCTATTGAAGATATGGATGTTCGAGAAAATGATGAGAATAGAGGAAGGCCAGCAGAAGAATTGGTTTCGGTTCCTTTAGACCCCAAGAATCCTGAGAGGATGACTTTCATTGGAGCCACATTAGAGGAGCCCCTTAGAGGGAAGTTAGTGAAATTTTTGCAAGAAAATAGTGATGTGTTTGCATGGTCAGCAGCTGATATGCCAGGCATAGACCCAGAGTTAATTACTCACAAGCTAAACGTGGATCCAAGCCGAAAGACAGTGAAACAAAAGAAAAGAAATTTTGCCCCGGAAAGACAAGAGGCTATAAAACAGGAAGTAGAAAAGCTCTTAGAGGCTGGTTTCATTGAGGAGATTCAATTTCCAGAGTGGTTAGCAAACCCTGTAATGGTGAAGAAGGCTAATGGAAAGTGGAGGATGTGTATAGACTTCACTGATCTGAATGATGCATGCCCCAAAGATTGTTCTCCGCTGCCTAGAATTGATACTTTGATTGATGCCACTGCTGGACATGAGATGCTGAGTTTCATGGATGGATTTAGCGGATACAACCAGATCAAAATACATAAGGATGACATTCCAAAGGTATCATTTATCACTGACTTTGGTGTTTATTGTTATCTTGTTATTGCGTTTGGTCTCAAGAATGCAGGAGCCACCTATCAAAGGTTGGTGAATAGAATTTTTAAGGATCTTATTGGTAAGACTATGGAAGTTTATGTTGATGACATGTTAGTCAAGAGTCTAGTAAAGACTGATCATATAGCCCATTTAAGGGAAGCTTTTGAGGTCCTGAGGTACCACAAGATGATGTTAAATCCAACGAAGTGTGCTTTCGGAGTAGGATCTGGAAAATTCTTGGGATTAATGGTCTCAAAAAGAGGAATTGAGGCTAATCCCGATAAAATAAAGGCGATCCTGGACATGGAACCACCAAAAACTATCAAGGATGTTCAGAAGCTCACATGAAGGGTTGCTGCGCTAGGACGATTCATCTCCAAGTCAGGAGACAAGTGCTTGTCATTCTTCAAGTCACTAAAGAACATTAAAGACTTTGTATGGAGTGAGGAAAATCAGAAGGCATTTGAAGAATTAAAGAAATATATGGGCCAGGCCCCGTTGTTGGCCAAGCCAGTTCTGAGTGAAGTTTTATTCTTGTACTTGGCTGTTTCAGAGAGCGCCTTGAGCGCTGTGTTGGTTAAAGAGGAACTGAAAGTCCAGAAACCCGTATACTATGTCAGCAAAATCTTGCATGGTGCTGAGTTGAATTATTCAACTATTGAAAAATTCGCTTTAGCCTTGGTAATGGCTTCAAGAAAGCTGCGTCCTTATTTTCAAGCTCACCAGATTGAAGTGCTAACAAATCAGCCACTGATAAACATCATTCACAGTCCCAAAGCAAGTGGGAGACTGATTAAGTGGGCAATAGAGTTGGGAGAGTTCGATCTCAAGTATAAGCCGCGCAAGGCTATAAAAGCCCAGGCACTAGCTGACTTCGTGGTGGAATGTACCATACCCAACCAAGAAGTCGGGGGCAGGAAGATACCATACCTCAAGACAAGGAAGTCGACAATGGGGACAAAGAGAAGGATGATAAAGAATATTGGGTTCTCTATTTTGATGGGGCATCAAAAACAAACTCCAGTGGAGCAGGATTGGTTTTGCAAAGCCCTGATGGATTCTTAATTGAGTATGCTATGAAGCTAGACTTCCCAACCACAAACAATGAGGCAGAGTATGAAGCCCTGATTGCTGGCCTTGGTCTAGCTGGGACACTTAGAGTAAAAAACTTAAAGGTCCGTGGAGACTCGAAGCTGATCATATCCCAGGTAAAGGGAGAATTTGAGGCAAGGGATGATACGATGGCTAAGTATGTACGCCTAGTAAGGGCTGTGATGACTCAATTTAATGAATGCCATGTTGAACACATTCCAAGGGAAGAAAATGCTAAGGCAGATGCGCTATCAAAGTTTGCTTCATCTGAGATAGAAGAAAGTTCAGGAAGTGTATACTTCCGTGTATTGAAGACACGAAGCATAGATGTTAAGCTTGTGGCTCCCATAGGCCTGGGGACGTCATTGATTGATCCCATCAAGGCTCACATTCAGACCGGTTGGTTGCCAAGTGATGCAACTGAAGCACGGAAGTTAACTATTCGAGCACTAAGGTACTCTTTGATAGATGGGATTCTGTATAAAAGATCTTTCGTGGTTCCATACTTAAGGTGTCTCAGGCCCGATGAGGCACGCTTGGCTCTTGAGGAAGTGCATGAAGGTATTTGTGGGCAACACCTAGGGGGCAGGGCCTTGGCTCATAAGATAACCCGTTTAGGCTTCTATTGGCCAGAAATGATGGCTGATGCCAAAGAATAAGTGAAGAAGTGTGATCGCTGTCAGAAGCATGCACCAGTTGTTAGACAACCCCCCGAGATGCTGACCTCTATCAACTCCCCAATCCCCTTTGCTATGTGGGGGATGGATATTCTAGGGCCTTTCCCTATGGCCACAGCATAAAGGAAGTTTCTGATTGTAGCCATTGATTATTTCACTAAGTGGATTGAAGCCAAGCCCTTGGCCAAAATCACAACTAAGCAGGTTGCACAATTCCTGTGGGAAAACATTATGTGCCGATATGGGATTCCCCGTATCCTCGTCACTGACAATGGAACACAATTCAACAATGAGGAATTCAAGAAGTATTGTGAAGAAAATGAAATTGAGTTACGGTTCACCTCTGTGGCTCACCCGCAAGCCAATGGGCAAGCGGAGGTAGCAAATCGGATAATCCTGGATGGACTACGGAAGAGGATCGAGAAGTCAAGAAATAATTGGGTGGATGAGATACTTCCAATACTATGGGCCTATAGGACTACCTGTAGAGTCACGACTGGAGCAACTCCCTTCATGTTGGCATATGGGGTAGAAGCAGTGGTTCCCGTGGAGATATCACATTCTTCTCCAAGAATTCAAGCTTTCAATGCTGGGGAAAATGAGGAAGGGCAAAGGTTGGCGCTGGACTTAATTGATGAAGTGCGAGATAAGGCACATGCAAAGATAGTAGAGTATCAGAAAAAGGCTTCGTTCTACTACAACCTAAGGGTTAAAGAGAGGTTTTTCAAACAAGGTGATCTAGTCTTGAGAAAAATAGAGGCTTCTGGTGTCGGACAGAAAGGAAAGCTAGCCCCAAATTGGGAAGGGCCATACAGAGTCAAGAGCGTTTAGGGTAGAGGAACCTACAAGCTGGAAACTATGGATGGTTTTGAAGTCCCAAGGACCTGGCACGCACAAAACCTGAAGGTTTACTACGTGTAAGATAGGCGAAGTACGATTCTCACTTGTCATTGTGACAAGTAGGTTTAAAAGCACCTGGAAGCTTTGCTTGCGTAGGATTTTATATTCCAGTAGAATTTACATTGTCTAGTTATTATTGATTAGGGTTGAACCCATGCTATGTAAGGTTTTGAAAATCCAGACTTCATATTAAAGAGTTTGAAATTATTTCAATCCAAGGATGTTTAAGATTCAAATGCATATTAAGATTGTAAAGTCAAAACAGAAAGAGGCAAGAAAAGCAACATATAAAATATAAGCCCCGAAGGGTAATAAGTTCTGAATACGATTAAGTCAATACATAGAAAGCCACAATGGGCCAAACAAGAAAATACTCAAAGATCCTTGAAGAAGTCATCATCGATGTTTCCTTCATCGGCAGCAGAAGAAGGAACTGGAACTGGATCAGCACCTCGAGGAGAAACAGCTTCGGCCTCAGCAGAAGAAGCAAGAATAGGAGAAAGAGGGATATCATCAAGAAGAGGCTCTTTCCCAGGAATATCAGGGACTGGATAGGCAGTGAGAGTCACCTCCAGAATCTTCTTCCCAATCTCCTCTACTATCTGCTCCCAACAGCTAGAAAAGGTCTCCGGGAAGTTAGCATCGTACTCAGCATTTAAGACATCCTGAAAGTCCTGAGATGCCTTATACTCAGCTATCACCTCAGCTCGGGCCCTTTGAGCATCCAGCTCCAGCTTACGAACTTTCTCCTTCTCATCCGCCAGCTCCTTCTCTACCTCACGGAAACGAGTGAAGTTGGCCTCGGAAGCCTTGAGGTACCTATCCCTGTCCCTCTCAGCAATAGTTAGGCTGGTCCTCACATCCTTTAAATTGTGAAGGGCAGCCTGGAGATAGGTATTCATCTGCACGAACATATCAAAGTACCATAAGTAATAAAAAAAACAGTTAAAAGAGGAAGAGGCTTACAGAAGCCACGGCCTGAGCACCCAGACGCTCAATCTGTAGGTCATCAGAAGACTCTACGATCTCAGCCCTGTCACGAGGCGTGATCACACTCTGAGACCAAACGGCGGTAGCCTCGGAACTCCCTACCACCATGTCCCTCCTCTGAAGGCCCCAAGTAACGGTGAAGGGAGAGGTATCTTCATCAAGGCTAGGAGGCCTCTGGGATAAAAAGGTAGGGACGGCCTCCTGAACCGTGACTGAAGGGCCGTCACCAATCCTAACCCGCTTGTCGCGGTGGGTCTCAACAGCAGAGCCCTTGGCGGTACGGGCCTCCCGCTTCTTGAAGATTGTGTCCAAAGCGGCCCTTGCTGCAGGCAAATACGAGCACGTAAGAAAAAGGACAAATAGAGAATGGAGAAAATGGAACAAAAAGGGGAAAGAAATACCCTCGGGACCAAGGTCACTTAGACCTAAACCTTGCAAATTACCCTCTGAAAGGATGAGAGCGCAATGGTGCAAGTTATCGGCAGTAATGGCCTTGATGGCCGCATCCTCATCTATCCCCAATTTTAGGTCTCTTAAAGACCCGTCTATACTTTTTGAGAAGTTGGGCCTGAAAAAATGGTCCCAACCTTCCTCGGAATCCAGAAATACATAAAACCACTCACTCTTCCATATTGGATACGAGTCGGGATTGGTGCCAGAAATAAAGCAGGAACGAGCCAAGGATCTATGAACTATTTTGACCCATCCTTGGTCCTCAGAAGCATTTACAAATTTAAATAAATAACGAAAGACACAAACATTTGGCTCAAAACCGTGTTTACGAGATTGGGCCATATAACAGTGAATAAAACGCCAAGAGTTGGGTGTGAGTTGGGTCGGACAGACTCGGGCCTCAGCCAAAAGGCGAAAAACAAAAGGATGAGGAGGTAGGCGAAAACCAGCATAGAAGGTTTCCTTATAGACCCGAATGGCCCCAGGTTTTGGGTAGCAGGCCCTATCATTTGGGCCTGGAGCCTCGGCCCTATAAGGGTGAGAAATGCCAAAAAGGCGGGCTATGGTACCTACTTGATCTGGACCAAATCTAGAAGGATAATTATATGCATCTAAGTGTAACATGTTAGGAAAGGCTTGCCCAAATTCGGTTAAAAGATCCCGAAGAGAAATAACTGAGGAATGTACAAGAGATTTTTTACCTCGGCTGGCCCTAGAGGGACGGGCAACAGCTTGGGGGACATGGGAGTGAGATGAATCAGAATCCGCCATGGATGAAGACAAAAACCCAGGAAGCTCTTGAAAGTAAGTAAAGAAGATGAAGATTCAAACGAAATCTTCAAAATAAGCCCAGAAAGCGGCGGAGTAGAAAGCCGGAAATCGCTTGGAGGTGGCGATTCTTGAGAGACTAATTGCAGAGTTGAAGTTTAGAAATTTTTATGAAAGTGAAGTGTGAGAAATGAACTCACACTCCACCTCTTATATAGAGGAGCTCAAAGATGCACAAACGGGCCTGGGCCTAAGAAAAAGGCGGGAAGCCCATAAGATTTGAATTTTGAAAAGGTTTAAAATCAAAGTTCATTGAATGAATCAAGGCTCGAACAGCCTCAACAACGCCCAGGAAGCATCTGTCCTCAACAACGCCCAGGATGCATCATCCCTAGCCGTTGTTAGAAGTGTGGCTCCTAGGCGTGGTACAACAACGCCCAGGAAGCATCTGTCCTCAACAACGCCCAGGATGCATCATCCCTAGCCGTTGTTAGAAGTGTGGCTCCTAGGCATGGTACAACAATGCCCAGGAAGCATCTGTCCTCAACAACGCCCAGGATGCATCATCCCTAGCCGTTGTTAGAAGTGTGGCTCCTAGGCGTGGTACAACAACGCCCAGGAAGCATCTGTCCTCAACAACGCCCAGGATGCATCATCCCTAGCCGTTGTTAGAAGGGTGGCTCCTAGGCGTGGTACAACAACGCCCAGGAAGCATCTGTCCTCAACAACGCCCATGATGCATCATCCCTAGCCGTTGTTAGAAGTGTGGCTCCTAGGCGTGGTACAACAACGCCCAGGAAGCATCTGTCTCCAACAACGCCCAGGACGCAAGTTTCCTAGACGTTGTTAGAAAAATGTCTCCTAGGCGTGGGTGCACGACGTCTAGGATCTATGAAAGCATCTGTCTCCAACAACGCCCAGGACACAAGTTTCCTAGACGTTGTTAGGAAACCGTCTCCTAGGCGTGGATCAACAACGCCCAGGAAGCATCAGCCTCCAACAACGCCCAGGACGCAAGTTTCCTAGACGTTGTTAGGAAACTGTCTCCTAGGCGTGGATCAACAACGCCTAGGATGTATTGAGCAGCAAAAGTTCTATTTTTCTGATCATTTAATTAGAAATAAGGGAAAAAATCCAGAAAAATAAGGAAATTTCCTTAAATATTTTCTGAAAAATGTTAATATTTTCAGAAATAAGGAATAAATCCAGAAAATTAAAGGATAAATCCCAGAAATTAGGGAAAATCCCAGAAAATAAGGGAAAATCCCAGAAAATTAGGGAAAAATCCCAGAAAATTAGGGAAAATCCCAGAAAATTAGGGAAAAATTCCAGGAAATTAGGGAAAATCCCAGAAAATTAGGGAAAAATCCAGAAAATAAGGGAAAAATCCCGGAAATAAGGGAACAATTCCTGGAAATTAAGATAATTCCTGACTAAAAGGAAAAAATCATTATAAATGTGTAGGTCGCTCCACACTTTACGGAAAAGCGAAACCCTGTAAGGGAACAAATAGACTTAACTTCTGTGAAACCTAATCAATGTTTCCCAAAAGTTGGGGGGCAAATGATAGGGATAAATAAATTATGATTGTATAATTAAATACTGCATTAATTGTACAAGCTGTGGGCTGCTAGGCCCAATAAAAAGATATATGATACTCAGACCAGAAAGGTTAAGCCTGATGGATCAGATCAGGCCTGATGGAATAAAAAAGGCCCAAAAGCCCTAATTATTAATTAATTTCATAATTAATTAATAAGGGAAAAATCAGCTATTGAGAAGAGTCCCGATAAGGATATAAATCCTTATAGATTAGCCTCAAGGGGACCTAAAAGGATAAGGAATCAGCTTCCTACTTCCTAGGACTCCTAAGTCTATCATAATTCAGAGGCTTGTCCACCAAGTCTCCTATACCAAGTCCAATTCAAGGACTCCCACATCTATATAAGGGGCCTCACCCCACAAATCAGAACTACATTTTTTGGCTTGATTCTCTAATTCACAGAGATACGTAGGCATCTCGTAAAGGCAGAATTAAGCTATGATACACGAGAGCAGCCATTAAAGGCCTTGAGCTCCCGAATCTTAGTAATAAATACAGCAAATAATAACCTTAGTTTTTTATCTATAACAAAAACCTTATTCTATCTACATTCTTACCACACAACTTTTATTCAAACTACACCAAACTTTTATTCAAACCATAATACTACTTATCCTGTTACACCTGATCCAGTAACTCAAAGCTCTCTTCGGGGATAGGAAGGAACACCCTTGGTATAAGAGGGTCCCGCTGCTTGACTCGCTTCTTGACTATGCGGGTCCTGATGGGTTTCATTTTCTACCTTAACTGTAAAATAATAGGAATAACAATAAAAGAGGATGAGCCAAAATTGCTCAACAAGCCTGCAACAATATATATATATATATAGTATAAAGAGAGAAGTATAAATGAACCGATAATCTGGTGGTTTGAACAACCATCTGAATCTGTATAAGATAATAATTTGCCAACACTGGCGAGTACCAAATGAACAAGACTGGAAACAAGAACTAACTATGCACTATAACCAGCTGATCAGTCAGGATACAGTACGGATCTATACCCAACTGCATAGACCCGATCAACATAAAGAGTACTCAGGAAGCCACGACCTATTAATTAATGGTCTGGGTAAAACCCAGCCCGTATAGTAACCATCCAGTCCATAGTGTAGCATCCAGAACAATCAGAATGCTTTTAATATATCCCAACACCAGGATATATCAAAGTATATGTAACAAGGGTAAAAGTATTGGAATATGAATAAAGGATTTAATAAATTGGGAGAAATCAAGAATCGAAATTAAATAGAAACAAGAATCAATAACTGGTATAGTGTTTATGAACAAGAATTCTCAAAGTGTAACTGATATGGAAAATGGGATATAATTCACTATTCTGAATTTAGAATAGGGGAAAAACTTGCCTTGCGCGTACTTAACCTGGTTCAACTCACCACCTTCGGTCTCTAGCTTGATCTGCCTTGCTGGCACTGAACCAATCATCGAAAGATAATCGTTTAGATAACTTACTATATACACGTATCTCAAATTGATACTACGCAACCCTATCAATCTACCCATGCGTTTCTATCTGACTCGCATATATACACATATATAATTATATAGCACGTAAGGTTCACATAACCACGTAAAGCACATAACACATAAAGAACATAATTGATTTTTAGACTTATAATTATTTTTAGAATCGATACTAGACTCATATTTATAATAACTAACCCTATCTGATTTTATTATAATTTTTCGGGATTTATGTGACTCGATTACACCCCTATTAGGGTCTATAACCATTCACTAACACAAGTCCATTCTCTTCTGGAAGAAATTATAACTTACAATTATTTTTATTGGATTCGTTTCATTTTTCTGAGTCTAGGGGTCTTCGTTTCGCTCAAATCGGACTAACTGTTTAATTATTATGAATTGAACAAGATTTAATTAATTAATAATTATTGTATTTTAAAATAATTAATCCCTAATTTTTAGGATTAATTACAATTTATTACAATTATTTACAAATTATTATTACTTATTCGATTAGATCCCTTATTTATATATAAACAATCGATACAATTAACTGATACGCTATCTATCGAATAAATACTTATTACTCGAATTATAATCTAACTCAACGATTAATTACTCGTATAAATACGAGCTATTCGCAATCCTCGCATAATTATCGAACCGTTATTATTATTACTATACCTATACGATTAATTAATCAATTAACTATCGGTATTTAATTATACGATACGAATAATTAATACGATATTCTTCGAATAAACTATCGCTCGACTAATAATTCTAATTATCAAATCACTACTTGTATAGATACGGGTTATTCGTAATAATAAATTAATTATCGAGTTATTAATGATATTATTTAATCCTTATTTATTAATTAATTACCTAATTATTAATTTATTACCTAATTATTAATTAATTAGATAACTAATAAATAATTAGATAAATAATTAAATAATTAATTAAATGATTAAATTCTAAATTCTAAATTAATAAAATAATTTGGAAATTAATTATAATATTTTTCAAAATTTAAAACTGATTTTTATTTACTTTTTAGAATTACTAAAACTAATTTCTGATTTTAGAAAAATAAAATAAATATTAAAATTTCAGAAACACAACAACAGGTTTCAGGGTTAGGGTTTTTGGATCAACCCTAGGTCGAAACCGGGTTGGAAACCGGGTCGAACCCGGGTTATCAGGTCACGAAGAACGCCCAGAATCCGGCAATTACTCCGACGGCGGTGGCCGGAACCGGCGAAGCAAAAACAACGACCACAGTTGCGATTTCAATCCCGTTCCTTCACCGTTTTTGTTCCACAGCAACCACAAGACATTCCCTTATGTTTCGCCTTCGTCCTCGTCGAACACGACGCCGGAAAAACAAAGAACAGCGGTGGCGTCGCCGCTTGCCGGTGAGGCTAAAACGGACACCAACATGCACGAAACCGGTGTCGTTCGATTCGCAACACAACGATCTACAAGCTTATGACCACAGAATCATCAAACAAACCACAAATCAAGCAACCCGAATTCGAATTAAAAACTTGAAAATACGAAATTAAAATTGACTCAACAATCAACAAAAGTAATTACATAAACAGAAACTACGAATCACCAGCTTCAATTTGACTACTTACATGCTCGATTTGGTTGACAGAATCTGTATCAAAATCTTGTTTGATTCTCTGCCCTGTTCTTCACCAACAAACCCTAGTTCTTGATTTTCTGAATTTTCTAATTTTTTTTATTATAATTAGCTAATTAATTAACAGTAAATCAGCTATTTATATTTATGAAAATAATACCCCCAAATAAAATTAAGAGGCTAATTACACTCCTAATAAAAATATTTGGCCCCAATTTTTATAATTTTTGGGTATTAATAATGAATTTTTAAATATCCAATAAATACAAAATTAATGCTAAAAATTCCCAAAAATTGTGAATATTACAAAAATGCAAAGAAAAATGATGTATGATAATTTTATGATCATATAAAAATAAAAATATGATTTTTGTGGGGTTTTTGGTACCCGAAGGGGTACGGAAAGGTCGTTTTTCGCGAAAAAGGTAAATTTGTAAAACGTCTAGGGGTTCAGAATAGCGATATGGTATAGGTTATTTTTGGAAAAATAGGGCCAATGATTTTGTTTGAAATACGGGCTTTTAAAACATGGGTTGAGCTGTACGGGTTTTGATATAAGATATATAACTTACAATAAAACACTCAATAAATATCCAAAACACGTTTGGATCAAAACAGACAACACGTAACACATAGCAGTTAGGGTTTAATGACTCGACACATTTAATCACATAATAATACACATAATTTATCTTTATTATGATATAATACAAGCGTAATTTCTCGGTCGTTACATCAAGGGTCCCCAAGTATTATTTTTTCATCTAGGGAGGATGAGTATGTTGTGACATTGTCTACGGTTCGACAAGCACTGCAGCTACTTGAGAACTGTGTCTATTCTACTGTTGACGAGCTAGTTCTTCAAAACATTATGGCCAGTCTGGGATATGAAAGAACATTGGCAAAGCTTGGTCAGTTGAAGAGATCTTTCATAAGGAGGGAATGGATTTTCTTCTTTAATTGCATAACTAAAGCTTTTGCAAACAAATGTTCCAATTTTGATGCAATTCCCATATTCAGCCAACAAATCGAGTATGCTCTTATAAATCGAACTGATTTTGACTATGCACGTGTTGTTTTAGGTTTTATTGGGGACAAAATGAATGAAGATAGATCTACTATTTATTTTGCTAGATTCTGTCAGCTTATATATAGTTTCTGTTGTGATAATAAGCCCCAAGGTTATGATGAATTAATTTCATCATTCAGAATAGCTAAAAGAGCTTTTACTGACTTATTATCTACTAATAATAAGAAGGCTGTGTTAAGACCCCTCTTAATTCCTTTATCTATAAAATAAGCCTTAATAACCTATGATCCTGTTAAGTACACTGCATTATATCCTGATGTTCAACCATCTGAACCTCATCCATCAGCACATATCACCTCTACTCAACCACCACAAACTTCTCAACCTCAACCATCAGAACCTACAATGCAGCCTTCATCTTCCAAACCTAAGAGGACTAAGAAAGTACCTCAGACACAACAGAAGAGAAGGAGATTCATTCTGCGAGATGAATCAGATGCTGAGGAACAAGTTCCTGAATCAGAACCTGTTGTTAAAGAAGCTGAGAAGGTATCTTCTCAGAAGGATGATAATATTGGGAGTTTTGGGCCTCTAAAAAGGCTTAGAAAACATAATACTAATGATACAGCTCCTAAAGTCACCTTAAAAGCTAAAAGATTCAAAATATTGGCAAAAAGGCCTGAAGATTCTAGTAAAGGAATAGAAGCAGCAGCTAAGGAAGGAGATCAGGAATCTCTGATCTCACAAGACCCTATTGAAGCTCATAATTCTCCTAGTGCTGATTCAGACCCTCATGTTACTCATCACTCACCACTACATGAGCCAGAATCTACTCACATTCCTACACCTCCAGTATCTCCAGTAAATGCTGATACCCAGGGGCCAAGTGATGAAATTGACATTCATAACTTGGAAGTGCCTCAAGTTATGCATCTAGAAGATCAAACAACTCAAGTCACTCCACCAACAACACCAATTCCTGATGCTGATTTTAATCCAGAATTGCCTACAATACCTTCTATGCATCTAGATACTGAAGATCAGATTATAGGTGAGCATCAGAATATGGATGTTGATCAGAACTTAGTTGGAGATCAGCCCTTAGAGGATGGTGTTGAAGCCTCCATAGCTTCTCATACTGTTCTTTTATCAGAAGATGCTGAAGCTGTTAACTCTGTAAGTTCTGATGCTGCAAATGTTGATGCTACTGGTAATGCTGCTACAAATTTAGATGCTGATGCAGCTGGTCCTTCTGGACATGCACCTCTACAAGCTCCTTTAAAGGCTGAGATAGTTAAAAAGTTTGTTACAGGGGAAGCACTAGTACCTTGGAGTGAAACTCTTAGAGGACAGGAGTGGACTAAGGAGTGGAACTCAGTTACCTTTGTTCCTACTGAAAAGATTCTTGCTGATCACTTGGCAAAAGCTGATGAGTTGTTAGTCAATGAAGATTTCAAGACACAGCTAAGAGTTACTGCACTTACCACAAGGCACCTTCAAGGTCAACAGTCTGTAACTCAGGCCAAGGTCGACAAGATTCAAGAAACCTTAATGCAGCAAGATACAGTTGTCAAGCTGGACAAGAAAAGGTTTTTCAAACCTTCCTTTGACCAAATTACCAACATTGAGAAAACCCAAGAGAAGCAACAGTCTCAGATTGATGAAATTTTGAAAAATCAAGCTTCTCAGCAATCTCAACTCAATGAGATTCAATCCTCAGTGGAATTGCTTCTCTCTCTTCTTTTACCTGCTGATGCTAAAAAGGGGGAGAAAGTAATTAAGTCCAAATGCAAAACTGATAAGACAATGAAGAAAAAGGATCATGGTAATGACCCGAGAAACTCTGGAATGGGTGGAGGTCGTGGTCAAGGTGGAGGTCTCTCATCAAGTAGAGCTGGAACTACAAGTCATAGAATAAGTTCTTATACAGGGAGAAGAATAATTTCTGATACTGGTAAAAGGATAAGTTCTGATGAACTTTTGGGACTTGATGAAGAAATTTCAAGACAGTTATTACTGAAAGAAAATCCAGGAATGGACTTTGAGAGTCTAATGGAAGAAGAAGCTAGACTTAAGTTAGAAAAGGTCAACTCCAAATCTGAAGCTTCTGTTGTTAAAAAGAAACTTCCTACGACTAAAGGGATTGTGATAAAAGAAAGGACAAATCCTGTGGCAACCAAGGCCAAATCACAATTGCAGATAGATCCAAGGTCCAAGGGCAAAGAAAAAGTTGGTGAACCTGTAAAGGTTTATGTGCCTCCTATGGATGAAGAAATTTCTGTTGAAGATACTGATCTTACTCTTACTTCAAGGAAGATTTCTAAGACAACCTCTAACATGGCTCAAGTTGTTCAGAGTCAAGATATAGTTAGTTCTGATATAACAATGAAGCAAGCAACCTCTGACATAGCTCAAGGTGGCTTGATATCAGAAGATAAGTCAAAGGAAACCTCTGACATTGCTCATGTTAAATCCTCAAAGTTACTCTTACCAGGATTCACTAAAACCAAACAGACTCAACCTTTGAAGACTGCAACAAGTGGTTTTGAAGCAAGAGTGGTTACTGGAAAGGAAGCAAGAGATAAATCTGGATTGGGTAGTGCTGATGAAAGAAGAGTGCAAAACACAACCAATGATCCAACTTCCTTAAGTGAACCAGGTATTGGAGCAACTCCTGAAAGATTGAATCAACTAGAATCTGTACAGATGGTCTACCATACCTTCTTGAAAGAACACATCTTGTTATATTTCATGACAGATAGAAGGGTTTACCATATAAGGGAAAATGCTATACCACTGAAGTATTTTAAGGAACTAGAACATGTTTTATTCTTACTTCAAGTGAATGACAGAATAACAGAAAGTGCTGCAAATTATTTGAAGACACAAATTCAGAGACAGAAAAGGCCTTATTCTGTAAAGTCTGACAGCACATACCGTCCAAAGTACAGAGATCATCAGGGTGATATTATTGATATGAAGCCTAATAATGCAAAGATCAGAACATATCTTGGTATTAAGGGACTTGAATTCAATCTAGAGCCTGACAAAGCCTATGTCATAAGACTAGATCAGGAGTTGAGAAAAGGAAAAATTAATGATCTCAGATATGCTATCTTACAAACTGATGAAGATACTGCAGAACTCAAAGATGCTAAAAGGAGGATGATTGATGAACTCAGATATGCTGAGAGATGTTTGTTAAAGAACTATCTCAGAACAAATCCTGACATCGAAGAGATCAGAAAGTGAAGCCAAGTCAAGATCTACAACTGCTCAAATTCTGATGTGTATATAGACTGAAGTTGTTGTCAGAAGTTAAAGTTGGTAAAGCTTTAAGCACTGTAAGTTGTAGTTATCTAGTTAAATTCTCATGCATTTGTACTTAATGTTTTTGACATCATCAAATATATGTTAAACTTGTATATTATGCTAATTTAAAAGTTGGGGGAGATTGTTAGATATATTTGATAATTTCATGTCTAATATGATTTGTGTTTAGTTTTCAGATCTTACTTAAACAGGACAAATCAGTACTTAACTGAAATCAGCACTTATACTGAAATCAGAACTTAAGTTATCAGTACTTAAGGTTTAGGAGATATTTATCAGGAGATAATATCAGGACTTAAAGGAAACTTTCAGATAAGGAAGGCGGCTGATTGAAAGGAAAGAAGATCAAGACAAACGTAAGAAGAGATATGCATGAAGAAGGAATTCTGTGAAGAATGGAATACTTGGAAGAAAAGATAACTGATTGATATATTTTAGGAAGCAGAATTATATTCCATATCAATTAGCGATTATCTTGTAACTGTGTAGTATATAAACACAGACATAAGGTTTACACTATAAGTGTTATCATTATCGAGAATATTATTCATTGTAACCCTAGCAGCTCTCGGGATATTTGTTCATCACTGAGAGAGGACAGTTCTACATTGTAACAGAGTTTAATAAAGTTTGTTTTCTGTTACTTGTGTTCTTTGAATTCGATTTGATTGTGCTATACACTGTATTCAACCCCCTTCTACAGTGTGTGTGACCTAACAAGTTCAAAACCCAAGATTATACATACATATACTTACAAACATAAGTATATGTGTGTATTACAGTAATATGTTTACAGAAACACGGAGATTAAAACAACAAAGTAGAATTCGAACCAGTAATATCTCACAAAAGATCTCTGTCTCGCTCTATCTCTCTCTCTCAACCAAGTCCGAGAGACTGCGTGGAAGAAGAACATGCAGGGTAGTCCCTTCTGCTTTGTTAATAAAAACAAAGAATTTTTAAATATTTAAAATACTTAATTAGATTTTTTCATTTATTTATTAAAGATATCAAATAACTACTAATATTTAAAATTATTAATTTACATAACTACTAATTATATTTCTAAAAATATCATAATTTATATTTTAAAACCTGACATTAACTATAGATAAATAAATATACCCGTAACATATATATATATATGACAATGTTTTATAAATATTATTTATTAGTTTCTTTGTATTAAGTTAGTTATTTTCAATTTTTGTTTTTCAGAATATTTTTTAAAAACAAACTCCGTTGGAGATTAATTATCGCACAAATACTTGTACATATCTATTCTCTACACAATTATATGATTAATTTTCATTATAATATATAATATAATTAATGTAGGTAAAGATGGAAATTATGATTTATGTTTAAAAAAATTATTATGGAAGATTTTTTCAAAAAAGACATGTATTATGGACTTGGCTGGGGGAGTATTTGCATTAGTGCATTATCCACTGATTGTTAACACCTGTGTGTTTATTTATATAAAATTAAAATTTCAATTAATTTTCAAAAATTAAAAACTAACATTTCAAATCTACTAATTATTAACATTTAAATTAATTAGTTAATTTATTGTTAGAATTTTTGGTGAAATATAAATTCTTTTGTAACTATAAAATTATTTTATTTAATTTCTTTTATATTTTAAAAGAATTTAAAGTTTAATTAGTATATCATAGAAATTTAATTTTCTATTATTTTTTAATGATTTTAATAATTTCTCATCCACAATTTATTAATTTTATTTCATCTTTTATAATTATTCTTAAAATTTTTATTACTTAAAATTTTTCTTAAAATTATTTTTAAAAAATCACAACCTATAGCGTTGGCATTCAGAAGACGACGCTTTAAACCAAATTTACAGAGTCGGCAATTAAACGCTGACGCTTTAAACCAAATTTGTAGCGTCGACATTTACAAGCCGACGCTTTAAACCAAACCTACAGCGTCGGCATTTTAAATGCCGATACTGTACGTAAAAGCTATAACATCGGCATTATAAAGACCGACGCTATATAGGATTTTAGGCGTCGATGTTTTAAAGCCCAACGCTTCAGATTTTCAAAAGCGTCGGTTGTATCAAAGACCGACGCAATAGATTATGCACAAATGTCTTAAGGCGTCGGTTAAAGTTACAACCAATGCTTGAAGTGTGTTTAAGCGTCGGTTCTATATTCAACCGATGCAAAAAGTGCGACGCAGAAGGACCTTTCTGTACTAGTGTTAGAGAGAGGGATCAGAGAGGTGTGAGACGAGAGAGAGGAGGTGATGATGTAAAAAAAATATGCTGCCACAATTCTTGCTACTAGGCCGCGTGTCCAATAAAAAAGGACACGTGGCTATTTCCCACTTATAAGCCAAGTTATAACACCGAATTATAAAATTAAAGATCTGTATCGCGCGCGAGAATCCATCGAAATAATCTCACAATAACCCCAATGATTTATAAATATCCCCAAAGTAACAAAATATAAGTTTTGTAATTTTTAAATAAGTTTTGAAACACGATATATACCCGCAATTTAACAATAAAACGAAACAACGCGCAGGTGAATTTAATCTCAAAAATTTCCAAAATAATTTTAAAAATTCTCAGAATATTAAAAATTTAATAATATATGAGTTTCGTAATTTTTGAGGAAATATTGATTTTACAAATAATTGCAATCAGAAAATCTTTTAAAGAGATATAATTAATGAAATATTATTTTTTAAATTTTATAAAATCCCAAAAGTAATTATTGAAATTATAAAATCATAAAAAATAATTTTAGAGACAATCCAAATATTTATAAAAATAAATTTGTCAAAAAAAAATCACTTTTAAAAGCGAAACAAAAATAATAGGATTCAACAAACAATCATACGAATAATCCACGCAAACCAATAATCACACGTAAATAATAATAAATAAAGCACAGCTGTCTAAATCATATACACCTTCTTATTTAATTAATTACACAATAATTTAATATTTAAATAATACAAAAATATACGACTCGTTATATCATTCCCCTTTAAAAAGATTCTGTCCTCAGAATCTTAACTAATTAAACAAGTGAGGATATTTGTCAAGCATATCTGACTCTAACTCCCAGGTAGACACCTCTACCCTAGGGTTTCTCCAAAGTACTTTAACTATAGGAATAGACTTATTTCTAAGTACATATTCCTTACGATCTAAAATCTGGATTGGTCTTTCCATATAGGACAAATCTGACTGAAGTTTGATTGGATCATACTCAATTACTTGAGTCGAATCAGGGATATACGGTTTCAACAAGGATATGTGAAACACATTATGAATATGCTGCAATTGTGGCGGTAACGCTATTTTGTACGCGACCTTTCCTATTTGCTTCAAAACTTCAAATGGCCCTATATACCTTGGGCTGAGCTTACCCTTTTGGTCCAAATCGAACTAACCCTTTCCAAGGTGATACCTTCAACAATACCAATGACCTATCTCAAAATTCATATCCTTCGGATGTACATTTGCATTCTTTCTCTGTCTATCTTGGGCGGCTTCCAAACTTTTCCGAATCAATGCTACTGCATCTTTAGTCTGTTGAACTAGCTCAGGTCCTAACACTTTATTTTCTCCTACTTCATCCCAATACAGTGGTGATCTGCACTTAAGTCCATATAAGGCTTCATAGGGTGGCATTCCATGCTAGCATGGTAACTATTATCATAAGAAAACTTAATCAACGGTAAATGATCATCCCAGTTTCCCTTGAAATCCAAAGCACAAACCCATAACATGTCTTCTATTGTATGAATCGTTCTTTCACATTGGCCATCCGTCTGAGGATTATAAGCAGTGCTCATGTTTAACTTAGTTCCAAGACACTCTTGAAACTTAGTCCAAAATCTTGAGTTGAATCTTGGGTCTCGGTACGATACAATAGATACAAGAACTCCATGCTTGGTTACTATTTCATCCAGGTACATTTTGACTAACTTATCTAAGGAATATCTTTCGTTGATAGGATGGAAATATGCTGACTTGGCCAATCTGTCAATGATTACCCAGATAGCATCATGATTCGACTTTGTCTTCGGCAATCCTACTACGAAATCCATTGCAATCTCTTCCCATTTCCACTATGGAATCTCTAGGGGTTGCAATAATCCACTCGACCTTTGATGTTCTGCCTTCACCATCTGACACACGTGACATTTATTGTTCCAATCCGCAATCTCCTTCTTCATTCCTGGCCACCAGAGGTTCTTCTTTAAGTCTTGATACATTTTGGTACTCCCCGGGTGAATAGAACCTAGAATTATGAGATTCTCGCAAAATCTCATTCTTCAATTCAGCCACATTGGGAATCCATACTCTTGAAGAAAACCTGAACATACCTTTGCTATCCCTTTGAGTACAAATTTCTCTACCGTTAAATTATCTAATCCTTAACTGATAACTTCCTCTTGACACTTTCTGATTCTTTCCATCAATTCTGGTTGAAAAGTGATTTCATACAATTGCTCTTTATTACCTTCTGGAACTCTAACTTCAATTTCCAGTTTTTATAATTCCCATGCTAGTTCATCAGAAGCTTTTATCTCATTCAATCTTTCTTTCCTGCTTAAAGCATCTGCTACCATATTGGCTTTGCCCGGATGATAGTTGATGAAACAATCGTAATCCTTGATCAGCTCTAACCATCTTCGTTGTCTCATGTTTAAGTCCTTATAGGTGAATATATAATTTAAGCTTTTATGATCTGTATAGATGTCACACTTCTCTCTGTACAAGTAATGCCTCCATAGCTTTAACGCGAATACTATTGTTGCTAACTCCTGGTCATGCACGAGATACTTCTACTCATGTGGTTTTAACTGCCTGGGCGCATAAGCAATAACTTTATCATGTTGCAATAACACACAACCCAAACCTTCCAGAGAAGCGTCAATGTAGATCACAAAGTTTCTTGTTTCATCTGGTAATGCTAACATATATGCTGTCACTAATCTGTTTTTCAACTCCTGGAAACTTTCTTCACGTTTCTCGGTCCAAACAAACTTCTCATTTTTCTTGGTCAGCTTGGTCAATGGAGTTGCAATCTTAGCAAAGTCCTTCACAAATCATCGGTAGTAGCCTGTCAGTCCAAGAAAACTTCTAAGTTTTGTTGGAGTGTTCGGTTGTTCCTATCTGGATACAGCTTCAATTTTCACGGGAGCCACTTTAATACCATCCTTACCCACTATATGACCCAAAAACTGAACTTCATCCAACCAAAATTCACAAATTTGAAAACTTAGCGTACAACTGCTTTTCTCTCAACCTTTGCAAAACAATCCTTAGATGTTCGGCATAATCATCTTTAGTCTTCGAGTAGATGAGGATGCCATCAATTAATACAATAACAAACTTATCCAAGTACTCCTTATACACCCGTTTCATTAAATCCATAAAAGCTGCTGGTGCATTAGTCAATCCAAATGACATCACTAAGAACTCGTAATGTCCATACGTGGTTCTAAATGCAGTCTTCGGTATATCTTCAAGCTTGATTTTTAGCTGGTGATAACCCGATCTTAAGTCGATCTTTGAGAAACAACACACTCCTTTAAGCTGGTCAAACAAGTCATCAATCCTGGGTAGAGGATAATTATTCTTGATGGTTAACTTATTTAGTTCCCGATAATCAATACACAACCTCATGCTTCCGTCTTTCTTTTTTACAAATAATACTAGTGTGCCCTACGAGGATATACTTGATCTAATTACCCCTTTATCTAAAAGTTCCTGAAGTTGTTTAGATAGTTCCTTCATTTCTACTGGGGCCATATGATAAGGAGCCTTTGAAACTGGTTCCGCTCCCGGTATTAGGTCGATAGAGAACTCAATCTCACGATCGGGTGGTAATCCTGGCAACTCATCGGGAAAAACATCCAAAAATTCACTAACTATTAGAATCTCATCCAGATTAGGTGCCTTTTTCTCAGTGTCCATAATATGGGCTAAGTATGCCTCACATCCCTGTCTCAACAGTTTTCTTGCTTTCAGTATCGAGAGAAATTTATTATCCTATTTCTGTCCTTGGTAAGTTATTATGATATTATCTTCTATATACATCAAAATTTTCTTTTTCTTACAATCAATATTTTCCTTATGCTGGGACAACCAATCCATTCCTAGAATCACGTCAAATTCTCCTAGCTCGAAGGGTATTAGGTCCACTGAAAAGGAATGCCCGCAGATTTCTAATTGACACCTTGGACAAAATTGATTTACTGAAACTTTATCCTGATTGGCCACTTCTATGGTCAAGGGCTCACCTAAATATTCCAACATTAAATCCACATTACTTACACATTCTTTCAATATAAAGGATTTAGACGCTCCTAAGTCAAACAAAACTTTAACAGGAATGGAATTAAGAGAAAGCGTACCTACAACTACATCTGAATCCTGAGCATTAGTTCTCTTCATCATCTTGAAGGTTCTGGCTCTTGCTGTGCTGGTTGCCAGTCCTTGAGATACACTACCTCCTACTCTGCCCTGAGTAGCGACCTTACAGTTTCTAGCAATGTGTCCAACCTTACCACACTTAAAGCAGGTAACTCCGGGATTCCATGAACTACACTCTGAAGCATAATGACCTTTCCGATCACACTTAAAACACTGGACATCCTTTCTGCATTGACCACTATGCTTCTTACCACATGACTTACATTCCACGATTTGCTTGGTTGACTGAGGTGGGGCAGAGGCAACTGAGGTGGCACCTGAACTGGTCTGGGAAAAACATTATCTCCTGAATCTCTTGTTCCTATTCCGGCCAAATTTCCATGGGAACTTCTGACTGGATTCTTCTCGATCCGCCTTGCCAGTACCACTATCAAACTTCCTTTTCATGTCGCTTCTTTCCTTGGAGGCCAATTTATGATCAGTTTCAATCACTAGGGTGGCCTGAACTACAAATGTATACATCTTGAGTTGCAAAGCCACCACTCCATTACGAACTTCAGGCTTCAATCCTTGTTGAAACCTCCTTGTTTTCTGAATCTCAGTATTCACATATCTAGGGGCTAATCAGGAAAATTCTGTAAACTTGGCCTCATATTCAGCCACACTCTTCTCACCTTACTTCAATTCCAAAAACTCCACTTCTAATTGATTCTGCAAACAATCCAGAAAATACTTCTCTAGGAACAACTCCGTAAATCTATTCCAAGAAATAGGACCCTCTTGTTCTAATGCACGCGTGGATTCCCACCAAAAATTTGCTTCACCCTTGAGAAAATAAGTAGCATAATCCGTCTTAGAATCATCACTGACCTGAATAAGGGTAAAGGCCTTCTCCATTTCCTTAAGTAAAACTCTAGCGGAAATCGGGTCTACCTTGTCCTTAAATTCTGGGGGTTTGACTGACTGGAAGGACTTGAAGCTAACGTTTTGGTTTGGCTCTCTCGGCTAGTGTTGCTGCTGAAGCTGCAACTGTTGTTGGATTTGCTGGTACTATTGTTGTATGAACTGCTGCTATTGTTTTTGCTGTTACATAAATTGTTGTTGCTGCTACTGGAATTGTTCTTGCTACTAAGCCATCTGATTAGACTGTTGGCACAGCAAATCTAGCAACCCACCCATGGTTGGGTCCCCATCAGAGTTCCTGCTAAAGGAATTGGACGAGATATTCTTCTTGGGAGGCATTCTCCTAAAACATAACAAACAGGTTTGATATGAAAATTGTGCCCCCGGGTAGCAACATTTTTATATATCAGGAGAGCGCTCCCACAATAAAATATTCCCTTACTTATCTACTTGGGGTCCACCCACGATGCATAGCTAAATTTAACAAAACCAGCAATAAATACAACAATAACAGTAATAGTAATAACAACAATGCAAAGAAAATGAAAACCAACAACAACTGTATAACAAGAAGAACTACAGTACAACAACAGTACAAAGATCTATCCAACAACTACAGTGCAAAACTAAAAATAAAACCAAATACACAATAAAACTGGTTGTCATAGCAGCCTCCGCCTACTACAAACTACTACAACATAATATACATGTATAAAGGAGACAACTATAGAACTCCTGCAAACAACCTCTGAGCTCTGTATCTCACTGCGGAAACTCTAGTCTAAACACTGCCACTGCCACTGATAGATCCTAACTCAAATACCAACCAGCTCACCTGATCCTGGTACTGAACAGCCCTGAACTCTAAGCTAATAAAACGGTCAATGGACCTAGATCTCTCCACAGCAGTCTGAGTCAAGGATCGCACTCGTGCCTGAACATCGGGAGAAGGGGCAGGGATGCCCTGAAAAGGTCCAACTGGTATCTGGTCAAGCTGTGTGGCTAACCCTGGGCTCTGCTCTCTAATGAAAGACCGGTTCACTGGTCGGTGAACATGGTAGAGGATCAGGGAATAAGCACCTGAAGGAGCAGATGGAGGGACTGGAGGTCTCGAGGAGGAAGAACTAGGACCACAACCTGGAGGGAAGTCCCTAACAGCAGATACTGACCTCTATACCCAACGAGGACGGGCACTAGGTCCTGACATGCCTCTCGGTGCAAATGGAGGAGCTGGTGGGGGAGGCAAGGGAGTCTCCTCAGCTATAATGTCTAAAGTCCTTTCGGAGTCTGAACTATCCAAATCTGATCTGTTCTCCCGGGATGAAGAACTGGAAATCACTATGGGCCAGTGCCAACAATATAAATATACAGGAAAGACACAAAGAGGTTAAGGCAGTTCTGTGAAAACATCAACAAATGCCAGGGTAACACCGTCGAAACCCTCGACTGACTCTTAGGGTTGCTGCTCTAAATGAGTTGCTGACTCACACTTTAGGACACACTTCCTTACCTTTTTGACTCAATCCTTAACCTAAATCAGGGACTTAAACCTGTAGCTCTGATACCAACTGTGACGGCCTCAACCCCGGGGTCAGGGGCTGACGTCACTAAAATATAACAAACCACGAATATAAACCGCTAATTAAACATTATTATATAAACACGACCCCAAACCAAGATCTGATACAGGTTCAAGTATTATTTAGGTTACTATACTACAACTAATTTATTCCACAACCCGTCACTCTAAATTATTACAGCAACTCATCAGACCTCATGGTCTGCTACAAACTACCTCAGAGGAGCCGGGACCGGAGGGGGCTGACGCTCTATTCTGCCCTGGTCTGACTGGTCTTCTAGACATCTGCAACATATATATACAAAACAAGCTGTAAGGATGAGCAATCAATTGCTCAACAGTACCACTATATGAATAACGAGTAAAGCAGTGTATATGAAAATAGTATAGGAACAGAAATTATAACTCGTTTATGAAAAAAAGTAAAACATATATAAACTGGATATCAACAACTAGCATGCTCTATAAAAATGTATCGTCGGTTGTGTGCTGTGTGAATACCAGAGTCCAATTTTAGCATGTTATTTTCATTTATAAATCCACTGTTCCATTACAGGAAAAAAAATCATCTATTTCGTTACGGGAACTATTAAACCAAAATCAGATATATAACTGGACGAATCCTAGGGACAGCTCATCAATCCATCCCTCCACAAACCTGTTCCGGAACTCAGAGACTAGCTAGGTCTCTGTCACGTTGGACTAAGCGGTTTAAATAGGGCGCGCAACCGACCTAGCCACTTACGCAAACCCGCTAGGCCGTTACGGGCCTCTTACGCAACCATCTAATATATGATCCATTTTATCCAGTTTCCAAATCAATTATACCTATCTCTTTTAAACAATTATACCACAACACACTTTCCAAAATCTTTCCAGTTTAAATCACAATCTAGAGATAGGCATTTTCAGAAGTCACTTTACCCCCAAAATGTAAGTTAATAAAACATATTTAAATATGGGGGATACGTAACTTAAAACGTTCTGTTCCAGTACTTAAATTAAATCAACAATTATTCATATATATTGAACTGTAAAAGATTTATTCAGCGGTACTTGCCTTGAGAAGCTTTACAACTAACACAGCTTGACTTTAGACCGACTTTAACTACTGAGTCCTTTGACTTGAACCGGAAGAGAAGGAAGAATCGAGGATGAGGAATACAGGGGAGAAAGGAAAAATGGAAGAGAAACTGAGAGAGAGAAAGGAACATAGAGATCAAAAGAGAGAGAGATGAGAGAATTTAGAGAGAGATCAGAGAGATATGAGACAAGAGAGGAGGAGATGATGTAAAAAAATATGTTGCCACAATTCTTGCTGCTAGGCCGCGTGTCCAATAAAAAAGGACACGTGGTTATTTTTCGCTTATAATCCAAGTTATAACACTGAATCATAAAATTAACGATTTGTATCGTGCGCGAGAATCCATTGAATAATCTCATAATAACTCCAACGATTTATAAATATCCCGAAAGTAACAAAATCTAAGTTTCGTAATTTTTAAATAAGTTTTGAACGAGATTTATACCCGCAATTTAACAATAAAACGAAACAACGCACAGGTGAATTTAATCCCAAAAATTTCCAAAATAATTTCAAAATTCTCAGAATATTAAAAACTTAATAAAATATGAGTATCATAATGTTTGAGTAATTATGGAATTAAATACTGATTTTACAAATAATTGCAACCAGAAAATCATTTAAAGAGAGATAATTAATGAAATATTGATTTCTAAATTTTATGAAATCCCAAAAGTAATTATTGAAATTATACAATCATAAAAACAATTTTAGAGACAATCCAAATATTTATATTCATTAAAAAATCACTTTTAAAAGCGAAACAAAAATAATAGGGTTCAACAAACAATCATACGAATAATCCACGCAAACCAATAATCACACGTAAATAATAATAAATAAAGCACAACTGTCAAAATCAATATACACCTTCTTATTTAATTAATTACGCAATAATTACACATTTAAATAATACAAAAATATACGAGTCGTTATATATAGTATCCCTCAAATGCCATTTAGCATGCCATACTGGAATAACATGTTTGCACATAATATGTCATTTCATGTTAATCAACCCGTGCATGATAATTATGCAATTATGAATGGTTTTCAAAGCCCTACTCTAATGACCAAGGTTGAATCTCAGTCACCTAAGTCAAATGAGGACAAGCCTAAGAAACCTAAGAAAAAGGCTAACAAGGCAGGAAACTTGGGTACCAAAATCATCTTGATTTCATTTTGATGTGTGCAGGGAAACATAAAGAATCTTTGGTATCTGGATTGTGGTTGCTCAAGGCACATGATTGGATATTCTACCCTGCTCACTGAGTTCAAGGTCAGAGCTGGCCCAAGTATTACCTTTGTAGATGACAACAAAGGATATACTGTGGGATATGGATTGATTTCAAAAGACAATGTCATCATTAAAGAAGTTGCTCTAGTGGATGGACTCAAACACAATCTTTTGAGTGTCAGCCAGCTTTGTGACAAGGGCAACTCAGTAACATTTAACTCAGAAACCTATGTTGTTACTGACAAAAAGAACAACAATGTGGTTCTCACTGAAGTGAGAAAAGGAAATGTGTGTCTAGCTAACTTCAACTCATCTAGTGCAAATTCTATCACTTGTCTTTTCAACAAAGCAATTCAAGATGAAAGTTGGATATGGCACAAGAAACTGTCCCTTCTGAACTTCAAGACTATGAATGAATTAGTCAGGAAAGATCTTGTAAGAGGCATTCCTCAAGTTGAGTTCTCAAAGGATGGACTGTATGATGCCTGTCAGAAAGGAAAGAAAATCAAGGCATCATTCAAAAAGAAGCTTGAATCTACAATTGAAGAACCACCACAACTACTACACAAGGATATGTTTGGACCAGTAAATGTGTTGCCATTCTCAAAGAAAAGATATTGCCTAGTGATTTTTGATGATTTCTTAAAGTTCACTTGGACATGTTTTCTCAAATCTAAAGATGAAGCTAGTGAAATCATTATCAATCATATAAGGCAAGTCAACAATCATCCTGATCTCAAATTTAGAAGAATAGGATTCATAATGGAACTGAGTTCATGAATTTTTTTATGACGTTGTTTTGTGAAGAAAATGGAATCATGGATGAATTTTTAACAGCAAGGACTCCACAAAAAATGGAGTAGTGGAAAGAAAGAACATATCTCTTATTGAAGCTGCAAGGACAATGCTAGAAGAATCAAAGTTACCAACTTACTTTTGGGAAGAAGCTGTAAATACTGCAAGCTATAATAAGAATATATCTTTGGTCAATCAAGCTAAATGCATGACTCCTTATCAATTGTTCAAGAACAGGAAGCCAACACTAAACTTTCTTCATGTTTTTGGCTACAAATGCTATATTGTAAGGAATCAAACTGAGCAGCATGGAAAGTTTGATGCCAAAGCAGATGAAGGTATTTTTGTTCGGTATGCAGTTGGAAAAGCATACAGATTCTACAATATTAGAACCAAAGCAGATTTATAAATGATTAGTTGAAATTGATTAAGATGAAAATTATAGTTTTGATTTCAAAATGTTGATTCAAATTATAGGATTCATGGTTCGAATTATTTGTGTAATTCGGTTATAAAATGATTATTTTGATACAATACTAAGTCGAGTGATTTTGAAATGATATGCTCTTTGTAAGTTGATATGGTATAAAGGTCGAGTCTCAAACTATATGAAATTGAGATTTAGTATTACAATAGTCTCAATCGAATAAAGTATTGGGTTTTGAGTTATTGATTTGATAATTGGTTATGTGTTATACATGAATGGTTTTGCATGGTTACTTGTATTGTAATAGTATAAAAAGAGTGTATAAGGAAAAGAAAGATTGGTTGTTGATTGATGGATAAAAGGATAGCGAATTGACACGAACGGGTCATGCCCAAATTCTGAGAGAATTATAAGGGATAAAAGTGGTATATGATATTATAGTTATTCATCGATGAGATATATTTATGTGCTTATTTTATTACATGATTTGTGCTTACGTCCATGAGAGACGACTATCTGCTTATATGCATTAAGTCGGTAAAAGCAATGATAATGATTAAAGTCAAACGTTGGGGTAGAGAGTAGACGTTCAGAGAAACGTCGAGAGTTGACAAGATTCTAATTAGGGTTATTATATGATTATAGATTCGGATATCGGAGGCATTCAGGCTAGAAAAGGGAAAGAAATCGTAGGTGGCATTAACTCAGTTTCAGTAAAGCAGGAAAGCGATTTAAGGCAAGTAACTATGCCTTCTCTTTGATTTGATTATATAGAGAATATTATTGATGCTATGATAAAGTATAAATTGTTATATTGCTCTATCAAACCTTATGATGAACCTATTATTGGCTTCCAAGAAATCCTATTATTGTCTCCTTGACACCTTGTTATCAATTCCCGTACAAAGTTTAATAGTAACCCTATTGTTCCACGATAGCCTTATGACTCCTCGACCCGAAGAATACCTTATGAATTTCCTCACGTAATAGTTTTATAAACATAGATTCTTCGATAAATTATATACCTTTTCATGTATTGATTGTTAGAACTATTTTGATTCCCAAGCTAGTGTACCATGTTCATCATTTGATCAAGGTCCTTGGTATTGACTTTTGTTAACTTTTGATTCGTTCACTTTTTTCGAATCTTGAATTGAACTTAAGAATGATTTTTGACTTGAATGAGTCCAAAGGATTTCACATTCTTGGTAATGTTAAAATGAATTTAGTCAACTCTTTTCCTTCTTCCAATACAACGGTTTTCCAAACAAATTCTTGATGGGTTGGATAGAGATATAAGAGGCTAGTGGGATGATAAGTGGATTTTATATCTACTTGGAACACATCATATCGGCTTAAGTTGGTGTTTTGGACTCAAGTATTTGGTGTTTTTGATGTATTTTGTGTTGAGTCGTTACAGGGCACTAGTCAGAGGTAGAAATGAGCTGTTAAATGATTATATGTTGATAAGAGATCAGGGAAGGAGTCGTGGAAGTTTGTACGAAGGACAGACTGCAAAAAGAAGAAAGCTGCAGAAATTTTGCAAAAAACGGGTACGCCGCGCCCAAAAGAGCGCGCCCGCGCCCCATTTGTCAGACATAGAGCGTGCCCGCGCCTGTTCAAGTGCGCCCGCGCCAGCCAAATTTTGCAGAATCCTGATTTGATTATAATTTGGTTATTGCGAGAGTCTAGGTCAACTAGGGGTATATATATAAAGAAAATAAGATGTTTTTAAGAACAACAAAGCTAGGGAGAACATAAAGAAGACCTAAAGCACATAAGACGACTAAGGAGAAGAAGATTTAGTTTTCACTTTTATATTCTTCGATTTAAGTGATGCTTTTGGATGCTTGTTTTTTATTTAATCTAAACCCTAGTACTTTTATATTATCTCGTAGTATTCTAAACTTATTTATTATCATTTTTCCATTGGAACCCATGGTGATGATGTGTTCGATCATGAACTAATCATTGTCATGGGGTTCTAGCGGATTTATTTATAGATTTCAATAGTTGATTGTTCTAAATTGTTAGTGTGTGATGATTTATGATTTCCTAGTATGGTTGTACTTATTCTTCTTAGATGCGTAGCTAACATCTAAGTCGTTTGTTAATATTTATTGTAGCAAAAGTGGATATAGAGGTTTAGAACTTTCCATGCTAGCATAGTCTTATGTATGTTGTCATGCATGATTCATAGTGTAATGTTAACCATCTTACGTTGCCCTATGTAATCTCAATAGATAACTTGCTCGTTAAACCGTTCTGTTTTCAAATCTTATAGACATATAGGGTCTAAGCATAATTGGTGTCAGCTCAACTTCTATCTTATTTGTGGATGTTTAGTAGTAGGGTATACGTATATCAAAAGATAGCGTATACTAATTTCATGTTATCTAATTAGTTATCATCACCATCACATGCTAAGATTAAAGGCATAAACTCTGAATGAAGCATTTAATGAAGTTAGAATTCCATGTTTTATCTCATATAAGTAAATCAGTTTTATTCTCTTAGCTAATGCATGCTAGTATACCCAATTTAATTAGTTAATCAACTCAAAATTGATACTTGTCTTAGCAATGAATAATAACCATATATTGTTGCATAAGTGCATATTCTATTTAAACCAGTCTCTGTGGGAATGAACTTAACTTAATCTTATACTACTTTTGATCGCGTATGCTTGTGTGGTTTTGTGTGAACAAGTTTTTGGCGCCGCTGCCGGGGATCGGTGTTAAATTTAGTTTATGTGCTTGTCATCAGTGGTCGTTAAAGTTCACTGACTAGGAATATTCTTCTTATAAAGTTTATTTCGTTTGTGTGTTTCAGGTATTCAATCGAGCGTGTATGCGAACACGTTCTCAATCTCGTAAGGACAAAATGGAAGAAGTAGAAAAGGAAGTGATCATTGCAATGAGAGAACCAGCTGCAGAAACGAAAGCGTAGACATATTATTCTCAACCAAAAATCAATGACATTCAGTCTAGCATTGTCAGACCATCCATTGCAGCTAATACCTTTGAAATCAAGCCTGACACGATTCAAATGGTACATAATTCAGTCCAGTTTGGGGGTTCTCCAAAGGAAGATCCAAATATGCATATTAGGGATTTCATCGAGATCTGCGACACCTTCAAATTCAATAATATTTCGGAAGATGCTGTGAAACTGAAACTTCTCCCATTTTCTCTGAGGGATAAAGCTAAGAGCTGGTTGCACTCTCTACCACCAGGTTCTATTGCTACTTGGGAGGATCTTGCTCAGAAATTTCTTACTAAATTCTTCCCTATGGAAAAGACATCTACAATCAGGAATGCTCTTACTCAATTTGCGCAACAATCAGGTGAATCTCTATGTGAAGCCTGGGAGCGCTACAACGAGATGCTTAGGAAGTGTCCTCATCATGGAATTCTTGCCAGGATGGTAATAAATTGCTTTTATAATGGTTTGGGAACGCAGTCAAGACCTATGCTCGATGAAGCATCAGGTGGATCTTTATAGGCTAAGAGCTATTAGGAAGCTTATGAGCTAATTGAGATGATGGCCGCTAATGAATATCAGAACCCAACTCAGAGACTACCACAAAGCAAGGTAGCAGGAATTCTGGAGGTGGATACAGCTACGGCTATCACTGTTCAGCTCAAAACGTTGACTATGAAGGTCGATTCTCTGACCAATTATGGTGTTCATCAGATAACTAGTGTTTGTGAGATTTGTGCAGGTTCACATGAGACGAATGAATGTGCTATATCTAGTGTTACAACTCAGTTTGTGAGCAACTTTCAGAGGTCACAACAACTAGTTCTTGCCACTTATCATCCTAACACCCGCAACCATCCTAACTTCAACTAGAGCAATAATCAGGGTGGTATGTAGCCTTTCAATCCTCCTGGTTTTCAGCAACAATTTTCACCAAGGCAACAATTTCAGCCACAGGAGATGCAACAACAATCTCATGGAGGTGCAGGTCCATCTTCGAATGAAAAATCTGAATTGGAGGAGTTGAGGCTGATGTGCAAAAGCCAATCGGTTTCAATCAAAACTCTGGAGAATCAAATAGGAAAAATTACAAATGCTTTATTGAACCGACCACAAGGAACTCTTCCTAGTGATACAGAAGCTAATCCAGGCAAGAGGGAAGTCAAGGAAGAGTTGAAGGCAATCACCTTGAGGTCTGGAAAGGTTGCTAGCCCTAAAAATCATCAAAATGAAGAATCTTAAAATTTTCTCCAGAAGGTGGGCGCGCCCACGCCCATATCAAGCACGCTCGCACCCTTGCCAGCTTCAGAAAATGTAATTATTGAGTAAACAACTGATCAGAAGGGGGTCGAAGTGGAAACGAAGAAGACTTCAACTGAAAACACTATTCCTGAGCAAAATACAGGAGATAAACAAGTCTATCCGCCTGCTCCATACCCTAAAAGACTTTAGAAGTAGAAGTTCGATAAACAATTTGCCAAGTTTCTGGAGGTTTTCAAGAAATTACATATTAACATAACTTTTGCGGAAGCTCTAGAATAAATGACGAGCTACTATAAGTTCATGAAGGGTATTCTTTCTCGGAAGCTTAAACTTGAGGAGTTGGAAACTGTTGCTCTAACAAAAGAGTGATGTGTTATACTGCAACATAAACTACCTCCTAAACTTAAAGATCTAGGAAGCTTCACGATGTCATGCGCTATTGGAAACTTATCTTTTGACAAGTTCTTGTGTGACTTGGGAGCTAGCATCAATCTGATGCCATTGTCTGTCTTCAAGAAACTTGGTCTGCCTGAGCCAAAACCTGTAAACATGTCCTTACAACTGGTTGATCGATCCATCACTTATCCACGAGGAGTAGTGGAGGATGTATTGGTTAAGGTGGACAAACTCATCTTCCCTGCTAATTTTGTTATTCTGGACTTTGAGTAAGATAAGAAGATTCTAAATATCTTGGGGAGACCATTCTTAGCTACTGGTTGAACTCTGATCGATGTGCAGAAGGGTGAGCTTACGGTGAGGGTTTAGGATCAGGACGTTACCTTCAATATTTTTAATGCAATGAAATTCCCTACTGATGAGGAAGAGTGCTTTAAAGTAGAGTTGGTCGACTCTGTAGTGAATTCGGAGCTTGATCAATTGCTAAGGACTGACGCCTTAGAGACAGCCTTAACAAGGGAATCTGATAGTGAAGATGAAGAAGGGGAAGAGCAACTGCAGTATTTGAATGCATCTCCGTGGAAAAGGAGATTGGACTTGCCATTCTAGTCTCTTGGATTATCAGAGCTTAAAAGTTCTCAGGAGCGTCTCAACCCATCTATTGAGGAAGCTCCCACACTTGGGCTAAAACCACTGCCTGATCACTTGAGGTATACATTTTTAGGTGATGCATCTACTTTGCCTATTATTATCGCATCTGAACTTTCAGGTTGTGATGAAGACAAGCTCTTGAGAATTTTGAGAGAGTTTAAATCAGTAATCGGATGCACTATAGCAGATATCAAGAGAATCAACCCTTCTTATTGTATGCATAAAATTCTGCTTGAGGAAGGAAGTAAACCAACCGTTGACCAACATCGGAGACTCAATCCTATCATGAAGGAGGTAGTGAAGAAAGAAATTCTTAAATGGTTAGATGCATGGATCATCTATCCTATTTCCGATAGTTCATGGGTGAGCCCAGTGCAGTGTGTGAAAGGAATATGTCCTAAGTCCAATCATGTATGAGGATTTAGGAATAACTTTTTATATAATCTGTTTTGATTTAATTGATTTTAATAAAAGACTTGTTTTATTTTTATTACAGGCTCTATCTATTTAAGTGTTTAAATAAGATATACCATAGTTTAGAGTAAAGCTTTTTATGGATTATGATGAGATCATAATAGTGAGACCTAAAAAGATGATAACTCTAAACTTAAATAGTTCCTGGTCGTAGGATTACTAACTGGTAATTAATAATCCGCAAAGATCGGTACATACTATGCTTGCTTCATTATGAAGGATGTCTGTTCTCATAGACATTTGTGTGGTGACACTATAGCTAGTATGTAGGTGCTTATTATAGAATAAGTTCACCGAACATGACTCGCCCAGCTGAACAAATGATGGAGTTCACTCACGTGTCAGCAGTTGTTCACATAGTGATAGTTGTACAAGTATCCTTAGACTTGAGGTCATCATAGTCATCTTGTGTACACTGAACTATGCTTTGGTTTAGTTCTTAGTCTCCAGGGACAATTATTAGGGCTCTTCTGGGTATAGGAATTTGTACACGAAGATAGTGTATGATCAATAAAGGATCTACCCCTTCCAGTGAAGGAAGCAAATGTTCAAGGCTGATCCACTTATGCTAGTTCAGGAATCTCTGGCCAGAGTGAATGAAATTAGAAAGGAGTTTCTAATTTGTATAGAACTACGCATAATAAATGGTAAGCAAGTGATTGAATTAGATAGGCTTGACACGAGATCCATGCCTTGTATTTAATCGGGACATTGTAGGGTAGAAGGAGTTTATTGTACGGTAACTATTCACTGAATAGGTTCTTGGTACTCTAAGCAGTGAATTCATATTATCCGGATAGTCGCGATATGCTGAGAAGTATCCCTCACGATGTAGAATAAATGTGATTAATTAATCATATTTAATAAATTAGAGAATTTATATAAATAATGATAAAATAGTTTTATTATTATTTATTTCTACTACCGGCTTAATATTGAACCTACAGGGTCATACCATAAAAAGAGAATGATTTAATGGCGGAGGAATTAATTAATAATGGCTAATAATTATTTATTTGTGAAATAAATAATTAATTGGCAAATTTAATAATTGATTAAATGAGATTTAATTGATTATAAATTAATTAAGAAAAGTTCTTAATATTATTAATTAAAGGATTTAATTTTTGGAAATTAAATCAAGAGAGAGAATTATTTCTAAAGTGTTTAGAAAAAGGATTAATGATTAAAAGGTGTTTTAATTATTAATGAGAATAATAAATGGGATAATAATAATAATATTTATGGGAAAATTTCAGCTGAAAATTTTGCCTATAAATACACTATTATAGACCCTAATTTTATTCCAACCCACATCAAACCTGAAAACCCAAAAAGTTTGGAAAACCCAATTCTCTCCACCTCCTTCCTCCTCCTTAACATCGTTTTCTTGGTGGATACCGGTGGAGTGCTTCACACTTGAGGAGCAACTGCTATGGATCTCTGATCATTGTCTCCGAATTAATTTAAAAGGTTAGATTCGATCCCTCGAATTTTTATTCACGATTTATATGCTTTTATTTGGATTTTGTATGTGTAAAAGTGTTTTGCCATGCCCCCGCTGCATTAAAAATCCAACAGTGTGTGCCTAAGAAAGGAGGCATTACAGTTGTTTCTAATGAAAAGAATAAGCTCATTCCTACTCGGACAGTCATAGGATGGAGAGTATGCATGGATTATCGAAAACTGAATAAAACCACCAGGAAGGATCACTTCCCTCTTCCATTCATTGATCAAATGCTTGAAAGGTTGGCTGGACATGAGATGGGTATTCGGGCTATAATCAGATTTGCATTGCCCTAGAAGATCAAGAGAAAACTACTTTTACTTGTCCTTTTGGCACTTTCGCTTTCCGTCGAGTTTCTTTCGGACTTTGTGGTGAACCTGCTACTATTCAGAGATGCATGATGGCCATATTCTCAGACATGATTGGTACCAATGTGGAGGTGTTCATGGATGACTTTTCTGTGTTTGGGACTTGTTATTATGAGTGTTTGCATAATCTTGGCTTGGTGCTGAAAAGATGCGTTGAGACCAATCTGGTGCTCAAGTGGGAAAAATGTCACTTCATGGTGCAACAGGGTATCATTCTTGGGCACAAGGTACCTTGCAAAGGTCTTGAAGTGGATAAGGCCAAGGTGGGGGTTATTGAAAATCTTCCTCCACCAATCACAGTTAAAGGAATCCACAGTTTTCTTGGTCATGCGAGTTTTTATCGGCGATTCATCAAAGACTTCTCCAAAATCTCTAAACCCTTATGCAATCTATTGGAGAAGGATGTTCCCTTCAAATTTGATGAAGAATGTTTGGCTGCTTTTGAGAGTTTGAAAAAGAGTTTGACTACAACACCTGTTATTAATGCACCTGATTGGAATGAGCCCTTCGAGATGATGTGTGATGCTAGTGATTTTCCAGTTGGAGCTGTTCTTGGCTAGAGAAAGAAGAACATTTTTCATGTGGTTTAATATGCTAGTAAAACCTGTTAGGAATATGTTATGAACTTGATGAAAAATTATACAGAACACCTTAGTAGATTTTACTTAGTGAATTCTGTAGCACTCGAAGGATGATCAAATTGAGTCCCGACGGATGATCCAATATAGTCCCGACAGATGATGATTTGACATCCATCGAGTGAGTAGCTTATTTAATAATAAGTATTGTAGCACATTTCTGTAAACAACTTTGTGTAGATTCTGTAGTAGCATATGAGTCATGTTGACTACTAGTAGATATGCTGAATAGGTTGATTAATTATAAATAAAAGATGTCTTGTAATTCTGCATAAATGAAATGGAGTCAAGTGTCAAATAGCTACCCGACAGATGATCAACAAAGCTACCTGACGGATGATCAACAAAGCTACCCGACAGATAACAAGCATGTACCCGACGGATGATCAATTCCAATATCTGTTGACAGTGACAACACAGTCACATACGTTGGGTGTTTGCAAAAAGAATGTGGCAGCCTGTTTAGCAGGAAATTGAGAACAAAGAAGCTTACCATTTATATGCTATTATGAAGATATTCAAAGATGCTGGAATAGAGTAATGAAGTAGCATGGAGTTAGACTTGATAGGTTCTGTTTTATTTTCCTGTCTTATTACCATGTAAACTTGGTGATATATAAACCAAGTGTAGCTAGTAGAACAAACTTAACCAAGCAAACACATTTAGAAGAGAAATAGAAAAGGCTATAACTGTTAAGAATTTCTCTATAGTTTGTTTGTTCACTTGTAAAGCAGCTGTGAGCCAATTCGAGCTTCACAGAGTTCTCAAATCGATATATATATATATATATATATATCTGGTGGATACATTCAAATCCACCAGAAAGTTTTAAAGACTTGTGTTTTTATTACTTTGTGTTCGATTTACTTAATTCCTTATTCCGCACTTTGTAAATCAAAACACTTATATATATATATTGAGTTAGAACATTTTTATAAATCTTGAAAAGAAGCCAGAATTACATTCAACCCCCCTTCTGTAATTCGTGTTATATTGTTAGGGAATAACAATTAGTATCAGAGCAAGCTCTTGAAGTACAAAGAGTGTAAAGATCACAACAAATATTAAGATGAACAAGAAGGATGTTGGAGTTACAGTTCCTTTTCTGGATAAAGACAATTATCACCACTGGAAGGTGAAAATGCATCTACATTTTCTTTCTCAAGATGAGGCCAATGTGGATTGCATAGAGAGAGTTCCTCATGTACCAATGAGAGCTATAACAGGAAATGAACCATCTGTTCCCAAGCCTAGGCATGAATGGTCAGATCCTGATATTGAGCAAGTCAGGAAAGACAAGAAGGCCATGAATATATTATTCAATGGAGTTGATGGTGATATGTTTGATAACATCATTAACTGTAAAATAGCCAAGGAGGTTTGGTACACTATCCAGATTATTTGTGATGGTACTGAGCAAGTAAAGGAGAATAAGATGCAGCTACTAATTCAGCAATATGAGCACTTCCATTGTGAAGATAGTGAGTCTCTCACTGATATCTTTAGTAGGTTTCAAAAACTACTAAATGCTCTGAAGTTGCATGGAAGAGTCTATCAGACAAAAGACTCTAACCTCAAGTTCCTTAGATCTCTTCCAAAGGAGTGGAAACCAATGACAGTCTCATTGAGAAATTCTCAGGATTATAAGGAGTTTATCTTGGAGAGACTGTATGGAATCATGAAGACTTATGAGCTTGAAATAGAGCAAGATGAGAGGATGGAGAAAGGAAGGAAGAAAAGAGGGTCCATAGCACCGGTTGCTGAGTTAGAGAAAGAGAAAGAGATGAAGGTAGAAGTTGTTGAGTCTACTTCAAAGGTCTGAGAGAACAAGGGCAAAGGGCTAGTAGCTGAAAATGAAGATCATTTGAGCCAAGATGACATGGATGATATTGATGAGCATTTAGAATTCCTTTCCAGAAGATTTGCCAAGCTCAAATTCAAAAAGAACTCAGGAGCAGCCAAGCCAAGTAGAAACATGGTGGATAAATCCAAATTCAAATGTTTCAAATATGGCTTATGTTAGGTCACACTTTCACTGTAGAGGGGGTGAATACAGTTTTTATTACAATCAAATCAAACTTCAAGAACTTATGTAACAGAAAACAAACTTTATTTAAACAATAAACTCTGTTACAATCTGGAACTGTTATCTCTCAGTGATGAACAAAATATCACGAGAGCTGCTAGGGTTATAATAAATAATATTCTCGATAATGATAACACTTATAGTGTAAACCCTACGTCTGTGTTTATATACTACACAGTTACAAGATAATCGCTAATTGATATGGAATATAATTCTGCTTCCTAAAATATATCAATCAGATATCTTCTATTCCAAGTATTCCATTCTTCACGGAATTCCTTCTTCATGCATATCTCTTCTTATGTTTATCTTGATCTTCTTAACTTTAATCAGCTACTGTCCTTATCTGATCGTCCTTCAGCACTTAAGTTCTGATATCTATCTCCTGATAACATAAGTACTGATATCCCTTAAGTTCTGACTTCCAGTATAAGTACTGATCAGTTAAGTACTGATTTGTTCTGTTCAAATAAGATCTGAAATCTAAACATAAAACATATTAGCCATGACATTATCAAATATATCTAACAATCTCCCCCAACTTGTAAATTAACAAAATATACAAGTTTAACAGATATTTGATGATGTCAAAAACATTAAGTACAAATGCATGAGAAATAGACAAGATAACTACAACTTACAGTCCTTAAAGTTTTTACCAATTCAACTTCTGATAACAACTTCAATCTGTATAAATATCAGAATTTAAGCAGTTGTAGATCTTCGACTTGGCTTCATCATTTTCTGATCTCTCTGATGTCAGGAGTTGTTCTGAGATAATTCTTCAACAAACATTTCTCAGCATATCTGAGTTCATCAATCATTCTCCGTTTGACATCTTTAAGCTCTGCAGTATCTTCACCAGTTTGAAATATTGCAGCTCTGAGATCATTAATCTTTGCTTTTCTCAACTCCCGATCTAGTCTTATGACATAAGCTTTATTAGACTCTAGATTGAATTCAAGCCCCTTAATACCAAGATATGTTCTGATCTGTGCAGTATTAGGCTTCATATCAACAATATCACCATTGTGATTTCTGTACTTTGGAACATATCTGCTGTCAGACTTAACAGAATAAAGTCTTTTCTGTCTCTGAATCTGTTCCTTTAAGTAGTTTGCAGCAGTCTCTGTTATTCTGTCATCCACTTGAAGTAAGAATAATACATGCTCCAATTCTTCAAAATACTTCAATGGAATGGCATTTTGTCTTATATGATAAACCCTACCATCTGTCATGAAATACAACATGATGTATTCTTTCAAGTAGGTATGGTAAACCATCTGTACAGATTCTAGTTGATTTAATCTCTCAGGAGTTGCTCCAATACCTGGTTCACTCAAGGAAGTTGGATCATCGGTAGTGTTGTGTACTCTTTTTTCATCAGCACTTCCCAATCCAGTTTTATCTCTAGCTTCCTTTCCAGTAACTACTCTTGCTTCAAAACCACTTGAAGTAGTCTTCAAAGATTGAGTCTGTTTTGCTTTAGTGAATCCTGGTAGGAGTGTTTTAGATTTATTTTCTGATATCAAGTTAACTTGAGCACTGTCAGAGGTTACTTGCTTCTTCTGAATATCAGAACTTACAATTTCTTGACTCTGAACAACTTGAGCCATGTCAGAGGTTGTTTTAAGAACTTTTCTTGAAGTCAGAGCAAGATTATCTTTTCCATCAGTAATTTCTTCTTCCTCAGGAGGTACATAAGGCTTGATAGGTTCACCAACCTTTTCTTTACCCTTGGATCTTGGATCTATCTGTGGTTGTGATCTAGCCAAAGTTTCTTCAGTATGTATCCTTTCTTTGATCACAATGCCTTTAGGTTTTGGAAGTAACTTTTTACCAGAAGCTTCAGATTTAGATGTGACTTTCTCTGATTTAAGTCTGGCTTCTTCTTCCTTTAAACTTTCCAAGTCCATCCCTGGATTTTCTTGAAGAAATAACTGTCTTGACATTTCCTCATCAAGATCTAGAAGTTCATCAGAACTTATCCTTTTACCAGCAGCAGAACTTATTCTTTTCCCAGTATCAGAACTTGTTCTGTGACTAGCTTGTCTTGATGTAAACCTTCTACCTTGACTATGACCACCACCCATTCCAGAGTTTCCTTGGTCATCTTTTCCATCATCCTTTCCTTGCAGTGACTTGTTGGTTTTGCATTTGGACTTAATTACCTTCTCCCCCTTTTTGGCATCAGCAGGTAATAAAAGAGAGATAAGTAGTTCCACTGAGGTCTGGATTTCAGTAAGTTGCGATTGCTGAGAAGCTTGATTTGTCAGAATTTGATCAATCTGAGCTTGTTGCTTCTCTTGAGTTTTCTCAATATAAGCAACCCTGTCAATGGTAGGTTGGAAGAACTTTTTCTTATCAAGTTTCCAAACTTGTTCCTGTTTAATAAAGTTCTCCTGAATCTTGTGTAGCTCTGCATGAGTGTTGGAATGAAGACCTTGTAGATGTTTAGTACTCAATGCAGTGACTCTAAGCTGGATTTTAAAATCATCAGAATGTAACATTTCATCAGCTTTAGTCAAGTGCTCAGCAAGATGTAAAGCATTTGGAACACATGAAACTGAGTTCCATTCCTTAGTCCACTCCTGACCTGCAGGAGTTTCACTCCAAGGTACTGGTGCATCCCTGATAACAAACTCCTTTAGCAGTTCAGACTTAGAAGGAGTATGTCCTGAAGGACCTGCTTCATCAGCATCTACAGTTGTAGCAGCTTCACCAGTATCTCCAACATTTGCAGCATCAGAACTTAAAGAATCAGTATCTTCTGATAAGACAACTGTATGAGTAGCAATGGAGGCTTCAACATCCTCTAATTGCTGATCTGATACTAAGTTCTGATCAACAGCCATATCCTGATGCTCACCTAAAATCTGATCATCATCTTGATGCAGAGAAGGTGTTAGTGATAACTCAGGAGTTTGAACAGCATCAGTAACAGGTGTTGTGGAAGGATTATTTGCTGTTGGAGCTTCTAAGAAAAGTATTTCAGGCACAACCAAGTTCTGAATATCAATTTCAGCACTTGTGCCTGGATCAACAAGAGATATAGAAGGTGAATTAGCCTTGTCAGATACAGGTTCCTGAGATGGAGTTGATGGAGAAGAAGTGACTGGAGCAAATTCCTTGTCTTGTGAGATCAGAGATTCCTGATCCCCTTCCTTAGCTGCTTCCTCCTCATCATCTGAAACTGGCCTCTGTGCCCTCTGTTTCTTGTACTTCCTTGTTGATTTGGATTCCTTGGGAGTTGCAGGAACCGTCATACGTCTAAGCCTCTTGAGAAGCCTAGAACCCCCAATTGCAGAATCCTTATGAGAAGTTGCCTTCTCAGCTTCATCTATCATAGGTTCTGAAGAGGGAATCTGATCCTCAGAATCTGATTCATCTCTCAAAGTAATCCTCCTCTTCTTCTGAGATGTTTGAGGAACAGTCTTTGTTCTCTTTGGCTTAGAGGATGTAGGCTTCACAGTAGGTGCTGAAGAAGAAGGTTGAGCAGTCTGTGAAGTGGAGAGATGGGATTTGAGATAAGTTCTGAGGGTAGGTTGAGTAGAATGAGAGGTAGGGACTGAGGTTGATGGATTTTGGTTATGGTGAGTTGGTTGAACATTTGAGTAAACAGATTTGTAAGTAGCAGGATCAGCATTTACCAGAATCTGTTTCACAGACTGAGGAATCTGTAATTGTCTCACCATTGATTTCTTTGTGTCAGCATTTATCAGGTCGTTAAAGTACCTTTTTGCAACCTTAAAAGGTGGGGTTTGAGTGCTGACTAACTGGGGTTCAGCAGTACAATACGTATAAATAAGTTGACAGAATCTAGCAAAATAAACAACATCTCGATCCTCTGTCATCCTATCCCCAATAAAACCAATTATTCCAGTTGCAAAATCAAAATGAGTTTGATGGATAATAGCATACCCGATGTGCTGACTCAGAATTGGGATGGCATCAAAATTTGAACACTTGTTGCCAAAAGCCTTGGTGATGCAATCGAAGAAGAAACTCCATTCTCTTCTGATATTAGCCCGTTTCAACTGTCCAAGTTTCGTCAGACTCTTTTCATATCCCAAATCAGTCATTAACCCCCGAAGGTCTGATTCCTCTGGTATAGAGAAGGTACAATCTTCTGGAAGATGTAATGCTCTTCGTACTGTACCAGGAGTGACTATATAGGAAGAATCACCCACTTGGAAGATAATACTGGGAGTTCCTCGTTTACCACCATCATCATAAACTCCAGTCCTCCAGAACCGCAGAACTTGTTGACTTGAAAATAATTCAGGCTGAGTTAAGGCGTACCCAACCTCACTATGTGCAAGAAGATCTTGCACAAAATGCAATTCAGATGGAGCTTCAGCATGATCAAGAATTGCAGCATAGTTGTTTGGAACAAACTTTGCTCCATCAATGATTAAATCCTTTGGTGCCATGTGAAAAAATATTGAAATTCAAGTATGCCTGTTAGGTGTGTGAGATAATGTCTGTATGAAAAACCAACGTGAGAAAGAATGAGAAAGAGAGTAAAAGTAAGAAGAGAGATAAAGTATAAAGAAAGTAAAAGATTAAAGAAATCTTCTCTCTGTTGTTCTTATACTCGAAGAAAAATGTTACCGTTGGACACCTGTCAGACATGCAGTAATAACGGGTAGTTACTGGGCTCGAGAAAACAGGAATGATTACTTATCCAGTTGCCTTGATTCAAGGAAAAACCATTTCAGTTATCAAGAGACACAGGTTTAATTCAAAATTGAAACCGTTAGCACTGATTGAATTGTTTTTCACTGCAACATTAATATTCTGAAAATGAATCATGTTAAAAATGACCGAGATAATTTCGATGAATAAGTGCTGACAAAGAATCAGAACTTAAATAAAGAAAAAATTTAAATGGTCATCAGAATATCAAGCAGGATTTAACAACACAGATAAAATAACTCAGAGACAAAATTTTGAAGTAAAAACAGTTTTCATTAATATATCAAGTCAATACATATATGAAATAGAAATTACATCAATACAAGATTTTCCCTAAGCTTCTAATCCTAACGTCAACAGCTTTAGTCTTAGCTAAGAAGCCTGACAAAGCTGAGGATGAGGAAGAACAGGAAGAAGACGAGATTAAGTCATCCTCCTCTTCCTATCTTCGACAAACAAGATAGTGAGTCGAATGATTCGCTCTTGCTGACGGATACGACGAAGGTGAAGGTCTCTTCGAACGGCCACCAGATCACGTTTGATAACCTCTGGAAATTGAATCCAGAGATTGTGAGGGATGTTGGTGATAGGGTAGGGAGTTGAAATTCCATTCAAAAAGACATGCACAGTCTCATCACCGTAATTGTAGAACCAGCCAAATTCAGCCATTTGTGATAGTAAATGAAAAACAAGACTGAATTTGTGATACAAGTGTGATGAGAAGACTAATGTGAAGTGGTTGCATATATAGGCATGAGAATGCCAAGAGACACAAAGATATTGAATGCAGACAGGTAGAATTAATTCTACCTCGTCTCCCTAGACTTTGAAAAAGAATAACAGTCATTGGAAAAGGAATGTACACATGTAACAAGAGTGAACTGTTCAAGGACGAGTGCCATTATGTTTTAACCATAGACTATTAATCTTCCACTTCAACATTTCGAAATTAATCTGAGACTGTTACCAAATTTTACTCACAGATAAGTCAAGTAAAGGGTTAGACTGAAAAATCAGAACTTAGACCTATACCAGAACTTAACAGTCATCAGAACATAATGTCTTAACTCGAACAAGGAATATCTATCTTAGTAAATACTCATACAAGTTCTTAGTTATGAACGTCAGAACTTAATCATCAGAACGTGTAACTAGAACTTGTCCTCAGAATTTGTGCAAAAGTGACACAATGACTGTTGATCTAAAATAACATAGACCACCACAGAAATTTCATCATTCATATGGAGTGATGTGTGTGTGCATTAAGCTAAATAACAGACAAAGAGTAAAGTCTGATCTACTTCAGTACATCTTAGAAATAAGTCATAATTAAAATTTTGCTAAAGAGCTGCCATTATCCTGAAACCTACTGATAAATGAGTTCATGCATGAGTTCACCTCTACTGTTTTTGTGCTAATTTTATGCATCTTTTGAAATTCTATTTTACAGAGGCTTCTCAGTGTAAGTGAGTCACGACTGTTTATCAGAATTTATGCTATTATCAGAGTATTTCTCCAGTAATCATAGAGTGTGAAAAGTCACCAAGAAAATATTTTGCTTTTCTAATGCATATTTACTTAATACCAGCAATGCACTTGGGTCGTCCCTTTCACATTTTTACTCTAGATCTCAAAGGAGTACCTGATATTATTCTTTGATTATTTTTCTTCTTCTTTTGATAAGTGAGGTTTATCAGCACTTAGTACATTCAGCAGTTTTACTAGAATCAGAACTTAAACAGATGAGTAGCATTATTCTAATTTGTGACTTAGTAATAAGATATACAAAGTAAACTTAACTAAGCTCAGTTATCAGAATTTGCTTGTGTCATAAGATTTCCACAGAAATAATTACTTCTTTCATGGGATCATTTGTTTATTGAAGACTAGTAGGTCAGTATCTAGCACAGTTATCCTCATAGGATTGAATAGTTACTGAAACAGACATATCACTTATCAGAGTTTAGAAACATATATCAGACAACAGTCAGTACTTAAAGACATTTATCAATTAATGCACAGAATATACAAAGAGATTAATTCTGTAAATACTGATCATAAAGTCTGATAACATAGAACAAGTTTAAGCAGATTTAGAGAAAGAACCTGAAATCATTCCAAGTTCATTTACCAATTTTGAAAAGGTAGCTTCACACAGTGGTTTTGTGAAGATATCTGCTACTTGTTGATCTGTGGGAACAAAATGCAATTCCACTGTACCTTCATCCACATGTTCCCTGATGAAATGGTACCTGATGCTGATGTGCTTTGTCATAGAGTGTTGAACTGGATTACCTGTCATAGCAATAGCACTTTGATTATCACAGTAAATAGGGATTTTGAAATACGTTAACCCATAATCTAGTAACTGATTCTTCATCCAGAGAATCTGTGCACAGCAGCTTCCTGCATCAATATACTCTGCTTCTGCAGTTGATGTGGAAATTGACTTTTGTTTCTTGCTATACCAAGAAACCAACCTGCCTCCAAGAAATTGGCAGCTACCACTTGTGCTTTTCCTGTCAATTTTGCAACCTGCAAAATCTGCATCTGAGTAACCTATTAATTTAAAATCTGATTCTCTAGGATACCATAATCCTAGATCAGCTGTTCCTTTAAGATACTTAAAGATTCTTTTTACAGCTGTTAAGTGAGGTTCTCTTGGATCTGCTTGAAATCTTGCACAAAGACAGGTAGCAAACATGATATCTGGTCTACTAGCAGTTAGATAGAGAAGTGAGCCAATCATACCTCTGTAATCAGTAATATTTACTGAATTACCAGTATCCTTATCCAGTTTTGTTGCAGTGGCCATGGGAGTGGATGCACTTGAACAGTCTTGCATTCCAAATTTTTTCAGCAAGTTTCTGGTGTACTTAGATTGACAAATAAAAGTTCCTTCTTCACTCTGCTTGACTTGAAGGCCCAGAAAATAACTAAGTTCTCCCATCATACTCATCTGATATCTTGACTGCATTAGTTTGGCAAACTTTTTGCAAAGTTTGTCATTTGGAGACCCAAAAATAATATCATCAACATAAATCTGGATCAAAAGTAAGTCCTTGCCATGGTTGAGATAGAACAATGTTTTGTCAATAGTTCCTCTGTTGAATCCACTTTCCAGAAGAAACTGAGCTAAAGTCTCATACCATGCTCTAGGAGCTTGCTTAAGTCCATAAAGTGCTTTATCAAGCCTGTAGACATAATCTGGATGTTTGGAATCTACAAAGCCTGGAGGTTGTTCAACATATACTTCCTCTTCCAATTCTCCATTGAGAAAAGCACTTTTCACATCCATTTGAAAGACAGTAAACTTTTTGTGAGCAGCATAAGCCATGAATATCCTTATGGCTTCTAACCTAGCAACTGGAGCAAATGTTTCATCATAGTCAATTCCCTCCTGTTGAGAATATCCTTTTGCAACCAGCCTTGCCTTGTTCCTTACAATTATGCCATCACTGTCAGTTTTGTTTCTGAATACCCACTTTGTACCAACAACCGATCTATTCTTGGGTCTTGGCACTAAGGTCCAGACTTTGTTTCTTTCAAATTCATTCAACTCTTCCTGCATTGCTTGCACCCAATCAGCATCTTGAAGAGCTTCTTCCACTTTCTTTGGCTCAGACTGAGAGAGAAAAGAATTATAAAGACATTCATTCGAAGTACCTGTTCTAGTTCTGACACCTGCCTCAGGATTTCCAATTATTAAATCAGGTGTATGTGATTTTGTCCACTTCCTTGCAGATGGAAGATTTTCTCTAGAACTGGATGCTCCCCCATGATTCATGCTGTCTTCGGTTTCATTTTCTGATGCTCCCCCTGAAACTATGCTCTCTGAGTTGGATCCTTCAGTATTTAGATTTTCAGCACTGTCAGTACTTGGCTTATCAGAACTTGACGAATCAGAATTTGAAGAGCCAGATGTATGTTCTGATGCTTCTTGAGATGTGATAATATCTTGAGTATGCTCCCCCTGTATTGGTGCATCTTCCTTTGACGTAGTCACCACAGTTTCAATAACATCAGAGTTTAATCCATCAGAATTTACAGTATCAGGAGTTAGACTGTCAGGACTTGAGGTATCAGAATATGAATCTTCATTTTCAAATCTCAGCTTATCATGATCAATGCAATCTTCAAGTCCAGTGATCTTCTTGTCATCAAAAGAGACATTGATAGATTCCATGACCACTTTTGTTCTCAAATTATAGACTCTGAAGGCTTTTGTAGAAAGTGGATATCCTACAAAGATTCCCTCATCAGCTTTTAGATCAAACTTGGATAGCTGTTCAGGATGAGTCTTGAGAACAAAACACTTACATCCAAATACATGAAAGTATTTGAGATTTGGCTTTTTGTTCTTCACCATCTCATATGGTGTTTTTCCATGCTTGTTAATGAGTGTTGCATTTTGAGTAAAATAAGCAGTCTGCACAGCTTCAGCCCAGTAATAGGTTGGAAGCTTTGCTTCTTCAAGCATTGTTCGTGCAGCTTCAATTAGAGTTCTATTCTTCCTTTCAACAACTCCATTTTGCTGTGGAGTTCCAGGAGCAGAAAATTCCTGCTTTATTCCATGATTTTTGCAGAACTCTTCCATTATCAAATTCTTGAATTCAGTGCCATTATCACTCCTCAAAATTTTCACAGAATCTTTGATCAATTTATCCAGATGTTTGACATGATCAATCAGGATAGATGCAGTTTTACTTTTTGTGTGCAAGAAATACACCCATGTGTATCTGGTGAACTCATCTACTATGACCAACGCATATTTCTTCTTTGCAATAGACATGACATTCACTGGACCAAATAGATCAACATGAAGTAGATAATAAGGCTCAAGAATTGATGATTCAGTCTTGCTCTTGAACGAAGATTTTCTTTGTTTAGCCTTCTGACATGAGTCACAAAGACCATCAGGAACAAACACTGATTTTGGCAGTCCTCTCACAAGATCTTTCTTGATCAGTTCATTTATCTTGTTGAAGTTTAAATGAGAGAGTTTCTTGTGCCAATTCCAGCTTTCTTCAGTTGAGGCTCTACTCACTAAACAGATTGCAGAACCATCAGAACTTGTTGAAAGCTTAGCTTCATAAATGTTACCACGCCTGAATCCCTTCAGAACAATTTTTCCTTTAGATTTACTAACTATTTCACAATGTTCTGCAAAGAAATCAACATGATAACCTCTGTCACAGATTTGACTTATACTCAGTAAGTTGTGTTTAAGTCCTGAGACCAGAGCTACATCTTTAATAATGACATTCCCAAGATTGATATTGCCATATCCCAAAGTTTTTCCAATGTTGCCATCTCCATAAGAAACACTTGGGCCAGCTTTCTCCACAAAGTCTGATAGCAGGGCCTTATTTCCAGTCATATGTCCTGAACATCCACTGTCCAGAACTAAAATATTTTTCCTGTTGCCCTGCAATCAAAAAGACCACTAATTATTAGTTTTAAGGACCCAGACTTGCTTGGATCCTTTGGCCTTTTTAGGTTTGTTAACATTTGCAGCGGATTTAACATCAGATTTTATGTTAACAGTTTTCTTATCAGAACTTATACTAGAAGGAACAACAGAAACTTTCTTTAAAGAAGGTTTTATTTGATAATAATCATAGTACAAACTATGATATTCCTTACAAGTATAAATGGAATGCCATAAACTACCACAATGAAAACAAGGATTTTGTGGTTTGTATCTAACAGACTGACTCTTAACTCCTGACTTTGTAGATAAGGAGTTAATATTCTTATTCTTCCTGCAAAAAGAAGCCAGATGGTTAGAACTTCCACAGTTATGACATGCTTTCCTAGGAGCATCAGGAACAGATTTATAGTTATTGCTTTTATTCACACCTTCCTTTCCATTCCTGTTTTTCCTAGGTGATTTTACCTTGTTTGCATTCTTAACATCTTTCAGCTTATGCTTAAGCTGCTTCTTTGTCATTAAGCCTATGTTAACTTCAGCTGTCTTTTCCTGTTTTAGTTTGTCAGAAGCTAATTCCTTTTTAACTTCTGATTTCTCATTTTCGGATTTTTCAGTTACAAACTTAACAGGTTTTAACTTCGGCTTTTGCTTATCAACAGGCTTAATTTCTACAGTTCCTTTTTTATTTTCTCCATAGCCTAAGCCCTCTTTCCAGTTTCCACTGCTTAGCAAATTTTGAGTTGTTTTGCCAGAGTTAGTCCAAGTTCTGATAATCTCTCTCTCCTTTTCTAACTCAGTTTTTAGAGATTCATTCATTTTTAGCACTTCATCCCTAACATAAAAAGCATCATCTCTATCCTGCTGAGTTTGATGAAACATGACTAACTCTTTTTCTAAGAAATCATTTCTTTTCCTAAAAGCAAGATTTTCAGAAGTTAATCTTTCACATGTTAAAGTTTGATCTCTATAACTAACAAACATGGTTTTAAGATATCTTCTCAACTCATTAATATTATCAGTATGAAAAGCATAAGTAGTCTGAGGTACCTTTGTTTCAGCAGCTTCAGAACTGCTCTCAGAACTTGATTTATCAGCATTTGCCATCAATGCATAGTTCTCCTCACTTTCAGAGTCTGAGGTGTCTGTCCAGCTTTTCTGCTTTGTGACAAGAGCTTTGCCTTTGTCATTCTTGGTCTTCTTGCAATCAGGAGATATGTGGCCTTTCTCACCACAATTATAACATTTAACATTAGCGTAATCTCCTCTGTCAGACTTTCCTCCTCTTCCTTCAGATCTTCTGAAATTCTTCTTATCAGAACTTATGCCTTTCCTGGAAAACTTCTTTCCCTTCCTGAACTTCCTGTATGCAATCTTTGTGATTCCTTTCACCATAAGAGCACGCAGCTTCATCATCTCCTCATCAGCATCAGTTTCAGGCAATCTTTCAGAATCTGAGTCATCATCACTCTCAGAACTTGATGACTCAGTATCAGATTTTATGATAAGAGCTTTACCCTTATCTTTCTTTGAGGAAGGTGGTTTGGGGGATTCCTCTTCAACCTTGAGAGCAACTGTCCTTGACTTTCCTCCTTTCCTCTTGCTTCTTTGTTCCATCTCAAGTTCATGAGTCTTGAGCATTCCATAGATTTCATCAAGAGTTGTTTCATCAAGATTGTAGTTGTCTCTTATTGTTGTTGCCTTCAAATCCCAACTTTCAGGAAGAGCTAACAGGAATTTGAGGTTTGTATCTTCAAGATCATACTCCTTATTTACTAATGATAAGTCATTCAAGAGTTTGACAAATCTATCATATACATCAGTCAATGACTCATTAGTCCTAGAGTCAAAGTGTTCATACTCTTGAGTGAGTATTGTCTTCCTGTTCTTCTTAACTGTTTCAGTTCCTTGACACCTTGTCTCCAGTGCATCCCATATCTCCTTAGCAGTCTTGCAGTTGATTACCCTGTTTGACATTACATTATCAATGGCACTATGCAATAAGTGACGTACCTTGGCATCCTTAGCAATAGATGCTATATCTTCAGCAGTGTAATCATTCTTTTCCTTTGGTACGGTCATTGCTGCTTCACCTGCAACTACAACAGCGAGCTTGGTAGGTTTGTGAGGCCCTTCCTTGATTCTATCAAGGTATTCTGGATCTGTTGCTTCCAGAAACATGGTCATCCTTACCTTCCATATGGGATATTCAGATGGTCTCAACATGGGAACTCTGATAGTCTCATATCGACTCTGAGTTGATGTCTTTGATAATTCCTCAGTTTTGGTAGGCTTAGTTGGAGTTTCTGTGTCAGACATGATTGTGTTTGGATCTTTAACTGTATGTGTGTTAACAGATAGCTCTGATACCACTTGTTAGGTCACACTTTCACTGTAGAGGGGGTGAATACAGTTTTTATTACAATCAAATCAAACTTCAAGAACTTATGTAACAGAAAACAAACTTTATTTAAACAATAAACTCTGTTACAATCTGGAACTGTTATCTCTCAGTGATGAACAAAATATCACGAGAGCTGCTAGGGTTATAATAAATAATATTCTCGATAATGATAACACTTATAGTGTAAACCCTATGTCTGTGTTTATATACTACACAGTTACAAGATAATCGCTAATTGATATGTAATATAATTCTGCTTCCTAAAATATATCAATCAGATATCTTCTATTCCAAGTATTCCATTCTTCACGGAATTCCTTCTTCATGCATATCTCTTCTTATGTTTATCTTGATCTTCTTAACTTTAATCAGCTACTGTCCTTATCTGATCGTCCTTCAGCACTAAAGTTCTGATATCTATCTCCTGATAACATAAGTACTGATATCCCTTAAGTTCTGACTTCCAGTATAAGTACTGATCAGTTAAGTACTGATTTGTTCTGTTCAAATAAGATCTGAAATCTAAACATAAAACATATTAGCCATGACATTATCAAATATATCTAACAGCTTGGCAAGGCATTTTTATAGTGAGTGGAGAAAGTCAGATTCCAGCAAAAAGAAGTTTGAGCCTATTGATTACAAACATAAATATTTTTAGTTGCTTAAGAAAAAGGAAAGGGCTTTCATTACACAGGAAAATGACTGGGAAGCTGATGGATTGGATGAAGATGAGGATGTAAGATATGTCAATCTAGCCCTGATGGCCAAGCCTGATGAAACATAAACAAGTTCTTCAAGTAATCAGGTAATCACCACTAACCTAGCATATTTATCTAAAGCTGAGTATAATGATGCAATCAATGACATGTCTACAGAATTATATCACTTCCGCATTACACTTAAGTCCCTCACTAAGGAAAATGCTAAAATTAAAGAAAATAATTTGTTTTTAAGTGAGAGGAATAATGTGCTAGAGTCTCGGTTTATTGAATTTGAAAAATTGATAATTGAGTGTAAGATTGCTAAGGATGAATTGACCGAGTCCTTGAAGAAAGAAGAGATTTTACAGAAGCAGCTTGAACGAGAACATGAAGTGATTAAAGCATGGAAATCATCCAGAGATGTCCATGCTCAAATCACTAAAGTTCAAGGTATTGAGTCCTTTTGTGATGCATCCTGGAAAAAGAGTAAGGAGAAGCTGAAATCCAATCTGGTTGAAGGATTACTAACAGATGTGGACTCAAAGGATGATGAGAATCATCCGTCGGATAATCAAAAGAATTATCCATCGAGTGATAAAGAGCCACATCCATCGCCTGTGAGCAAACTTGTGAGTAAAGCCAAGCTTGCTAAGTTAAATGAAAAATATGGACCTGTTTCCAAAAACTTTGTTTCAGGAAAATCAAGTCGAGTGAAGAAGGAGAAGAAAGTTAATGTTGGTCATCTGTCCATTAAGCAATTGAATGACATATTAGGAAAGATTGAGGTTAAAATAGAAACTAAAATGAAAAACAATAGAAATGGGAAAGTAGGGATTAACAAACATAACAACTACACACCTGATAAGTATGCTCCAAGAAAAATCCGTGTTAAGTATGGTAATGTTAATCATTTGTCTGTTAATTGCAAACTTGCCATGCCTACTCCTATATCTGTACCCTCTTCTTTTCCCAACGTGAATGCCATGCCTTGTATGCCTATGCATGCTATGTCTGCTCAGAATAAGAATGCACAATTTTCTAATATGCCATTTGCACCTAATCCTTATTATGCTGCATTTAGTATGCTACAAATGCCATTTAGCATGCCTTACTGGAATAACATGTTTACAAACATCATGCCTTTTCCTGTTAATCAAAATGTGCAAGATAATTTTGTTCAAATGACTGGTTTCAAAGGTTCAACTCAAATGACTAAGGATGAATCAGAAATTCCCAAGTCAAATGAGATCAAACCTAAGAAACCAAAGAAGAAAGCTAACAAGGCAGGACCCAAGGAAACTTGGGTACCAAAATCAACTTGATTTGGTTTTGATGTGTGCAGGGAGACAGAAAGAATCTTTGGTACCTGGATAGTGGCTATTCAAGGCACATGACTGGAGATTCTACCCTGCTCACAGTGTTCAAGGAGAGAGCTGGCCCAAGTATTACTTTTGGAGATGACAGAAAGGGTTATATTGTGGGATATGGCTTAATTTCAAAAGACAATGTCATCATTGAAGAGGTTGCCCTAGTGGATGGTCTCAAGCACAATCTGTTGAGTATCAGCCACCTTTGTGATAAGGGCAATTCATTAACCTTCAATTCAGAAGCCTGTGTTAAGACAAACAAAAGAAGCAACAAAGTGGTTCTCACTAGAGTGAGAAAAGGAAATGTGTATCTAGCTGACTTCAACTCATCTAATGCAGAATCTGTCACTTGTCTTCTCAATAAAACAATTCAAGATGAAAGTTGGCTATGGCACAAGAAGCTATCCCATCTAAACTTCAAGACCATGAATGAACTTGTCAAGAAAGAACTGGTTAGAGGCATTCCTCAAGTGGAGTTTTCTAAGGATGGATTGTGTGATGCATGCCAAAAGGGAAAGCAGACTAAAGCATCATTCAGAACGAAGCTTGATTCAACAATTGAAGAACCTTTGCAATTGCTACGTATGGATTTATTTGGACCAGTCAATGTGTTGTCCATTTCAAGGAAAAGATTTTTCCTAGTAATTGTAGATGATTTCTCAAAGTTTTCTTGGACATATTCCCTTAAGTCCAAAGATGAAGCTGGTGAAATCATCATCAGTCACATAAGGCAAGTCAATAATTATCCTGATTTCAAGGTAAGAAGAATCAGGAGTGAAAATGGAACTGAGTTCAAGAATTCTGTGATGAAATCATTTTGTGAAGAGAATGTGATAATGCATGAGTTTTCTGCAGCAAGAACTCCACAACAAAATGGAGTAGTGGAAAGAAAGAACAGATCTCTTATTGAAGCTGTAAGGACAATGCTTGAAGAATCAAAGTTACCAACATATTTTTGGGCTGAAGCTGTGAATACTGCTTGCTAAACTCAGAATATTTCTTTGATTAATCAAGAAAAGTGTATGACACCCTACCAATTGTTCAAGAACAAGAAACCAACCCTAAATTTTCTTCATGTCTTTGGCTACAAATGTTTTATCTTGAGGAATCAAACTAATCAACATGGGAAGTTTGATGCTAAAGTAGATGAAGGAATTTTTGTTGGATATGCTGTGGGAAAAGCATACAGAGTCTACAATCTTAGAACCAACATTGTTATGGAATCAATACATGTTGTGTTTGATGATAAAAAGATTGAAGGACTGCAAGATGAAGATTCTCATGAAATCTTTAAGTTTGATAATGTGGAGATGGTTAGTGATGACAGTGATGATGAAAGTGATCAAGAAACATTGAATAAGGCTAATGCAAAAAAAAATCTATAACTAATGAAGCACATAATTCAAAATCTGTTGAGTTACAAAATGCTTCATCCGTCGGGAGACAATCTGCCTTATCCGTCGGGAGACAATCAGCTTCATTCGTCAGGACACAAAGTGCACCATTCGTCGGGTCATCAAGAGAAGCTGGAAGTCAGAATAGATCACTTACAGATAGCTCTCCTTTCTCAAATCAAAGATTCACAAACTCAGGGGGAGTTTCTAATAATCAAAACTTAGTCACATATCAAGACAACAATGAGGCCTCTTCTTCTAGAGCTAATCTACCTTAACAAAGAAAATGGACTAAGGATCACCCTTTTGAGCTCATCATTGGTGATGCATCTTCTAGAGTTCAAACAAGGAGTGTAACTCAAGAAGAATGTCTATGTAGCAGCTTCTTATCTAATGAAGAACCGAAGAAGGTAGAAGAAGCTTTGTTGGATCCTGATTGAATTTTAGCTATGCGGGAGGAGCTAAACCAATTTGAAAGGAATAAAGTATGGAAACTGGTACCCAAGCCTAAAGGAAAGAATCCAATGGACACCAAATGGGTATTCGGAAACAAGATGGATGAAAATGGCATAGTAGTCAGGAGCAAAGCTATATTGGTTGATAAGGCTATTGTCAATAAGAAGGAATAGATTTTGATGAAACTTTTGCTCCTGTTGCAAGACTTGAAGCCATCAAAATTTTCTTAGCCTATGCAGCTCATGCCAATTTCAAGGTCTATCAAATGGATGTCAAAAGTGCTTTTCTGAATGGAGATTTGGAGGAGGAAGTCTATGTTAGTCAGCCTCCTGGTTTTGAAGATTCAAATTTCCCAAATCATGTCTACTATCTTTTGAAAGCACTTTATGGACTGAAGCAAGCACCTAGAGCCTGGTATGACATTTTATCAAAGTTTCTTTTGGAAAATCACTTCACAAGAGGTACTGTTGATAAAAATTTATTCTTGAAGTTTGATCTAATGGATTACACATCTGCAAAAATTCCCATGGCCACTGGAACTAAGCTTGAATTAAACACTACTGAAAAGTCTGTGGATATTTCAAGCTATAGGGGTATGGTTGGCTCACTTCTGTACTTAACAGCTAGTAGGCCAGATATAATGTTTGCTACTTGTCTTTGTGCTAGATTTTAGGATGATCCTGGAGAATGCCACATAGTAGCTATTAAGAGAATTTTCAGATATCTCAAGGAAACACCAAAACTTGGCCTTTGGTACCCTGGAGATTTTGGTTTTGATCTAACTGGTTATTCAGATGCAAATTATACAGGTTGTAGAATAGACAGATGAAGTACAACAGGAACCTGTCAATTTTTAGGGAATAAGCTTGTGTCCTGGTTCAGTAAAAAGCAAAATTCAGTTTCTACTTCTAAATCTGAAGCTGAATATATTGCTGCTGGTAGTTGTTGTGCAGAGATGTTTTGGATGAAAACCAATTGTTGGACTATGGTCTACAAGTGGAAAGAATTCCCATTTTCTATGATAACACAAGTGCTATCACACCCCAATTTTAACAAAAGATACTCTACGAATAATCACAATAGTTAACAAAAGAAAATATATATACTGAATCCAAGATATTACAGTTTAGGGTTTGGAACAACCCAATACTATTAACTTTTACAACCTGATTTCAATATCAAGTCCTCACACAAAACGATCACTAATCTACCTGAGCTCGAACATATGAATCGACATCACAAGTCTTACGTGTTTTCTGCTTGAATCTAACCATATCTGCTAGCTGAAATATCAGGCTGAAAGCAAGTAGTGAGCCAAATGCTCAACAAGTGCTATAATATACATAAACAAGAATGAAAAAAAATAACAATGGAAATGAAAGATTCAACAATATAGTAACAATAGATAAACTTTCAGGGTGATTGTAACACCCCCAAATCCGGGGTCGGGGATCCGGGTTGTCACGAGTTCCATTTCCCTTAATAACACTTAATCTTAATAAAAAACCAACTACTGCGAACTCTGACCCCCACAATATACACACACATACACCACAAGTTATAGTCTCAAAAATGAATACCAAAAATAACACAAGTCATTTTATTCCACAATTATAAGTCATTATACCTCAAAAGGATTTCTGAATAAATTTACATATTCTTTGCTATTATTACAATTCATAAATATACATAAGTCTGGTACACCAAAAGTTGAAAGCCTAGCCTATTAGTAGTTCCTACCTCAGCTACAACAGCATCAACGCCTATAGGAAACTGCGGAATGTTTCCTAACCGCTCACGCATTGGGAGCTTGATCCTGTTCATCTTGTCTACCTGTTGTTGTGTGATGAAAGAAGAAAGCAAGGGTGAGCAACAAGCCCACCGAAATAATATGTATAATAATTAACAATATATGAGCATTCTCATAGTACTCATGAAAGTCTTGGTCAAGAAGAAATGAACCAAGTTTGTTATCTTAATGCGACAAAGTCACAAAATATTTAGTATATATATACATATATACTTCTCAAATCTTTAAAATCCTCTAACATGTATAATATACACAGAGTTCCAGTTTATAACTGTATAAAATATCGTTGCAAGGCGATCTCATATATCTAACCTTGTCTCAATGTTTTTCTGAAAATCTTTGTCATGCATAAGGTAATCATTTACTACATATAAGTTGAAAAGATGAAGTTACAAGATACTCCAATACACTTATATCTTTTCCGAATACTACTTGAACTACCACCGTTCAAGTTATAATTAGTTTCAAAAGTTCATCACACAGATGAGACTACAAGATAAGACTTGAATAGATTCAATCTTTGAAATATTATTGAATGAAATGAAGTTATGAGATGCTTCATTAAGTCCCGATATATATATCCATATATATATATATATCTCATACATTTCCTGAAAACCTCTGTCATGTAAAGTATGAACAGAGTTGTAATATCCAATGAATTTGGAAAGAAAATAATTTTGGCATAAACCTAATATCTTGCTGATCAGGCAAAGATAGCCATTAATTAACCTTTTCTACTAGTAGATGGATGAATCCCCCACCGGTCATCGCCCTGGCCGCATTAGGACCTTGTGCTGGACCGCCACCCGGCCTCTTACGCGTTGATGGACTGCCACCCAGCCACTTACACTTTGATAGACCGTACCCCGGCCTATCGCTTATGCCGGCTCAATTAGATGGACTTATTGTTGGATTTTAATCGCAGCGGAGGCATGGTAAAACACTTTTACACATACAAAATCCAAATAAAAGCATATAAATCGTGATTAAAACATATGGATCGAATACTAACCTTTAATAGCGATCCAAAAGCAACGATCGGAGATCCTTAGCAGCTGCTCCTCAAACGTGAAGCACTCCACCGGTATCCACCAAGAAAACGACGTTAAGGAGGAGGAGGAGGTGGAGAGAATTAGGTTTTCTAAAAACTTTTGGGTTGGGGTTAGAACAAAAATAGGGTTTATAATAGTATATTTATAGGCAAAATTTTCAGCTGAAATTTTCCCATAAATATTATTATTATTATCCCATTTATTATTCTCATTAATAATTAAAACACCTTTTAATTATTAATCCTTTTTCTAAACACTTTAGAAATAATTCTCTCTCTTAATTTAATTTCCAAAAATTAAATTCTTAATTAATAATATTAAGAACTTTTCTTAATTAATTTATAATCAATTAAATCTCATTTAATCAATTATTAAATTTGCCAATTAATTATTTATTTTACAAATAAATAATTATTAGCCATTATTAATTAATTCCTCCACCATTAAATCAATCTCCTTTTATGGTGTGACCATGTAGGTTCAATATTAATCCGGTAGTAGAAATAAATAATAATAAAACTATTTTATCATTATTTATATAAATTCTCTAATTTATTAAATATGATTAATTAATTAATCATATTTATTCTACATCGTGAGGGATACTTTTCAGCATATCGCGACTATCCGGATAATATGAATTCACTGCTTAGAATACCAAGAACCTATTCAGTGAATAGTTACCGTACAATAAACTCCTTCTACCCTACAATGTCCTGATTAAATACAAGGCATGGATCTCGTGTCAAGCCTACCTAATTTAATCACTTGCTTTCCCATTTACTATGCTTAGTTCTATGCAAATTAGAAACTCCTTTCTAATTTCATTCACTCTGGCCAGAGATTCCTGAACTAGCATAAGTGGATCAGCCTTGAACATTCGCTTCCTTCACTGGAAGGGGTAGATCCTTTATTGATCATACACTATCTTCGTGTACAAATTCCTATACCCAGTAGAGCCCTAATAATTGTCCCTGGAGACTAAGAACTAAACCAAAGCATAGTTCAGTGTACACAAGATGACTATGATGACCTCAAGTCTAAGGATCCTTATACAACTATCACTATGTGAACAACTGCTGACACGTGAGTGAACTCCATCAGTTGTTCAGCTGTGTGAGTCATGTTCAGTGAACTTATTCTATAATAAGCACCTACATACTAGCTATAGTGTTACCACACAAATGTCTATGAGAACAGACATCCTTCATAATGAAGCAAGCATAGTATGTACCGATCTTTGCGGATTATTAATTACCAGTTAGTAATCCTATGATCAGGAACTATTTAAGTTTAGAGTTATCATCTTTTAGGTCTCACTATTATGATCTCATCATAATCCATAAAAAGCTTTACTCTAAACTATGGGATATCTTATTTAAACACTTAAATAGATAAAGCCCGTATTAAAAACAAAACAAGTCTTTTATTAATATCAATGAAATTAAAACAGATTACACAGGAAGTTATTCCTAAATCCTAATACATGATTGGACTTAGGACATATTCCTTTCAATCTCCCACTTGTACTAAAGCCAATCACTCTGGTATCTAATACCCATCTAGTCTTTATGATGATCAAAATGACTTTCAGAAAGTAGCTTTGTGAGTGGGTCTGCTATGTTGTTATGTGTGTCAATTCTATTTCAATACAACACAAGAAATGTTATCGCGCTCCCACTAACCCTTTTGTAGACACATGGTTCATCTACGTTTTTCATAAAACCAAACTCTTTGATTGTCTCATCAAAATAGATGTTCCATCTACGAGAAGCTTGCTTTAAACCACATATGGTTCGCAGCAGCTTACACACTAGGTTTTCATTTTTCTTGGAAAGAAAACCATCTGGCTATTTTCCAGATATCGTAGTCGTAGTAAGCAGCATTCGCAAGCAAAATCCGCACTGATTTTAATAGGGCTACAGGTAAAAGGTTTCATCAAAGTCAATCCATTGCCTTTGTTTGAATCCTTTTCCCAAAAGCCTGGCCTTAAAGGTCTCCACCTGGCCATCTGCTCTAATCATTCTTTTGTATCCCGTATACATAGATTTCATTCTGGATTTCATGGCACTATGCCATTTCTCTGAGTCAACACTACTCATAGCCTCATTATAGGTCACAGGGTCGTCATCATCAATGATCGACAACTCATTGTCATTCTCAATGACAAGGCCATATTACCTCTCAGGTTGGCGAGACACTCTCCCTGACCTACGAATGGGCTGTTCCACAGAAGGTTGTTCAGTCAGAACAGGTGTTTCCACTTGATCCGTAGTAGTTTGTGCTTCTTGAACTTCATCAAGTTCAATTTTGCTCCCACTGTTTCCTTCAAGGATAAACTCATTTTCCAAGAAGGTAGCATGTCTGGAGACAAACACCCGATGATCGGTGTAAAAGTAATACCCTAAAGTCTCTTTAGGATATCCCACAAAACTATATTTTACGGATCGATATTCCAGCTTATCTGGGTCAACTTACTTGACATAAGCTGGACATCCCCAAATCTTAATGTGTTTAAGACCCGGTTTCCTTTCTTTCCATATCTCATACGGAGTTTGAGGAACATATTTGGAAGGCACCTTATTCAGTAAATGTGCTGAGGTTTCCAATGCATAACCCCATAGGAATACTGGAAGATTCTCATAGCTCATCATGGACCGAACTATGTCTAACAAAGTTCGATTTCTCCTTTCAGATACCAATCTGGAGGAGTCCACTGGGAGACTATACCATTTACTTTGAGATAATCCAGAAACTCTCCATTCAAGTATTCACCACCTCGATCTAATCGAAGAATTATAATACTATGTTTGGTTTATTTCTCCACTTCATACTTATACTCTTTGAAATTTTCAAAGGCTTCAGACTTTTGTTTCATCAAACACATATCCGAATCTAGATCTATCATCTATGAAAGTAATGAAGTATGAAAATCCACCCATGGCTTGCTTAGACATTGGTCCACATACACCTGTGTGTACCATTCCTAGCAAATTTGCAGCCCTCTCTCCATGTCTACTAAATGGAGACTGCAGTGCCACAATGAAGTGAGATTTTCATCATCCCTTTTCTTTTATTAGTTTGTTCAATCTGAAGTAAATTATGTCACATTTATACAGACCATTATTTAAAGTACCACGTCCATAAAGAATATTATCTCTAAGAATAGAACATTCATTATTCTCAATAATAAATGAAAATCCAGCCAAGTCTAACATGGGAATAGAAATAATATTTCTCACAATCGAGGGAACAAAATAACAATTATTTAAAACAATAGTCTTGCCCGTAGGCATATGTAAATGAAATGATTCTACATCTTTAGCAGCAACTCTTGCTCCATTTCCCATCAGTAGAATCACCTCCTCTTCCTCAAGAGTCCTACTTCTCCTTAGTCCCTGCAATAAATTGCAGATATGAGAACCACAGGTGGTATCTAATACCCAAGTAGAAATTTGATTTAATGACATATTCACTTCTACCATGAACATACCTGAATCAGAAGCGGCAGTCTCACTACCCTTCATCTTTTTCAATTCTGCAAGGTAAACCTTGCAGTTCCTCTTCCAGTGCCCCACCTTGTTATAGTGAAAGCAAATAACTTTGCTCTTGGGGTCTTCAGCTTTTGGTGGAACCGGCATTTTCTCACCTACTTTCTTCTTCTTGGAAGGGTTCCTCTTCCTTTTCTTAGGATTGGAACCTTCACCAATTAGAAGAACAGAACACTTCTTAGGGGGGAATTCGATTCCGCAGTCTTCAACATGTTGTGGAGTTCAGGCAGGCTAACATCCAACTTATTCATGTGAAAGTTCACAACAAACTGCGAGAACGAACTCGGAAGTGATTGCAAGACCAAGTCTTGGCTCAGCTCCCCATCCATGGCAAAACCAAGTTGTCCAAGATGTTTAATCAAATTGATCATCTTAAGTACATGGTCATTCACAGATGATACCTCAGATATCCTACAACCGAACAACTCCTTCGATATCTCATATCGAGCTGTCCTCCCCGCCACATCATACAACTCTTGTAGATGCATGAGGATAGTGTGAGCATCCATTGCTCATGTTGCTTCTGTAGCTCAATGTTTATGGAAGCTAGCATGATACATTGAGCAACATTTGCATCATCTATCCACTTACAATACACAACATGTTCATCATTATGTGCATCACTAGCAGGTTCAGTAGGCTTAGGTGAGTCAATCACGTATTCCAGCTTCTCAATCCTGAGAACAATTCTCAAGTTTCGAAGCCAGTCAGCATAATTAGGACCAGTCAATTTGTGAGCATCCCGTATGCTCCTGAGTGATAGTGCAGAAGACATAATGTATATTGTAAATCTGTAAATGATAAACACATAACAACACTTAGCAAATATTCGATTTCATTTTAAAATACTATATGAATCGGGTCTTTATTCATAAGTGGCTCCCACTAGTTTACCTAATTTATTCAACCCCCTACGAGAAAAAATAAGCATTCATAATGCTAGTGGGAATAGGGATCCTACATTCCATTACACAACCCCGGCTGTGGCACGAAACGCCATGTAATGTTCAATAGGCAGACAACTCTTGTCAATTACATCTAATGTTATTCCCTAATCAAACTTTAGCCTCTTGAATAATTGAGTCACGACATGTGGCACGACAAACTCAATATTCTAAGTCAAGTCTAACCCAACATTCGGTACAAATGAATCAGTCCCCAAAGGCCCACGGCTGTGGCACGTAACGACCTTTAGATTCTTATTCAATGTACACATCTCTATGCAATAGACAAGTATTTCTTATTTCGAAATCAAAGCCATCGGCTGTGGCACGAAACGGCAATGATTTAAAAATAAGAACTACTTTCTATCATGTTGGAAGGCTATGACCGACACAAGCCCGTTGTGTCATTGGCCAATTACTACTTGATATTATTTAATTTTAGAGGGATTATATTACGTTACAATCATAATCATATTATAAAGAGATTCTTCCTTTTAAATTAAATATTTCAAATCAATAATCAATAATCAGATGATTCCCAGATCGGGTGGAGCATTGTCAAGAGGCGTCGCTTAATAACCCTTTCTTACAGATAGAAATCTGTTGTTGACAGAATCATCCTTTCTCTCATATCGAAAATTCATATTCAATTACGTGTTTCAAACACAAGAATCTCATGATTGTATTCATAATATTATTATTAAGGTTATGAAACAATTTCACTATACTAGGCAGTCTAACAAACGCCTTATGTTCATTTAAGTTCACCTAAATCTATCATCGCATGATAAACTAAGCATATATCACATATATAAACATGAATAAACATCAAGCTAGGCATGTTATATCATATAGTATATTAGTCTAAGCAATATACATCTCTATGTATCACATGAAGCACTTAAAAGCAATTCAAACGATCAAAAACAGCTTTAAAACACTTCTGTTAGCTATAAACAGTTCGAAACAATTTCATAAAATATCATATAATATACCATTAGAAGCGTCTCGAAAAGACGAATCCAACGGCACCAAAATTGCCCAAATCTGAGCTAGCACGCGCCCTCACGCGCCGAAACAAGGTCCCCCACGCGCGGCCCGCGCACACGCGCTGTCAGGCGCGTGTCAGAACTCCGCCCACGCGCGCCCACTCGCCCACGCGCTTCACGCGCCCATAACCCTACGCTGACGTCAGCATGATGTCATCTGATGACGTCAGCATGACATCAGCATGACGTCAGCATGACGTCACCAGCGCGTGTCTACCACGCGCCGCGCGTGGCACGCCAGCGCGTGAGCCTCACGCGCGCGTGGTCGACGCGCGGCCCTCCCCCTTTCTGCGATTCGCCGCCGCCTGACATCGTCTCGATTGCCGTGCCTGACATTCTCTGTCTTTGCTTGTTTCCGTGCAGCAGCACAACATAGCAGATATACAAACATATATATATATACAACAGAATATACATATATATACTTATTTAATTACGAATTGTAATTGCAACAACTTCAAAAATTCATAATAAAAAATCTATACATCATAAAATTATGAAAAAAATACCCAGACGATCTACAACACTTGTAGAACCCAGATTAACATTCAAAATTATTCTGAGAAATGATTTCTCATCAGACAAAATTAATCCATGATATAACTTGTAAAAATCATAATTAATTCATACAAGCACATAAAATTCTGAAATTTTTACCACAGATCTATATGCATACAACCTAAGCTCTGATACCATTGTTGGATTTTAATCGCAGTGGAGGCATGGTAAAACACTTTTACACATACAAAATCCAAATAAAAGCATATAAATCGTGATTAAAACATATGGATCGAATACTAACCTTTAATAGCGATCCAAAAGCAAAGATCGGAGATCCTTAACAGCTGCTCCTCAAACGTGACGCAATCCACCGGTATCCACCAAGAAAATGACGTTAAGGAGGAGGAGGAGGTGGAGAGAATTAGGTTTTCTAAAAACTTTTGGGTTGGGGTTAGAATAAAAATAGGGTTTATAATAGTATATTTATAGGCAAAATTTTCAGCTGAAATTTTCCCATAAATATTATTATTATTATCCCATTTATTATTCTCATTAATAATTAAAACTCCTTTTAATTATTAATCCTTTTTCTAAACACTTTAGAAATAATTCTCTCTCTTAATTTAATTTCCAAAAATTAAATTCTTAATTAATAATATTAAGAACTTTTCTTAATTAATTTATAATCAATTAAATCTCATTTAATCAATTATTAAATTTGCCAATTAATTATTTATTTCACAAATAAATAATTATTAGGCATTATTAATTAATTCCTCCACCATTAAATCATTCTCCTTTTATGGTGTGACCCTGTAGGTTCAATATTAAGCCAGTAGTAGAAATAAATAATAATAAAACTATTTTATCATTATTTATATAAATTCTCTAATTTATTAAATATGATTAATTAATTAATCATATTTATTCTACATCGTGAGGGATACTTCTCAGCATATCGCGACTATCCGGATAATATGAATTCACTGCTTAGAATACCAAGAACCTATTCAGTGAATAGTTACCGTACAATAAACTCCTTCTACCCTACAATGTCCTGATTAAATACAAGGCATGGATCTCGTGTCAAGCCTATCTAATTTAATCATTTGCTTTTCCATTTACTATGCTTAGTTCTATGACAATTAGAAACTCCTTTCTAATTTCATTCACTCTGGCCAGAGATTCCTGAACTAGCATAAGTGGATCAGCCTTGAACATTCGCTTCCTTCACTGGAAGGGGTAGATCCTTTATTGATCATACACTATCTTCGTGTACAAATTCCTATACCCAGTAGAGCCCTAATAATTGTCCCTGGAGACTAAGAACTAAACCAAAGCATAGTTCAGTGTACACAAGATGACTATGATGACCTCAAATCTAAGGATACTTGTACAACTATCACTATGTGAACAACTGCTGACACGTGAGTGAACTCCATCAGTTGTTCAGCTGTGCGAGTCATGTTCAGTGAACTTATTCTATAATAAGCACCTACATACTAGCTATAGTGTCACCACACAAATGTCTATGAGAACAGACATCTTTCATAATGAAGCAAGCATAGTATGTACCGATCTTTGCGGATTATTAATTACCAGTTAGTAATCCTATGATCAGGAACTATTTAAGTTTAGAGTTATCATCTTTTAGGTCTCACTATTATGATCTCATCATAATCCATAAAAAGTTTTACTCTAAACTATAGTATATCTTATTTAAACACTTAAATAGATAAAGCCCGTAATAAAAACAAAACAAGTATTTTATTAATATCAATGAAATCAAAACAGATTACACAGGAAGTTATTCCTAAATCCTAATACATGATTGGACTTAGGACATATTCCTTTCACTTACTTCCCGAATGTTGGGTAAGTAATCAATTCATTTATCAAGACAGCAACCTCGTTGCGAATATAAAATACACCACAGAGCCGGATCCCTTAATTTTAAGCGAGTATTTAAATCCCCTTTGAAAGGAAGATCTTAAATTTGAAAACGAGTTTTAGGATCCGCTCTAAATTTTAAATCCATTTTCAAGACTCGAAAACATTTTTAAGAATATTTGGAGTAATGCTGATTTAATAAAATAAATCAGTCCCAATATGTTGGAAAATATCTGAATATTATTATTTAAATAATATTCCCATAAAGGATAATCTTTATAAAAATAATTGAAGTAGAAGTTTTAAAACTCACACATGAAATGAATAATAAATAACCAAAGATATACTTATAGGAAAGTACGATCTTTATTTGAATAATCGAAAATAAGTTTGATTATTGAAACATTATTCTTTAATAAAATAAAGAATATTATTTAATAAAAGAAGCGGAGTCATAAGTCCTCGAATGAATATACAAAATAATATTCACTAAATAAAATAAAGTTATCGAATAAACCTTATTCGATTAATAGTTTTGAAAACTATATCTATATATATATAAATATATATATATATATATATATATATATATATATATATATATATATTATACTCGGGAACATCGACTCCCGCTTTACAAAATGTTCACCTTTGGGTCCCCTATACTAAGGGTATACGCAACTACTGCTTATCTCTAGCATATATATTATGCAACTTATAAGCATTTGAATCAACAATTAGATATCAAGATTACGAAACAGGCATGCATATATATCATATCAGCATGCTCCAATATATCGCAAGATTTGCTAATAACAATCATGCACTTATCACAAGATAATGTATATACATATATACATCACAACAACAATATAACGGGTAGAAAACTTGCCTGAGTGTTCCCGGATAGACTTAAGCTTAGAGTGGGTCTGATAACCTATGAACAACAACATAAGTCGAAATTAAACCCCGGTCGCTTAAGAAACTAGACTTTAACCAATTGAACCCTAACGTTCGCTTATGGTCACTTCTACGCTTAACGAATCACATAAGTCGTTCGAGTACCCTCGCCTCCACCATTTTTAATAAATTAATCATTAAGAATTTTAAGGCGATTTTTTCGCGAGTACTCTACCAACTGCCTAATACACTTTACATAATTCTTTCATACTCCAATTAGTCATTTAAGGGCCTTAACCAAGGTTTCAAAGTAAGGCAAGGGGTAATGGTTCGTTCGCGAAACGCCGTTACTTAAAATGGTCGTTTCTCCTAAACCGTACATCGGATTTAAGCGAACCACATATCAAAACGAAGCTCGTAACAAGAACTATCTAAACATGGCAATGGTCAGAATCTAACAGTGAGTTCACTGGTCCTGAAGTTAAGAACAAAAACAGTCTAAGGTAAATCGGGCATTAAGACGGCTATTTTTACACGATTACCAAATTTTAAACTACTCCAATCAATCCACAAGTAAACCCACAATCAACATTACAACCAAACTCCATCCATACTTCACTACAACAGTCCCAAAATCTCAAGATTTTCCAATTTATACTACCCCCAAACATGAACTAAAAGCTATACTTAAGTTCATTAACCAATAATCCAAGATTTACAACTCAAACTCATTACAAATCCAACCAAACTCTAAATGTACAAGAATCATACTTTCCATGGACTATACCAATCATAAAAAGCTCTAATATTCAATAATAAGGCTAGGGTAAGAGATTATACCTTCCTTGGTGAGTAGATGTCACTAAGGAGCTTGAAACAACCTTTGAAAATCCTTACCAAAGCTATATCTAAACAAAAACACAAGATCAAAAGTTTCAAGTTCTTGAAAATACTATTCACTCTCTTCTTCAATGATTTATTGAAAGAGATTGTGAAGGAAATGGAATCTTAGATTCATAGGATAGCTATAACTAAGTATAAGGAACCTTGGATGATTACCTCACAATTTAACAAGGCTTGGATCTTGGTTTTGGATTTTCTCCTCTTTGAAAAGATGAAGAGCCGAGAGCTTGATGTTCTTGAAAGGGAAAGTCAACTCCAAGTTTGTGTTATAATATTTGTTTTGTTTCTTTTTATGGCTTGGCTAATTTTTAGGATTTACCATGGTAACTTTTGCATGGCCAAGAATCAACCAACAACACACTTCTTTGTGTCATGCTTATGTCATCTTCCTTATGTCATCCAATTGCCACATGTCTTTTCCTTGTGGTGTGATGACATCATCATCCACTAACCTCTTTGATTAATCCCTAATTACTTGGCTAATGACCGCTGATCTGTTATACGGTTCGCTTAACTTTCGTTCTCCTTTATCGTTTGAGGGATCATATCCTGGACCTTATTACTTGGGTTCCCCTAAACCTTTCTCAATATTTTATATTCCTTTTATGATCCTCTCTTATAATCCTTGAATTTAAATCCTTTTAATCATGTTACCTTATACTCAATTCTTTCGGTATCTGGTGGATTTTCCGAAAAAATCAAAGTGTTCGTATTCGAATTCTGACGACATTTACATACACTCATTTACTTTATGGAATACTAATATGATCATAGAATTTCCATAACAGTACTCCTATATATCGTGGTCTGACAATTTTTCTTAATCAGCATCATCAGCAAAAGTTACTATTCATCTGTGTTCCAAAAATTTCCAAAATTTGGGGTTATTACAGTCTCTCTTCCTTAAAAGGATTCTGTCCCGGAATCAGATAGAAAATGAACAGGGATACTCTCTTAGCATTGCACTTTCTAACTCTCAAGTAAATTTCCCCAGATTGTGATTCTACCACCAAACTCTGACTAGTTTGATAACCCTTCTCCTAAGCACTTGTTCTTTTTTGATCTATAACCCTTCCTGTTTGCCCCATATAGGTTACGTCTGGTTGCATGTCTATGCGCTCATATGCCCCTATTTGTCTGGCATCCGGATTACACTTCCTTAACATTGATAAGGGGAGTATGTTATGAACTTGTTGCAGGTTCGGGGTTAGGGCTAGCTCATATGCTAACTTCCCAATACGTCTTAATATCTCCAAGGGTCCAACAAATTGTGGACTTAGGTTTCCTTTCTTTCCGAACCTCATCAATCCTTTCCAAGGGAATACCTTTAACAGCACTAGGTCCCTTATTTCATACTCGTTGTCCTCTCGTGTCAAATCAGCATACTTCTTATGTCCATCTTGGGCTACTACCAATCGTCCTCTGGTTAGATCTATTATATCCTTGGACCGTTGGACCACTGCTGGTCCGAGCATCTTGCGCTCTACAACTTCGTCCTAACATAAGGGATATCGACATTGTCTTCCCTCAAGGATCTCATAAGGCGACATCTCCATACCTGACATACGATCTATTGTCGTGAGAAAACTCAATCCGTGTTAAGTGATCATTCTAAATTCTTTCAAGTCTATTGCACAAACTCTCATCATAGCTGTCACACTCCCAACTTAAATAGCAAAATAATTATAGCTATTACATCATTTTAATGAGTATTATACAACCATAATCCAAGATCTTACAGTTTAGGGTTTGAAACAGCCCAACACTACCAACTATTACATCTGATTACAAATACCGAGTCCTCACACAACTATTATTACTTATTCTACCTGAGCTCGAACATAAGCGTCAGCATCACAGGTCTTACGGGCAGTCTGCTTGAATCTAACCATGGCTGCTAGCTGTAATATCAGGGTAAAGCAAGAAGTGAGCCAAAAGCTCAACAAGTGCTAACAATACAACGCAAAGCATAAATCGAGATATACCTTTAGGAATGACAATGGAATGACATAACCAATGATAATCGAAAGATAAAAACATATGTGAGTTGGCATCATTTTGCTTGCATCAAAACAAATTTTAAAACCATTCTTAATCAAAATCATTTTATGACGCTACGGATTACAGCCGGTGATCAGCCGCGAAGTAATCCCGAACCTCGCTGGGTTCTAAAACATTATTGGGAATCCCTAGGCAACTTTTAAGCCTAATATAAGTGTGGAAAGGACTCGCGTCTCAGTCCAGATCCACCATTCAAGAAAACATTTGTCCCCCTTTGGGACTGAAAAATCCACCTTTTATTCATTTCGAAAACTGATGCCGATTTATGACAAAATCTCTTTTGACTGAAATCATTTTTATCAGGGGATTAAAGATCAACTTGAAACACTGGAATTCTGACTCTAAATCTCAGGGCCATGATCTACTAGACTTTACTATATTAGGGTAATCGAGAGATTTCCATAAACAAGAATTTTGACAAGGAAATTAAGCAAGGCTATTGGATAATATGAAAGAGTAATGCCAAACTAGGCTTAAAGCAATGGTTGTAGACAAGGTATAGGTATTAGAACATCAAGGAGATAAGCATCACTGGTTCCAATAGGATAGAGGTGCTAAAATATAAAGGAAGTGATCATCAGCTCAAGATATAACAGGGCATCAAGCTTTAGGGTAAGGATAGGGTTATCAAACAATCATGAATGAATTTAAGAAAAGATTGGCTTTTAGGTATCAAGATAAAGTTTCTATCGAGGTTATTTCAAGAGTTGAATCATAGCATCAGGGTGCAACATCAAGATTTCTCAGGGATCAATAGCATGATAATCAAAAGGATCAATAAGGTATTATAACACATCTCTATTTTATCATGGCATTAAACTATCATGAAAGACTTTTGAACTACTTGCAATACGTACTCGGGGGTTCATGGCATTTCTATGTAACTCAAAGATAAACAAAAGATACTCTTGATTTAAATACATCAAAATGACTCAGGATAATTGCATCGATATATATATATGAACTGTTTACAGTAAATGCGAAGGTCAAGTTGAATCACTTGCCTTGAGATAGACTGGTCTGGTCTGACTAGTAGGAGCAACAACTGGAGCTTCACTCGACTTTTATGGCAAGTTTTCCCTCGTCTCGAGATCCTACATCAATAATAATAATCCTTATTATAATATATTCTTTTCATCTTAACCTATTTACAACCCGAAATTAAACATGGATGGCACTTAGGCCTATACACACTTAATTCATATCCAACATTTATATTTTCAAATGTACACACGTAGCCACATAATCACATATCGTAGATTAATACCAAATAACATCATATACACCATAATGCCACGCTAGGCTTGGATGATCTCGACTCACCACTTAAGTTACTTGGTCGCTAACTAAACGAAGTCTTCGAATTTGGGCTTCCTAACTCAATGTGCCTTTCCTAAATTATCCAAAACCTATTGACCCTCACTTGTGCCTTTTGTTCTACTGACCTTATACTAACTTACAACTATGGTGGTCGACCTAATACTCACTTCTAAGTGTCCTAAAACTATGTGATAAGTGAAAGTGCTCACTGGTGCAAATTTCAGAATGGTAACTAAGGTTTCTTGAGTGCATTAGACACTCTTAAACTACAAGTTTTTCTTCAAAATTTTTACACAAGACTCTCCTGACCTAAGGGCATCTCACAAGCTTGATGTGGCTCAAGGGCCTGGCTTGGGCCTTCTTGGGCCTAAGCTAAAAGTCCAAGGTTCCCCTGTTTTTCTGGGCAGAAAATGCCCTGACTTGAGTTAACTTGTGACACATGGTTCTAGCTCATATCCTATGAACTATGGTTGGAAAAACTTCTCTGACATACCCTCTAACTAAGGCCCAATTGGGCCTAATGAGGGCCTACCCATGACATGGCCAAATCTCCCTATTTCTAAGTTGCAACAAAACTGTCCCTTGCTGGACAGATTTTGTTATTCTACTTGTGCACCTAACCAAATGACATGCAAACCTCCAACCAACTCCTAAAACCTATTATATACTCCCCATACTAACTTCTGGTGGCTTGGGCCTCAAAGTGCACATCAATGACATGGTCAAAACTCACTCTAAACTCAGGGTACTAAACTGATTTTTCTGCAGAAACTATAACTCTCATTTTCCAAGGTTTTGACTTGACAAACCCAATTATCAACAACTAAATACTTAAACCAAGACCTATACTTGGTGTTCTACTGAACTAACTCCCTTTTTCTCAAAATACCCTTGGTGAGATCATCCTTACCTATGGTGCAACTATGGCAAAATAAAAGAGACTACTCTTAACAAATCATAAACCTTTATGCTTTTGAAACAACAAGATATATATTTTTATAAAAGATAACCACAAATTATTACCATGCAACAAGAAGCATAAATCCATATTATCACATTATTCCTACTGAAATTAAGGCTCACTAACAAAATCTTTTCCAAATGGTCAAAATCTTACAACAAACTAAGAGAATTCCACATGCATGCATGCCTTCGGGTTTTTCAAACCAAAACAACATATTTTCTACATATATTCCATCTTAAAATTGACATGCAAGCCTAGCCTAAGGTATACCTAGATGATCACTTAGCATGCAAGGAGTTTTATCAAATTTTCACCACCAAATTCAAGTCATTATCACATAAACATGCAAAAATTGATCAAAACTACAAGAATGATTTCAAGGACCATTCATTCGGCTCCCATATGGTCATGGCCGAATGAAATGGATGGAAATGGCCATTAAATCATCAAGATTTTCCTTCTCATGACTTGGCACTTATCCATTCATTGTAGTCCTCTCAAAAACAACCTTAAATCCATAAGAATCAAGATTGTATTTTGAGTTTCACTAAAACCTTTACATGCAACCCTTAAACTTAAACTTTCTACTCAAAACTCTTTGAAATATGAATGATCATGGTATGGGAGATAACATTTACTTGTATAAAGAGTAGAAGCTTGGTGGAGAAATGAAGAAAAATGGGGAGGGGGGTTCTCGGTCTAAAAACCCGAGAATGAGAGAGAGAGCCGAGAGTGAGGGAGAAGGGGAGGGAGGAGAGAGTGAGTGTGGTGTGGGTGATGAGTAAAATGATCATGACTTTGCTTGTCTTATGGTTTTTGTATTGGCAAAAGTGAGTGGAATTAGGAATTGTCATGATTAACCTTCCACTTAAACTTGGTTGAATTTGCATGCAAGGGTAAAGAAGGTATTTGGCTAGGAAATAAGAGTTAGTGGGGTGGTTATTGACTCTTTAGCCCTTTTGGAATGTATGGAAGGAATTTGCATGCAAGGATAACTATGTAATTTGCTAATTATATTTATAAAGATTTATTTTTATAAAATAAAACACAAGTTCAAAAATTATAAAATTTATACCATAAAATAACTTGGATTTTTAGAGATTTTATAAAATCACTTTCAAAATTTGTGAACAAAATATCTTTTAAAAGAAAATTTCTCCAAGGCTTAGAATATTCCTTATAAATCAAAAATAAAGAAATTAAGTAAACTTTTGCTTTGAAAAATCATATACTACACAAAGCAAATTTATAATGCAGAAATTTTTACTCACACTAGCGCACAATCATTGAATATATTTTTATTTAACTTAATATTATTCACAAATAATATTACATAAAATGCCGGTCGTAACATCCTCTCCCCCTTAAGGGATTCTGTCCCCAGAATCTAAGAGAACAGATGAGGATACCGGGAACGCATATCAGACTCTAGCTCCCAAGTCGACTCTTCGACCTTAGGGTTCCTCCAAAGTACTTTTACTAACTTTACTGATTTATTTCTAAGACTCTTTACTTGCCAGTCGAGTACTTTAACCGGTTGCTCCACAAATGACAGGTCTGCCTGAATTTCTACAGGTTCATATTCTATCACATGGCTAGCGTCAGGATTGTACTTCTTAAGCAACGACACATGGAACACATTATGCACATGCTGATACTGAGGTGGTAAGGCCAACTCGTAGGCCACCTTTCCTACTTGACTCAAAATCTCAAAAGGACCTACGTATCTAGGTGCTAACTTTCCTTTCTTGCCAAATCTTATCAACCCTTTCCTAGGTGACACTTTTAGTAACACAGCTTCGCCAATTTGGAATTGAACATCCTTACGCGCTGGATCTGCATACTTCCTCTGTCTATCTTGAGCAGCAAGCAACCTTTTCTGAATTAACTTGACTGAGTCATGCAACTGTTGTACCAATTCTGAGCCGAGAATTCTTCCTTCTCCTACTTCATCCCAACTTGTTGGTGATCTACATTTTCGCCCGTACAAAGCTTCATATGGTGGCATGCCGATACTGGAATGATAGCTGTTGTTATATGAAAATTCAATCAATGGCAGGTGGTCGTCCCAACTTCCAGCAAAATCGATTGCACAACTGCGCAACATGTCTTCAATTGTTTGAATTGTTCTTTCACTCTGGCCATCAGTCTGCGGGTGATACGCCGTGCTCATATTCAACTTCGTGCCAAGACATTCCTGGAATTGCTTCCAGAATCTTGAGTTAAATCGGGGATCTCTGTCTGAAACTATTGATACAGGTACTCCATGCCTTAATACGATTTCGTGCACATACAGATGAACCAACTTGTCCAGTGACGACTTCTCATTTATTGGAAGGAAATGCGCCGACTTCGTAAGACGATCAATTATAACCCATATTGCGTCATGTCCGGACTTTGTTCGCGGTAGTCCTACTATAAAGTCCATAGCGATATTTTCCCATTTCCATTCTGGAATCTTCAGGGGCTGAATTAATCCGCTTGGTCGTTGATGTTCTGCCTTTACTTTCTGACAGGTATAGCACTTCGCAACCCATTCTGCCACGTCTCTTTTCATATTTGGCCACCAAAAGTTCTTCTTTAAGTCTTGATACATCTTGGTGCTTCCCGGGTGGATTGAAAATTTCGAATGGTGGGCTTCATGGAGGATCTCATTCTTTAATTCAGATACATGGGGAATCCATATTCTGGATGAAAACCTTAGTATTCCTTGCTCATCCCTTTTAGTATTAATCTCTTCTCCAGATAACTGATTTTTCTCTTTTTCCATTACTTCCTCTTGATACTTCTTTATCTTTTCCAGTAGTGTTGGCTGAAAGGTCATTGCATGACAAACTTCTTTGACTTTCCCATAAGCACAAAGTTCCAATTCAAATTTTCCGATTTCTTCAGATAACTCTTTTGATGTTATCTTTGCATTCAATCTTTCCTTCCGACTCAGCGCATCGGCCACTACGTTCGCCTTTCCAGGATGGTAATTTATCGAACAGTCATAGTCCTTAATCAATTCCAGCCATCTCCTCTGCCTCATATTGAGCTCTTTCTGAGTAAAAATGTATTTTAAACTCTTGTGATCCGTGTAGATTTCACACTTTTCTCCATAGAGATAGTGTCTCCAAATCTTGAGTGCGAACACTATGGCGGCTAGTTCCAAGTCATGCGTCGGATACTTTAACTCGTGCGGCTTCAACTGTCTTGACGCATATGCTATTACCTTGCTGTGTTGCATCAACACACAACCCAAACCCTTATGTGAAGCGTCGCTGAATATTACAAAATTCCCTTGATCATCTGGAAGTACTAACACCGGAGCTGTTACCAACTTCTGTTTTAACTCTTGAAAGCTATTTTCACATTCTGCACTCCATTCAAACTTTTGATTCTTTCTGGTTAACTTGGTCAATGGTGTGGCGATCTTCGAGAAATCCTTGACGAATCTTCTATAGTACCCGGCCAATCCTAGAAAACTTCGCACTTCCGTAGGAGTCCTTGGCCTCTCCCAACTCATAACTGCATCAATCTTTGCCGGATCCACTTTAATTCCATCACTTCCAATAACATGCCCCAAAAATTGAACTTCCTTTAACCAAAACTCACATTTGGTAAACTTGGCATACAACTTCTCTTGTCGGAGTATCTCCAAGGCTATCCAGAGATGCTGCATATGTTCTTCTTTCGATTTAGAATAAATAAGGATGTCATCAATAAATACCACGACAAATTTATCCAAATACTTCTTAAATACCCGATTCATCAGATCCATGAATGCGGCCGGAGCGTTGGTCAATCCAAACGGCATTACTAGGAATTCATAATGCCCATATCTAGTCCTAAATGCGGTCTTGGGAATATCTTCTTCCTTGATCTTTAATTGATGGTATCCCGATCTCAAGTCAATCTTCGAAAAACATTTTGCTCCCTTTAACTGATCAAAAAGGTCATCTATTCTTGGTAGCGGGTAGCGGTTCTTGATCGTTACTTTATTCAACTCCCGGTAATCTATGCATAGACGCATACTCCCATCTTTCTTCTTCACAAAGAGAACAGGTGCTCCCCATGGCGACGTACTTGGTCGTATCACTCCCTTATCCAATAATTCTTGTAGCTGGCTCGCCAACTCTTTCATTTCTGCTGGTGCCATCCTATACGGAGCCTTTGAAACTGGTTCCGTGCCTGGAGCAAGGTTGATCTCAAACTCAATCTGTCGATCTGGTGGTAAGCCTGGTAGTTCGTCGGGAAACACATCGGGGAACTCATTAACTACAGGAATATCTTCCATGCTGGGGCTGCCTCTCTCTGAATCCACTACATATGCTAGGAACGACTCACAACCTTTTCTAAGTAACTTCTTAGCCTGAATAATTGTAAGAAATAGTCGCTCTTGCCTCTGTCCCTTAAATACTACCTTCTCTCCACTCTTCGTCTTTAAATACACTCTCTTGGTCTTACAATTTATCTGCGCGCTATTCTCTCCTAACCAATCCATTCCTAAGATTATATCAAACTCTCCCAGCTTGAAGAGTATCAAGTCGGCCGAGAACTTATATCCCGAAATATCAATCTCACATTTTGGACAAAATTGATTCACAGGAATCTTCTCTTGGTTCGCAATTACCACATTTACTACCTCACTCATAACCGTTTTATCACATTGGATCTTATCAACAAAAGATTCTGATATGAAAGATCTTGTGGCTCCCGAATCAATCAATACTTTAGCTTTGACATTATTGAGTAAAAGTGTACCTGCTATCACCTCAGAATTCTGAACAGCATTTTTCATCTTTAGGTCAAATGTCCTGGCTGTTGCTTGCGGGGTTGGTGCGGGTGGTGGAGGTAATGCCAATACCTCAGCTGGCACGCTTGCACTGGTACTTGCCACGTTCATCAGAGCTCTGACTGGTCCTGTTGCCTTACACTCCCTAGCCATGTGTCCAGTCTTCCCACATTTGTAGCACGTAACTCCCGGCTTCGGCATCTTGCACTCATTGGCCAAATGTCCTTTCTGATTGCACCTATAACAGGTCATACTCAGCTTATTGCATACTCCGGGGTGCCTTCTTCCACAGTGCTTGCATTCTGGCCTCTGGAACCTGTTTTCTCCAACTTGCCCTTGGCTTGCCTGATTGTTCCCTTTTGATTCTTGCCTTTTGCCCAAATTTCCTTTCCTTTGAAAATTTCCGCCCTTCTGGAAACCAATCCTCCTTACATTCCGATCTTGCGAACTTCCAGCTTCAGACTTTTCTCCATAAAATGGAACCTTCCTCTTCTTGTTATCCCTCTCTTTCCTTGACTGCATCCCATTATTCTCAATCAGAGCAGCTTTCTGTACTACTCCCGCATAAGTTTCAAGTTCAAACATAGCCACCCTATCTCTGATCCAAGGCTCCAATCCTTGCTGAAATTTCTTTGCTTTTTCTTCCTCAGTGCTGGTATACTTTGTCACAAACCTTGACAACTCAGTGAACTTCTTCTCATATTCCAGTACAGTCATGTTCCCTTGTTTTAACTCAAGAAATTTTAGCTCCATCTGATTCTGCATGTACTTAGGGTAATACTTGTCCAGAAATAACTTCTTAAATCTCTCCCAAGAAATCTGCTGAGTGACTTCCATAGCTTTTACTGATTCCCACCAATAAATGACTTCTCCCTTCAAGAAGTAAGTGGCATACAGCGTCTTCTGATCGTCCCCTAACTGTATCAACTCAAAAGCCCTTTCCATCTCCTTGATCCATGTGTTTGCTATCACTGGATCAGTGGTATCATGAAATACAGGTGGATTCACATTCTGAAAAGCCTTGAAAGTGACAATTTGTCTTGGTGGTACTGGTGGTTCAGGTGGTTGATATGGCTCACGGTTATCTTGGTTTTCAATTCGTTGTTGAAGGGTTAGTTGTTGTTGAGCTATAGCATTGGTTTGCTGTTGCAAGGTTTCCAGTAGTTGAAGAATATTTGGGTCTGTGGTGAAGGTGGTTGTTGGATTCTTCTTTTTGGGAGGCATGATCCTGAAATAAGAGTTGTGTTATAACAAATATGAATGATAAAATGATTCGAGGGTATCGCATGGCATTCCTGTTTACATATGGGGTCAAGTTTCCAGATATGATGACAAAACATAAAATAACAGTTGAGAGCAATTGGAACAATAGCACATAATTATTGAAATTTTAAAGGTCACAGTACATAGGATTGGGACATAGTCTGATTCTAGAAATAACAGGCTTATTTAAAGGAAAGACGGAATCAACCGGGGATTCCATAGAGTCTGATAGTACAACAACATGAAAGGTAAATGGAAAGAACTAAGGCTCCACTCCATCTGAACGGGGCTTGGTAGACTTTTCCTCTCGAAGCGTCTTCGCAATGCTCTGGAGCTCATCCGCCACCATCTGAATGACATACTGGCTGGTACGGTCCCGGTGTACTGGCATCTCCTCAAGCTTAGTGTTGACGTACCCAACCAAGGTCTCAAGTCTCGCAATCATCTGCTCCTTGGGCTTCCCTTCGTAGTTTCGGCTGTCCGGATACACGTTCTTCAGTCGGTCTATCAGTCGGTCGTACTTGCCCTGAAGCATATCGAACTCGCGCCTCAACTCAGCATACACGGAGAAAGCAATAGTGTCGTCCGACCCAGAGGATGACGAGGAATGCGCCCTTTGCTGACAACCAATAAGAGGAGTATTAATAATAATTTACTTTACCTACTCTCTCGCGTAGTATCTATAACCTACACACAAATCCTATAACCTATTTGGGCTGTCCAGGGACTCTAAACCGTAGCTCTGATACCAAAACCTGTCACACTCCCAACTTAAATAGCAAAATAATTATAGCTATTACATCATTTTAATGAGTATTATACAACCATAATCCAAGATCTTACAGTTTAGGGTTTGAAACAGCCCAACACTACCAACTATTACATCTGATTACAAATACCGAGTCCTCACACAACTATTATTACTTATTCTACCTGAGCTCGAACATAAGCGTCAGCATCACAGGTCTTACGGGCAGTCTGCTTGAATCTAACCATGGCTGCTAGCTGTAATATCAGGGTAAAGCAAGAAGTGAGCCAAAAGCTCAACAAGTGCTAACAATACAACGCAAAGCATAAATCGAGATATACCTTTAGGAATGACAATGGAATGACATAACCAATGATAATCGAAAGATAAAAACATATGTGAGTTGGCATCATTTTGCTTGCATCAAAACAAATTTTAAAACCATTCTTAATCAAAATCATTTTATGACGCTACGGATTACAGCCGGTGATCAGCCGCGAAGTAATCCCGAACCTCGCTGGGTTCTAAAACATTATTGGGAATCCCTAGGCAACTTTTAAGCCTAATATAAGTGTGGAAAGGACTCGCGTCTCAGTCCAGATCCACCATTCAAGAAAACATTTGTCCCCCTTTGGGACTGAAAAATCCACCTTTTATTCATTTCGAAAACTGATGCCGATTTATGACAAAATCTCTTTTGACTGAAATCATTTTTATCAGGGGATTAAAGATCAACTTGAAACACTGGAATTCTGACTCTAAATCTCAGGGCCATGATCTACTAGACTTTACTATATTAGGGTAATCGAGAGATTTCCATAAACAAGAATTTTGACAAGGAAATTAAGCAAGGCTATTGGATAATATGAAAGAGTAATGCCAAACTAGGCTTAAAGCAATGGTTGTAGACAAGGTATAGGTATTAGAACATCAAGGAGATAAGCATCACTGGTTCCAATAGGATAGAGGTGCTAAAATATAAAGGAAGTGATCATCAGCTCAAGATATAACAGGGCATCAAGCTTTAGGGTAAGGATAGGGTTATCAAACAATCATGAATGAATTTAAGAAAAGATTGGCTTTTAGGTATCAAGATAAAGTTTCTATCGAGGTTATTTCAAGAGTTGAATCATAGCATCAGGGTGCAACATCAAGATTTCTCAGGGATCAATAGCATGATAATCAAAAGGATCAATAAGGTATTATAACACATCTCTATTTTATCATGGCATTAAACTATCATGAAAGACTTTTGAACTACTTGCAATACGTACTCGGGGGTTCATGGCATTTCTATGTAACTCAAAGATAAACAAAAGATACTCTTGATTTAAATACATCAAAATGACTCAGGATAATTGCATCGATATATATATATGAACTGTTTACAGTAAATGCGAAGGTCAAGTTGAATCACTTGCCTTGAGATAGACTGGTCTGGTCTGACTAGTAGGAGCAACAACTGGAGCTTCACTCGACTTTTATGGCAAGTTTTCCCTCGTCTCGAGATCCTACATCAATAATAATAATCCTTATTATAATATATTCTTTTCATCTTAACCTATTTACAACCCGAAATTAAACATGGATGGCACTTAGGCCTATACACACTTAATTCATATCCAACATTTATATTTTCAAATGTACACACGTAGCCACATAATCACATATCGTAGATTAATACCAAATAACATCATATACACCATAATGCCACGCTAGGCTTGGATGATCTCGACTCACCACTTAAGTTACTTGGTCGCTAACTAAACGAAGTCTTCGAATTTGGGCTTCCTAACTCAATGTGCCTTTCCTAAATTATCCAAAACCTATTGACCCTCACTTGTGCCTTTTGTTCTACTGACCTTATACTAACTTACAACTATGGTGGTCGACCTAATACTCACTTCTAAGTGTCCTAAAACTATGTGATAAGTGAAAGTGCTCACTGGTGCAAATTTCAGAATGGTAACTAAGGTTTCTTGAGTGCATTAGACACTCTTAAACTACAAGTTTTTCTTCAAAATTTTTACACAAGACTCTCCTGACCTAAGGGCATCTCACAAGCTTGATGTGGCTCAAGGGCCTGGCTTGGGCCTTCTTGGGCCTAAGCTAAAAGTCCAAGGTTCCCCTGTTTTTCTGGGCAGAAAATGCCCTGACTTGAGTTAACTTGTGACACATGGTTCTAGCTCATATCCTATGAACTATGGTTGGAAAAACTTCTCTGACATACCCTCTAACTAAGGCCCAATTGGGCCTAATGAGGGCCTACCCATGACATGGCCAAATCTCCCTATTTCTAAGTTGCAACAAAACTGTCCCTTGCTGGACAGATTTTGTTATTCTACTTGTGCACCTAACCAAATGACATGCAAACCTCCAACCAACTCCTAAAACCTATTATATACTCCCCATACTAACTTCTGGTGGCTTGGGCCTCAAAGTGCACATCAATGACATGGTCAAAACTCACTCTAAACTCAGGGTACTAAACTGATTTTTCTGCAGAAACTATAACTCTCATTTTCCAAGGTTTTGACTTGACAAACCCAATTATCAACAACTAAATACTTAAACCAAGACCTATACTTGGTGTTCTACTGAACTAACTCCCTTTTTCTCAAAATACCCTTGGTGAGATCATCCTTACCTATGGTGCAACTATGGCAAAATAAAAGAGACTACTCTTAACAAATCATAAACCTTTATGCTTTTGAAACAACAAGATATATATTTTTATAAAAGATAACCACAAATTATTACCATGCAACAAGAAGCATAAATCCATATTATCACATTATTCCTACTGAAATTAAGGCTCACTAACAAAATCTTTTCCAAATGGTCAAAATCTTACAACAAACTAAGAGAATTCCACATGCATGCATGCCTTCGGGTTTTTCAAACCAAAACAACATATTTTCTACATATATTCCATCTTAAAATTGACATGCAAGCCTAGCCTAAGGTATACCTAGATGATCACTTAGCATGCAAGGAGTTTTATCAAATTTTCACCACCAAATTCAAGTCATTATCACATAAACATGCAAAAATTGATCAAAACTACAAGAATGATTTCAAGGACCATTCATTCGGCTCCCATATGGTCATGGCCGAATGAAATGGATGGAAATGGCCATTAAATCATCAAGATTTTCCTTCTCATGACTTGGCACTTATCCATTCATTGTAGTCCTCTCAAAAACAACCTTAAATCCATAAGAATCAAGATTGTATTTTGAGTTTCACTAAAACCTTTACATGCAACCCTTAAACTTAAACTTTCTACTCAAAACTCTTTGAAATATGAATGATCATGGTATGGGAGATAACATTTACTTGTATAAAGAGTAGAAGCTTGGTGGAGAAATGAAGAAAAATGGGGAGGGGGGTTCTCGGTCTAAAAACCCGAGAATGAGAGAGAGAGCCGAGAGTGAGGGAGAAGGGGAGGGAGGAGAGAGTGAGTGTGGTGTGGGTGATGAGTAAAATGATCATGACTTTGCTTGTCTTATGGTTTTTGTATTGGCAAAAGTGAGTGGAATTAGGAATTGTCATGATTAACCTTCCACTTAAACTTGGTTGAATTTGCATGCAAGGGTAAAGAAGGTATTTGGCTAGGAAATAAGAGTTAGTGGGGTGGTTATTGACTCTTTAGCCCTTTTGGAATGTATGGAAGGAATTTGCATGCAAGGATAACTATGTAATTTGCTAATTATATTTATAAAGATTTATTTTTATAAAATAAAACACAAGTTCAAAAATTATAAAATTTATACCATAAAATAACTTGGATTTTTAGAGATTTTATAAAATCACTTTCAAAATTTGTGAACAAAATATCTTTTAAAAGAAAATTTCTCCAAGGCTTAGAATATTCCTTATAAATCAAAAATAAAGAAATTAAGTAAACTTTTGCTTTGAAAAATCATATACTACACAAAGCAAATTTATAATGCAGAAATTTTTACTCACACTAGCGCACAATCATTGAATATATTTTTATTTAACTTAATATTATTCACAAATAATATTACATAAAATGCCGGTCGTAACAATAGCTTCTAGCAATATAGCTTTTGCTTCTCAATACCCACTCTTTTCCAGTTCGTAATCGTTACTATCTTTCGTACCTAATATTATACTGGTTACACTTTTGCTCGTTCGCGTTCTATAACCTTTTAATAACCACGTCAACCTTAGTATCATGAACGCGGTATATTCGGAATACCACTGTACTAATAACACTTCATCTCTAGCTGCCTCCATCTTCCAAAGTTTCATCAATCATATAAAAGTAAAAGAATTTATTGAGAGATCACTATGATCATGAACACTTGTTACATCGCATAGTTAGTACAGAAGGTGGCCAACCTTTAGTACTTGACAAGCAATTAAACAATAGATGGTATCCTACTAGGCTTCTATCACACAGATAGATAGTCATTCGGCTATACCTCCCCTTCTGGAAGGGTTATTCTTCTCAGCTTATACAAAATGAAAAGGAGAGAAAAGAACGAATTTAAGAGCATTATAAAAAAAAATATACTGTCGAAAAATATCTGGCTTGGAATCTACCTCTGAAATATAGAGGTTTATCAAAGGAGAATGAAACATAAGTATCTATATCAATAACCAGTATTATCGCATCGTAATTCACGTACCTGAATATTTTTGCTATTCCGCCCATCATTCTATGAACCCATGCTCCTGCTCGAGCTTATAAACAATCATCGTTGAAACTCCCTCGACAGCGAAAATCGAATCTGGGATTTCATTCTAGACATCATCGTTACTAGAATCCATTTCTATACCGTAACCTTCTTCGTATAGTAATACTACTCTTTATCGATAAGAAGGAATAAATATATTATAGGTAGATAATCGACTTAATTAGTCTATCACTGATAATTTATATATCACCATGACCCG